>NC_037640.1:282500-882500 GCF_003254395.2 Apis mellifera | reverse complement strand
ACTTAATTAATCTAATTATTTTTTCTATAAGTTTCCATTCATTTTCATTTCAATTTTTTTAACATATTATTATCTTATAAAATCATAATTTAAACATGTATATAATATAAATAATTTTTTATGCATGATATATGTAAAAATCATATGCCGGTTTCATGTATAAGTTATAAATAAAGAGAAAAAGAATATATTTGGATTTAAAGATAATTGTATTTATAAATTTTTCCTTTGCTTTTGAGAAAAAGGCTATTATAATTTTTCTAAAGATTTCATATTATGGAAATTTTTATAATGATTTTTTATAATAATTACTAATTGAAAATAATTAATTGCAAAAATGGAATGTGTCTAATTTTTCAATTTATTCTGTTAGTTAATTTCGTAGATTATTCGAGATTTGAATCTTGCATGTTATGTATCAACTAACATTAATTATATATATATATATATATATATATATTTCGAATTTAAAAAATCATTCCACGGTTATGAAAAAATGTAAAATAAATCTTATTTTTATCTTATTTACTCTATTAGTAGATTAGTTTACTAAAGTTTACAATGTACAAAATGTTGTAGAAGACTAATAAAAATATTTTACAACGATTAAGAGTATTCTAAGCAAAAGTCTAAAGTTTTTCAAACAATAGATTCTAATTTT
Organism: Apis mellifera; assembly: GCF_003254395.2. Lineage (NCBI taxonomy): Eukaryota > Metazoa > Arthropoda > Insecta > Hymenoptera > Apidae > Apis > Apis mellifera. Next base: position 881,839 of record NC_037640.1, on the reverse strand, counting down.
CAAAAAAATTATAATGATTTTTTCTGCGCAATATTATTTTCTTAATTCGAGGTTTTTTCCATTATTCTAAAATTCCGAAAAACTGAATATAGGATCTAAGAAAATAATTATTCCTTAAAGAGGATTGAATGATTGATGATGAACCATGAATTATTTCCTTCTGGTGTGCTTGAATGTGGATGAGATTAGATATTGGAATTATCAAGTATAATTAAAAAAGCCCACGATCTTTTGGATAATTTTATAGTAATATATTTATACATCAAGTAATTCTTCTAATTTTTTCTAGTTATCTAGAATCGAATTTCTAAATTAAAATTCGAAAAACTATGTAGATTGATGTTGATATATATTATTATTTACAATTAATTATAAAAATATTTAATCGTATCAAAAATATTGTTGCAATTCATCAGGATTTATTTCATAAGAGAGACAAAATTACTTGTAATATTATCTAAAATCGTTTTATTAATAAAATCAATTCTATATATTAATTTTTTTGATTTTTAGTTCCATGAGATTCATTTAGTTATCACATGTAAGATAATAATCTTAATACCATGAAATTGCCATTTATTTTAATTTATTAATTATAATAATTATATTAATTCAAATATCTTCGAAACATAAAATTCTCTTTCTTAATAGTCAATTTATTATATCTTTTTTCTTACTTAAAATATCTTATTCTAAAATATTTAAAAAGATTGGTTTGTTTAATATTGATGATGTTAACTGAATGGCCATTATTATTCATTATTTTTTTATTATATTTGATAGATTGTTAGATTATTTCCTATATTTACTTCTTTTTCATTTTTATTCATTTAGCTATAAATAACCTGCTTTAAAAATTAGCTAATTTTTCTAACAGATATTTGGTGATAAATCTTATATAAAAAATTATTAATTGATAATAAGAATTTCGACTTGTATACCTTATTGTATACCTGAATCATCTTTTAACATTTATCAAAACAGATATTATCTATTTATGTTTCCTCGATATATATAATATTTCATCTTATTTTTCTGCAGCAATTTACTTTTTAAAAACTTTCCTCTTTAATTTATAATGTTGGTTTTTTAATTAATACTTTATCAATTTATAATACTTAATTAATACTTCAAATTCTATATTTTTCAATGAAATATACAAGCTCGTTTTTTACCATGAAAAATAATTGAATTTCAGGTAATATTTTTCATAATTTCATGATTTTTTTTTTTATAACATAAAAGTCATGAATAATTATTATATTTTTTCTTCTCAGAATAGAATAAAACTTCTTTTTAATTATTCGGAATCGATTTTACTCTAATGATGTTTCTTTTTTAGCTTCAAAATTAATATATTTTTTCCACATTTTATAATTCGGTTGAAGAAAAAACTGATATATTTGATTGATTATTTAATATGATTGTTTACTTGACTTAATAGGTGAAGAAGATTTTTATTATTAGCTTCTTTATCATATTTTTTGACGAGATTTCGCACTATATTCTTTTATATATAATTTGTCTATTTTTCCCCATAATATTATATATAATATATTTAATTTAAAGAAAAAAAAATTCAATAATATTACATCACTAATATAAACTAATATCAAAATTAATACTAAATTAAAATTAAATTGATATTGAAATAATTGTTTCGGAGAATTTTAAATATTTCAAATATTCACAATTGTTATGTGCAAATTGTTTGTAATTTTACATATTGTGTGAGCAGTATTGGTTAATGAATTGAATAATTAAACACAATATTTTTAATTTTTTATTATTATATTATATGTGATGTATGTATGTTAAATCGCCTTCACTTTTTGATGATTGATTAATACTGTGTTGTATTGAAAGTAAAAAATTCTGTATATTATATATATAACATAACTTGATCATTAGCATAGGAAAAAGTCGATAGACTGATGAATGATTGTAGCCGAGATCAATTATCGATGAATATTATTTTGTATTGGCGTACGTATAATCAAGAATCAATCCAATATGAGAAAGTCTTTGATTTGTAGTAATATATATAGGTATAATATATATTAAGTCTACCGGAAAATTCTGTTCGTTTTTGGAATAAAACAAAATACAAATTTTTTCTTACCGCCAATTAACTTTATTGAATAATATAATTGCCATTATTATTAATGATCTCTTGCCAGCGTGAGACAATTTGTATATCCCATTTTTGAAAAATGTTTCATCTTTTGATGCGAAAAATTGAACCAGTGCTTGTTTGACATCTTCTTCATTTTTGAATTTTTTGCCCGTCAAAAAATTTTATAAAGATAAAAACAAGTGATAATCAGAGGGTGCTATGTCCGGGAAATATGGTGAGTGCGACAGAATTTCCCAGCCTACTTCTGCAATTTTTTGACGAGTCCCAAAAGCAGCGTGTGGTCTGGCGTTATCGTGGTGCAGTATGATGTCCTTCCTATTGAATATTTTTTTGGACCGCTGTCTTTAAATTATCCAGTTGCTGACAATACTTCTCCGAATTGAGCTTTTCGTTCGGTTTTAAAAGCTCATAATGTATTGGTCGAATGTCCCACCATATACACAACATTCTCTTATTCAGAGTCAAATTTGGTTTAGAAATGGAAGGGGGAGGGGGGGTTCCTAGGTTTTCCGGATTCACAATATGCCATTTTCCTTACAATGTTGTTGTATGTAATCCACTTTTCATCCCCAGTTATCATCCGGTTCAAAAAGGGCTCGATTTTGTTCCGAGCAAGCAGAGATGTGCATATAATAACTCGATCATCCAAATTTTTCTGACTTAATTCATGTACCTATCTTGAATATTTCCACACCAATCCTATCTTCCAAATATGGTCAGAAATGATTTGTTGAACTGAAGTAAGTCTTTCTGCGATCTCCGATGTTGTCAGAAAAGGATCTTGCTCCAACATCGGTGTCGATCAAAGATGGTCGCCCAGAACATGGCTTATCAGAAAGATCGAAATCACCTGTTTCAAATTTTTCGTACCATCTTCTGCATGTCCTATCAGAAACTACCTTCACCAAACACTTTCAATAAATTTCTATATGTTTCTGTAGCATTTCTTCCTTGTTGAAATTCGTATAAAATACAGTGGCGTAAATGAACTTTATCAGTCGCCATGGGTATACTATCATTTCACATTTAAGACTAATGTGAATCAACTTTATTATAGTTTATTTGCTACGTCAGTATGTATACATTAAGCGATAAAAATATAGAGCCGAACATGCAATAAATAAACATGTGCTTACGTGGCGAAAATGATGTCATAGATTCGGACAGAACTTTCCGGTAGACCTAATATTAGAAAATAACGCTCATATTTTTAGAATCTCTTGACATTGCTTTATCTTTCTTTCATTTTTGATTAATTTTAATATTTTAATATTATTATCTTTAATATTATTATATAGTGTTCTATTTTGATTCAAAATAATAATTAAATTAAAATTAAACTAAACTATATAAAAATATTAAATTAATGAAAAAATTATACTTTATATAAAATTGTATTATGTTCATTGAAAAATTAATTATTTCGAGAAAACTAATTCTCTTGGTATTAATTTTTTTACTTTAGAGTTTCTTTATCTTTAAAAACGTTATATGTTACAAATATATTACACGTTATAATATTAAATATTTAAATCAAGCATAACATTTTCTATCGTATATTTTAATCATGACAATAATATGTATAAGATAAGGAAAAGATTCAATTTTTTAATAAATGATTTAATGATAATTTGATTGAGAAATTATATCAATGCTGTAAAGTTATTCTATTTTATTTCATCTTGTTATATCTCATTAATCTTTGTTACTATCTTCAGCCATTTATGCGATAGTAAAAGAAGTTGAATAAAGTGAGAGCATATATTTTGTTATAAATATTCTGCTTAGCTATTTTCCGGCATTGTAGAATATGATATATTCCTATATATTTGGACCCCTTTGGCGCATAATGTTGTTTGTACAAATAAATGTGTTTATGTCGAGTTTCAATTGTTTCTTCAGAATGTTGTTTAATCGATTAAAAGATCATTTTTTTACTATCATTGACTCATGATTTAATAAATTAAAATTTTATGCACTATGAATATGGATATTAATATAGCGAATATACTATGTTAAAAATTTTTGTACATCAATTTTATATTTTTTGAAAATACTTCTAAAATAATATTAATTTTGGATGTAAATTTCTATTATTGCACTTATATTTTCATAATGTAAAATCATATTTGCTTATCAATGCTATCATTTGTGTTTTCGAATATAAATTTTAGCATATAAATTATAAGAATTAATTTAATTTTAAATTCTTCTTGAATAACATTTTTCATATATTCAATCATATGTTTTTCATCGTGAAATCAATATCTTATTTGCTTATTTTTTAAAAGTATTTATATGATTTGAATTGTAAATATAATAAAGTTTTGAAAAAATCTTATTTTTATCTATAGAATGATAAATCAAATTTTAACGAATTTGAATTCGTAATTTTTCTCGTTTTTGATAAATTATTGAAATTATTTTATTTTTATTGTTTTAAGGTTAATCTATATATATAATATTTCATTTTTAATTATTATTTTTATCGTTTTATATATTTTTCCATCTATCATTTATATATTGGGCTGGCAACTAAGTAATTGCGGATTTCACTCATAGATGGCTTCAGTTGAATTTTGCTGGCGTAGTCCAAATATAAAATACATTTTGTTATTTGATAGTTGGCAATTCAGCTGTCAATCAGTAAAAAAAGTTTTTTGATCGGTTGCGTAGTTTTCATTTGGCGTTCGTTGAAAAATGGAAAATTAAAAGGAACATTATCGTCATATTTTGCTTTTTTATTTTCGCAAAGGGAAAAACGCATCGCAAGCTCACAAAAAGTTATGTGCTGTTTATGGCGACGAAGCCTTAAAAGAACGGCAGTGTCAAAATTGGTTTGACAAATTTCGTTCTGGTGATTTTTCACTCAAAGACGAAAAACGCTCTGGTCGTCCAGTTGAAGTTGATGACGACCTAATCAAAGCAATAATCGATTCGGATTATACAGTACAGTACAACTCGTGAGATTGCAGAGAAGCTTCATGTATCACATACATGCATTGAAAACCACTTAAAACAATTTGGCTATGTTCAAAAACTCGATACATAGATTCCTCACGAACTGAAAGAAAAGCATTTAACGCAACGCATTAATAGCTGCGATTTGCTAAAGAAATGTAATGAAAATGATCCATTTTTAAAACGACTGATAACTGGCGATGAAAAATGGATTGTTTACAACAATATCAAGCGGAAAAGATCGTGGAGCAGGCCATGTGAACCAGCTCAAACAACATCAAAAGCTGGTATTCATCAAAAGAAGGTTTTGTTATCAGTGTTATCAGTCATTTGATTTAACAAAGACCATGTATTCTTTACACAATGCGAATGATTTCACAAATTTTCGTTTCAAACTACGAAACTGATTTTTTCCTATAGTAATCTAAGATAGTCAATGAAATGGTAAAAATAAACAATCATTCTATTTAAATATTTGTAAAAATATTTATAAAAAAACTCATAAATGCGATTAGCTAATTCATTAAGAATTAATAAATTTTCTACTTCTCAAAATTTATTTCTGAAAATGTAAATTAATTTGTGACTAGCATAATGGATTTTTAGACTCTCTATCACCCTTCATTTTATCATAAAAGACCCATCTCAATTGATTTAATAAAGAAAATCTCTTTCCTAACTTATATTGTTTCACGCACATGATATTCCCATTCACCAGATATTCGATTTATAGATTTTATTCAGATCTCATAAGATGTAAAAAACTGCTTACTTTTTTAAAACACAGAACGATGAATGCTTCGTTTGCAATATTTTGAAATTAGCAATTTTTATTATGATCTTATCTATTAAGTACAGAAGAGCTTTGTTCACATATATCGACACGGATATTTTTTATGATTTAAGTAATTGATGACTTGCATATTAGTTTCTCACTGTTTTCTTAAGAAAATCATCTTAATTATTAGAATCTTTCTTATAATGTTTTAGTAGAATTATAGTAGAATTTCTCTGAATGACATTATCGCTAAATAAATTTAAATTTTATTAGAAAAATTACTTTCTTTATAATTCATAATAATCATAATTACATAATTATATAAACATGTATATTTTATGTTTAGCAGATTGATGCACGAAGAACAAACAAATAATATGATATTGGATGGAAAAATTAAACTCACTTTTATAAAAATTAGATTTATCAAAATTAAGATCGATCATTTTTATATATTTTTATATATTTTCTTATCAAAGTTTTTTGAGGCATAAAGTGATTATATAATTTTTATTATTGTAACACAATAGTTTCAAGAACATTCTAATATATAGATATTTTAAATGTATGTAACAAAGATTTATTCGCCAAATAGGTAAGTAATTATTATTATTATTAAGAATTATTATTATAAGAATTATATATTATTATTATATATTATTATTAAGAATTTTTTTTTTTCTCTTTTGTATTCAATGTTAAGAAATGCAATCTGTGAGATGAAAACTTTCTTTATTAATTATAATATTTATAAAAAAAAAAGAGAACATCAAAAAAATAAATATATATAAATTTTTTAGAAGATTGGCACAATTGAGAAAAAGATTTGCATGATTTTTTTCGGTCAGTATTTTGATATAATCATTATAATTATTCTTTAATAGTTAATTATATATGTCTTTTTTTTCTTTTTTTTTTTTAGAGGAAAACGTAGATGACAGTGATGCGAAGATTTTTGATAATTTTAATTTTTTATTTTTTAATTATTTTTATTATTAATAAATATTTATTAATAAATATTTTTAATAATTAATATTAAGATATTTTAACTTCTATTAAAATGTTTTTCATTCTTCAAAATGTTTTAAATAATTTGAAAACATTATTTATGCATTGGTGTAAAATATGTCATTTTCTTTATATTGTATAATTTTTCTTTGTCGTATTTTGTTATTGTATATGATCTGAATGATAATTTTTTTGATTTTCTTATATCTTAGAATTTATTTTATAAAAATATTTTGTTATCTATTTTATATCTATTTTGTTCGTGGTTTTTTTATTATATTATTATTTAATTATATTCTTAGCATTATAGTATTTATTGATCGAAAATTTTCGCATTTGTTATCGTATATATTATTATATAGTTATCGTATATATTATATAGTTATCGTACATATTATTGATATTGTTATAGTTATGATATTGATATAGTTTAAGAATTATAATAATAATAAATAGATATAATATCATATCATAAGTAAATATTTGTGTATGTCAATCATTTATCCCAATCAATTTAATCATAGTAAAATTTTTTAAATATTTCATTAATGTTCTACGATTACGTTTGAATACTTCGTTTGATTTTGTATAATACACAATAGTTTTATATCTATAACATTATACTTAATATTTTATATTTTATCAATTTTTAATTTCTAATTTTTTTTATTAATTTTTAATATTATTAATTAATAATATTATAAATAATAGTAATAATAATAATAATAATTTTAAAATTAAAAAATATCACTTTTGACTGATTTTCTAATCATAAATTTTGATAAAAAAGAGATTTAATAATAATATAATTTTTATATATAGTACATCGCATAACTTGGAACTAATATAATTTTGATATTAGTATTCCAACAAAATCAAAATTGATATATTAATCAATCAAAAATAAAATCGGTATTATGAAATAGTAGATTAATCGATTCATGATCTAAGTGAGATATTCCGCGATGCAATATATAATAAGATATCTCGCATATTGATAATTAATATTGATAAAAATTTTAATAAATTCAGTAAAATTTAATTTATTAATAATTTATTAAGAAATTAGTAAATTTTATATTTCACATAATTTTATATTTTAATATAATATGAAATATATTTATTAAATATAATAATAATTATTAATAAAAAACAAATTGTAATAAAAAAATAAATTGTAATAATTTGTATTGGCATAAATATTAATAAAACTTTACGAAATTAATTTTTATTAATATTAATAAAAAACATTTTGTCCATAAATTAAATTGAAATAAGAATTAGAAATGTTTTTTCATTTTATTAATAATTAGAAATAAAATATATGTATGTAATAAAATATATTAAGTATAAAATATAGTAAAAAAAATATAAATTTACAAATCGTTATATCTAAGTATTAAAATATTATTAAAAATAGAATCATTGAAATTAAATTAAAAATGTTATATATTTCAATGAAAATAATTTTTCAACACTTGTATTGATGGTACTGCTAAGACAATTTGAATTAAAGAATACAGTTATTGTTTTTTTTCTCAAAATTCTAATATATTTTGTTTATAATCTAAAATATTCTATAAATTTTTGTAATATATGCATAATATTTAACGTATATTCTTTTCATTGCTTTTTTATTATCTAATTCTTTAAGTATTTTTTTCAATATCATTTTCTTTCATTTCAATTAAGTAATATATTGCTTGCATAATTTTTTGATTTAAAACTATATTGAATTATACATTCAGAAATAAGTCTACTAAAAAGTTTCAAAAATACATCATAATAATAGTTTATAAATACAATTTTCTATTGATTTAAAATTGTAATAAATTGTATTTAAAGGAAACCTGCCAAAAAACAATTAAATAAAATTTTTTTCAAGAATTATTACTTCCACAAGTTTTTCTGTTAATTTTTATTTTAATTATTTCTAGTATGTTATATCTCCAAACTATTCTTATAATTTTTTTGGTGTGAAATAAAATTAAAATTAAAATTAAGATGTATAATATCAATTTCCATATTTGAAAGATTTAAAAAAATAAAATATTGATTGATTTTATTGCAACAATCATGAAGTTTTAAAAGATCTACAAATCTATTGTTGAATGTTACATAATTTATTATTGATTTTATTTTCATTGTTTTTAATAAACTTTTAACGATTAGTACACATTTTTTATATATTTTTCGAACTTCAAATATTGCAGCAATCATTATCTTTTAATATATCTATCATTACTAGATTATTATGTATATATTGTACAATATAGATTACTATATACGTATTGATTTTATTTATTTTCTAATTTTAACATTCTCATTATCATTTTATTGTTCATTCGTTATTTAATAATGAAAATTCGACTTTTTCATTATTTATTTGATACATTAATAATAAAATCAAATTCTCACTGTCGCTATTGTTATTCAATTATATTGAATTACATTCTAAGTTTATTTGTTTTTTTATCAATTCTGTTAATTGAATTATATTCAATCCATTATTAATAATTATGAATTAATAGAATAAATTCTCTATAAATATTCCAAATTCCAGAAATAAGAGAATTTTTTTTTTAATTATTCCATTATATTTACAACTATATTTAAACAAATTTTTGTAATGCATGTACTGACTATTAATTTTAATAAATGTGAGATTCATATATATCACTAAATCTACTTTTATTGATAGTATATTTTTTTAATATTTTTCTGACTTTTTCTTTAAATAATTTAGTTTTATTTGCAACAGTATTTTTAACATCTTGTAATGAATAATTACATTTGAAATTAATGATATCATTTTAAAAAAACTTTGAAATATCACATAATTTATTAAACTTTTTATTTATTATTGATGCATCTTGAATTTCAATTTTCTATTTCTTTCTGTTATTAGAATTATTAGAATTCCTAACAAATGCGATAATAGATTAATAATATGATTTCCTTAAAAATGTGCATCGTATAAAATTACAATCAAATATTCATTTATAAATGATTTATAGTAATTTCATAACTATATTAAATATTGATTTGTTACGAGTTGAATTATATTCATGATATTCATAATATTCATAAACAATATTTATTCTCTTGCGATTCATGCTGTATTTAATTTATATTAACACTAAAACTTATACTAATATATATATAAAATTATAAGAAAATAAGAAATAATAAAAAATATTGAAAAAAATAATTGTGTACTAATAATCTACAATCTATAATACTAATATTATGATTAACACTATTAATAAACTAAAATAGTAAATTTAGTATTATATAAATATTTAATAAGTTGATAAATATTAAAAATCTTTCTTTATTACTTATATTTGCTCAATTAAATTGAATTCTCATTCTCGTTAGCGAACCAAACTTTTATTTGTTTATTTGTTGTTTGTTATTTATTTTTCATTTTCATAGTTTTGATTTTAATTTCTTCATAAATAATCTTTCATTATATTAATTGATCATCATATTAAATTACAATTTTTAATAACGATTAAATTTATCTTAATTTTGTTCATATGTTTTACAATATATACGTAATAAAAAGTTCTTCAATATGGAATATATCTGATATATGTGTCTTTCGTATTCTTCACATTTATATAATTTATATCATAAATTCACATAACATAACGTTTATAAATAATGAACTTATAATAGAGCTTAAATAGAACTTATAATTTTTGTTTTTAAATTATTCTTCTAGCAAAATCAGACTTCTACAAATCGCTTTGTTAAATATTAAGATAAACAATCGTCAAAAGACAATAAAAGAAGAAGAAAATAACATAAGTAATTAAATATTAAGTAATAAAATTAGATAAGCAGTAGATAAATCAAAATAGGCAATTAGAGCATAAGAAATTTGCATTTACAAATTACTTCATTATAAAGATATAGAATAATTGATTTTAGAATGAATTGAATGAATTGCTTGGTTTAGATCTCTAATTATATCAATCACAATTTGCGAAAAATTCAATTTGTTATAAAATTTTTCCAAGATGAGTCTGTGAATCTATATCTAAAAATGCTGGTGTTTCTTGCTATCTTTTTATCTAGAATATAAATTCGTTGTATAATGATCGATTATTTTTAAAAAGAGAAAGAAAGAATAAGAAAAAAATAAAAAATCACTTAAAATTTACTTTATTGACTTAAATTAAATAATAGTATAAATATACTTGTTAATTCTTTTTGTTCAATAATGATATAAGCATAATAATTTCTTTTAACGAAAATCCTATTGTATATTATGTCAAATCCTATATGTTCGTGTCCGCAATGATAGTATTGTACTAATTTGAATATAAGCTAATGAATGCCTTTCGATTAATCGTAAGTATACTTTTTAGTTGTGAATTGTATATAAGTTACTCGTGCGAAGCACTTATCTATTAGAGAGCAGATCTCTCACGGGAACGTAATTATATCTGACAATCAGAGCACGATATGTTCACAAACTAATTGCTGTATCCGGATTATGATATGATTACTATGAAACTATTTAGAAGTGACGATAGATAATTGTGTCTAACATGGAAGAAACCTTTTCCTAGTTCAATTGGGAGGATCACAGTTTCCAGTGGAGCATGCCAATAATTAATAATCAATGCTGATTAGACTATGTTTATAAATTATTGTCCGTTGTAGTTAATAGATTGCTTGCTTCCTCTTCTTGCATCTCGTATGTAATTTAAAAGAAGAAGGAGAGATAATAGAAGCAAAAAGAAAAAGGAGAAAAGAAAAATCACCTGACAGGCCTCTACCTTAGTTACCTTGATCCGCAAAAAGTGGATCCATGCTCTGAAGTGAAATCAATTCGTAATAGTCTAATCAATTACCATCAGTTTTTGTTATTCCTTATGTTACACTGATTTTTTCATGATTTCATACAGCTTTGCTGATGCAATCTTGCTTCCATAATAGCAGAGACTGAATAGTTTTCTTATCAACCATGATCTTCGCATCAATATTAAATTCTCGGAGTGATGCATAATCTTTTGTTCCGCTGTTGAAGTAGTTTGAAGTAATCATGCTACCAAATCTTTTCTCGTTATAACTCATCTGAATAATTAAAATTTATTCAAATGATTTTTCTTGACATCAGTGATGTCAAAACAAAGGATAATTTGAAATCTTCTGTTAAAAAGCGCTTAAGATACAATAAAATATGCTTTATATTGGGTTGGCAACTAAGTAATTGCGGATTTCACTCATAGATGGCTTCAGTTGAATTTTTAGGTTTGCTGGCGTAGTCCAAATATAAAACACATTTTGTTATTTGATGTTGGTAATTCAGCTATCAATCAGTAAAAAAAGTTTTTTGATCGGTTGCGTAGTTTTCGTTTGGCGTTCGTTGAAAAATGGAAAATCAAAAGGAACATTATCGTCATATTTTGCTTTTTTATTTTCGCAAAGGGAAAAACGCATCGCAAGCTCACAAAAAGTTATGTGCTGTTTATGGCGACGAAGCCTTAAAAGAACGGCAGTGTCAAAATTGGTTTGACAAATTTCGTTCTGGTGATTTTTCACTCAAAGACGAAAAACTCTGGTCGTCCAGTTGAAATTGATGACGACCTAATCAAAGCAATAATCGATTCGGATCGTACAGTACAGTACAACTCGTGAGATTGCAGAGAAGCTTCATGTATCACATACATGCATTGAAAACCACTTAAAACAACTTGGCTATGTTCAAAAACTCGATACATGGGTTCCTCACTGAAAGAAAAACATTTAACGCAACGCATTAACAGCTGCGATTTGCTAAAGAAACATAATGAAAATGATCATTTTTTAAACGACTGATAACTGGCGATGAAAAATGGGTTGTTTACAACAATATCAAGCGGAAAAGATCGTGGAGCAGGCCACGTGAACCAGTTCAAACAACATCAAAAGCTGGTATTCATTAAAAGAAGGTTTTGTTATCAGTTTGATGGGATTACAAAGAAATTGTCTATTTTGAACTCTTACCACCCAACCGAACGATCAATTCTGTTGTCTACATTGAACAACTAACGAAATTAAACAATGCAATTGAAGAAAAGCGGCCCGAATTGACAAATCGAAAAGGTGTTGTATTCCATCATGACAATGCAAAGCCACACACATCTTTGGTCACTCGGCAAAAATTATTGGAGCTTGGTTGGGATGTTTTGCCACATCCACCATATAGTCCTGACCTTGCACCATCTGATTACTTTTTGTTTCGATCTTTACAAAACTGCTTGAATGGTAAAAATTTCAATAATGATGATGATATCAAATCGTACCTGATTCAGTTTTTCGCTAATAAAAACCAGAAGTTTTATGAAAATAAATTATCTTTGATTTTCTAAAAAAAATCCGCAATTACTTAGTTGCCAACCCAATAGAAACGGATAGAATGAATGATGGTCATACAAATCTTGAACTGTAGAACGGTGAGCAGCTTCTTACAAATACAACGAGACTCATGGACGCTTTGCAATAAGAACTGGATTATCAAATTTACTGTGCCCTTCCATAATTTCAAGTATGGAATACATAACGAAATGAATTGTTTATCAATAATTATCTATTGTAAAACTCTTACACTTAAAAATATAACTCGTGATTATCTTGAAACTTTGAAGTTATACAAACAAGTCTACCGTAAATTCGTGATAGTGTTTTCCATGATGTTTTGTCCTATTGTGTGTTCCATGATGGACCGTTCGTTGAATATGCGTGACAAAAAAAAATGCGCAACTTTGGATTCTAGTATCAAGTAGTTGATCATCAGGTAATTCATATCTTTGGATTCTATGTAATTATATCATATATTTCTATGATCAAGAATTTGAACGATATTTCTATCTAATATTCTATGTCATCTACGCGTTAAATCTTCAAGATCGCGAAGTATTCGCCCTGAATTTATCCACTCTGAAGTGATCCCATTTACTAAGGAAAAGGTTTGAAATCAGTTGCATTTTCAACATTAAAAGATTTTGTTGAAACAAGAATAAAGCCAAGTTTTGGTAGTGATGCTTATTCCTTGATCATTGGTACGATATGATAAATATCGAGTTTTATGATAGTTTTGAATTTCGAAAATACGCTGGTTACATCATTCGATGCATATGGTGGAAACATAATCTTCATACAATGATTTTGTGGATTCCTGGCAACAATGTTGAATTTGTTGAGATTGAGGAGTTGAAACGATGTTGTATGTGATAGTGATCAATTTGCACAATTTTACGAACTATTCAGCATTCTTTTTTCACAAGAAATTCTTTCTGCACTGAAGAGATTGAAAATGATGAGATGCTGCTACATAGTATTATATCAGCGTATATAAAACGACATTAGATGCTTGAACACAAAAAGAGATTGATAAAAGGTTTTGGATAATTGATTGAATGCACTGTACAACCAATGATATTCTATTATGTTTCATGAAATCCTCGAATACTACTTGCATCTTAGAATTCGACACTTTGAAAATACCGTACGAATTGAATTCGCCATTCACAATTTTTAATGTCGATGATATTCCCGTCATGAAACGCTGTATTTTCTCATAATGAGCTTGGAATTCTCGTGCAACATAAACAGCTTCGCGGATTTTTATTTCATATTATAAATCTACATATCATTGTAAATCTGCGAATTTGAGCGCTGATTATTTATTTGATCATTAAAGATCTATCTTCTAGGCTCATTACGAATATTCGGAAGAGAGATCAGGGTCATTTGAATTGATGACGTTTTTACTACTACGAAAGATGTATTTACAAAAGGTTGGCAAGACGTAGAATACATCCTTTATATGATCATGAATCTTATTGATCATATCGAAATATATATTCTCGAAATTTTTGCGGAAATCGCGATGCATCTTTTCATTCGTGATATTCGCGATAAGCAATTCGATCTTGAATTATCGCGAATTTATCAATTAGAGAAATATTATGATTTAACCGCTTCTAAAGAGGATCAGCTTTAGTGAATTTTCCATACGCAATATAGAAATCGGATTAGACTGATTTGGCTGGATACGGCCATATTCACTGATTAGTCTCTGGAGCTCGACTATCGAAGTTGCCATCATACACAATGAAGAAATTTAATGAACAATTTACCAGAAAGATAAGTTCAATGATAGATATTGTTTAATCCGTTCTTGTTGATCTTAGAAATGATTATTAATTTTTTCGCTGATGGACTAGAGAATTACGCCATTTTAACAGATAGCTCAATGAATGTTATCGAAATCGTTGATCGAAATCTCAGGAAACGTGCGCTATTGGTCTAATCTTTAGCAGAGGAAGATAAGATTGAAGACAGGTATCGCCTAATCACTTTTCGTATGAAACCTGGCCATTTGCAGGAGTTTAATGTCTACTGAGTATTATCCCAGAAAGACGAAATGGTTCTCTTTCTGAAATCTGAAATCTATGCTAGCAGCTGATTTATTCAACACTCTTGTGTTTGCTTGAATCCATCATAAATCCAGGCTCGAAGGACTAATGTTCGCGCCTGCAATAGTAATATTATGCTAATTTGGTGGATATAAGTTAATGACTGTCGAATGTTCTTTTCATATTTCTTAAGTATACTTCTTAGTTATGGACTGTATATAAGTTACTCGTGCAGAGCACTTATCTATTAGATAATAGAATCTCTCATAATGTCGCGCATGTAATCATGTCTGAGAGTCAGAACACGATGTGTTCACAAATCAATTGTTATATCCGATGATCGGATACTTCGACTATGAGATTATTTGAAAGTGACGGTAAATAATCGTATCCAATAAAGAAAAAATCCCTTCCTAGTTCAATTGGAAAAATCACAATTTCCGATAGGGCACGCCAATAACCAATAGCCAATGCCTGACTTATGACACCTCCAAGCTCAAGGAAAACTCTTCACTTGGATTTGTATACAAAGATCCTAAGACAAGCGAGTGCAACTTAGCGCATTTCTCTTATAGACTTCCTCGACCAAATAATGTAACCTTCAGTCATTGAGTCAGCCATGTGGTAAGATCGGCTCAATCAAATATATCCAATCACACGTGCTGACGAGATTCTTAAAAATAGTTCTCCAATAAACTCATCAGTCTTCCATTGTTCAACAAAGATGCTAGTCATAAAAATAGGAAGGGACTCCTTTGGGGAAATTTCCTTAACAATCTCTGTTTATAAATTTCGCGAGCAATAAGTACTCGCAAACATATATATATAATAATAAGCAGAGTTTGATATAATACATTATAGAACATATAGGTTTTTCGTATTTGTACGTAAGAATTGTCATGTATTATTTGTGTTGAAATCTTTTAATATTTTTGTGCCGTGCTCGTTCGAAAAATTGTCTAATAGAAATTAGAAATCTTATAATTTCATAGATTAATATTTTATGAATTGTTTGAAACATGAAATATTATGCATAATTTTCTACATATAATTTTTCATTATATTTCTCAAATTCTTTTACATTTATTCTATAACCATTTTATATTATTTTAAAATATAAATTAAAATTTTCTTCTTAATCTATAAATTAAATTTTCATCAATACTAATAATTTTTTATTGTATAATAATTTATTAATTAGAATTTTATTAATAGACTAGAAAAAAACTTTTTTATAATATTGTTATGTGATATCTAGATTTTTGAATGATAATCAGCCATTTCTTTTCTTATTTGTCTTGGATACATTTTTTTTTATAATTTTATATCTTCTTTAATATACCAAGTTTTTATTTCTATTCTATAATTTAATGTATATTCAAATGTGGAATATATATTTAAAAAACATGTATTAACAAAAATTTCATTGTATAAGATATTTCAAAATAAAGTCATTCAGGATTCATTTCAGAGCAGGATTCGATATCTTTTGTTTTAAATTCTCTTGGTTTAAGCATATTCACTTAATTTTTAATATTTGAAGAAAATATTAAAAAATTTTAAAGTCCCTCTCTAATGTATCCATTGTCTTGTCACATTTATATTAATTACTTTCTTCTACATTTTCATACATATAATTTTTTTTCTCTTTTTGAATTCATATTTTATGAAAATTAGTGGTAGACGTGATTATAAGTTTTCCAGTAATTCGTCCACGATGTTGAACACACACAAAAGCCTATAGGATACCAATAATAATAGTTAATAGTTCAAATCCTGCGATCTTTCGACTGCGAATTCTGTGAAAAGAAGATATATATTCAAAAGTATATGAATATATTTTTTAATTATAATAGTTATCTAAAAAATATTATAAAATCTTTATATATAATGAATTTTAGTTAGTTTTATATATTTTATTTTTTATTGTTTTAGAAAATATAATATTTTAATAATAATTTAATTTTAATAATAATTAAATATTTTATATTTAATATGAATATAAAAAAAAATGTATCTGAATCTACACTGTTTTATTCAGATACTTGGCATTTTTTATTGCCATTAATAGACATAACTTGTGTAATTTCTTCAGTAATTCAAGCGGTGAAGAATAAGGTAAGCATGTATATATACGATGGACATCATTTGACTCTTTTTGTTTATTAATACAAGTCATATATACATAATATACATAATATATTGAAGATATAATATTTAATAATTTATTATTTCCAAAAATAGGATAAAAATTAGTATAATTTAAATATACTTTTTAATTTTTATAAATAAATCGTTTTATTCAATAATATTTTGACATAATTAAGTATAATAGTTTAATTTCTTTTTTAAGAAAATTTCATGAGACTTATGTGATTTGATATAATATAAAATATATAAAACAGAACTTTCATATTTATACTTAAGAATTTTAACATCTTATTTTTTCAAAAGTTTTTTAATATTTTTATATCGTATTCCAAGGATTTCTTTAAAAAATTGTTTACTTTTAATATTAAAAATAAAATAAAATTATATAACAATAAAATTATTTAAACAAAATTAAAACAATTTAAAGGAGAAACTAAGCATCAAATAATTATTTAGATAATATGTGAATCAATTATCCATGATATGTATGTTCGAAATTGAATTTGAATTATATTCAAATAAAGTTTAAATTGATTTCAGATGATAAAAATAAAATAAATTGAATGAAGTTACATAACGTTCAAGGATAAGAAAATAAAAATGTATTTTATTTAAAAAATTGTTATTTTATTTTATAACAATATATGAAATTTTTTATTAATAAATCAATCAAAATTTATATAAAATTTCGAAAAATAAAAGTTTCTCGCAAATAAAATAATAATTGCATATTATTATCATTATAAAAATGTAATATTTAAATTTGAATAGCTATTCCACGATATAATTATGATAAAATAAATTAATGTTCAATATTGATAATACTTAAATTATAGCATTTAACATAAATTAAGATTATCTTTATAATATGAATTATAATAATTCCTTAAAATAATATTTTTATTAAGTTAACAATTAACTGAATAGAAAATAATATCTATAATTTTATCATGGATTTTATCATTTTTTTCAACTAATAGTTAATATACTAAAAAGAAACAACTTTTCATTTCCTCTTTCTTCTATTTCAATAATAAAAAAAAATATTAAGAATAAAAATCATATATTGTTAAATTATAATAATTCATTTCATTTTTATAATAAAATGATAACATGAAACTTTTAATGACATAACTGTTTGCATATCATATAGACATTACATTTATTTTTAAAATAAATGTTTCTTTTTATGAACTAATTCTTTTTATATCTGATATTAATTATAGCAATTAAATATAATTTTTTTTTCATTTTTATTAGTATTTTTAATAATTCATATAAATTATGTTTTTTTTTCAATACATATTATATTTTTTATGCAATCAAATATAATTAAATCAAAGTAAAAGATAAATATTATTTTTTATTTTCTAATAATCTCGTTATTTTTTATAATTTCGTTAGATAAATTTTTATTATTTTTAATATATAATAATTTCATAATTTAAAAATTTCTTATGTAATTTAAATATTTTTTAAATATTTTTAAATAGTGAGATTCAATTTTACTATTAATAAAATTTCGAAATTTCGCTTCCTTTTATTTTGAAATCCTATTTGTTTACTTTTATATATTCATCTTAAGTCACCCTGAAAATCCAGTATTTGTTTTTCTTTTTTCAAACTATTTTTATTAGTCAATTGCTTATTTATATCCAGCGATCTTAAAAATGTAATTTTTTTATATATTCTATATGGTTATACTCTATTCATATGAAAATAAATGTTAAAAATTAAAATTTTTATCTTCTTTAATAGTTGAATAATGATATTTAAATTTGATAATTTCATTATGAATTCTCATTCCCTTTGTATATTTTTTAAAAATATTTATTAAATTAATAATTTTTAAAAATTTCGATTTGCTTCATTTCTATTATCTGCAGTGAAATTTATATGTTCATATATTTTTTCCATTTTCTTAAATATAATATATAAAGTTTTTCAGAATTTCTAAAAATTTTTCTTCATCTAATTGTCTTTTGTTTTCTTTTCTTACATTATCTCTTTTCAATCATTTAATTATTATTTTCGTTTATACTATAGAGAAATAGCTATTAAAAAAACAATCAAAATTTTTTTGAAGAATCATTTTGAATTATTAACTTAATCATTATTGAAAATATACAATAATTTTTAGTTTTTAATTTTCTTAATACTATGATCAGATGTAGAAATAATATACATCAAATCACTATTTTATTTAAAAATGACAATAATGATTTATTCATTGATACATTATTCCATTGTATATAACATCTGTTTTTGATAAGAATATCTTGGTATTATTATTAGCGCAATTTAAAATATTATAAAAATAAATTTTATATATATATAATGATATAAGTTAAATTTAATATTATAAAATGGCATAATTCAAAATATGAACAATAGATTAATAAAATTTATAAAATTCACAGCATAAAGTTCATTTTTAATTTTAACATTTTGATAATAGTTCAATTCAAAAGAAAAAAAAAATTAATGAAAAGAAAAATGATATAAAATATATATTATATATAATATAAAATATATATTATATATGATATAAAATATATATATATATATATATATATATATATATATATATATATATATATTAATATGATTTGTTAAAATAATTAAAATTATAATAAAATATAATTTGAAATATTAACAATTCATATTTACATTGATACAAATAATAGTTGCATGTTAAATATAAACAAAATAACAACGCAAATATTATTTTTCATTTCATTAAAACACTTATTCACTTTGAGGAAAAGAACACAACTAATAATAATATATTTTAGCCACAATACAGTGCAATATTCAGAAAAAAAAACGATATAACTGCTCTCTATCGATCGAAATTATAAAGATAAAAGATTTCATAATTGATCAGAATGTCTTTGCAATGTTTTTATAATGATAATTCGAAAATTGTATTTTTTAGGTATATATCACTTTTGCCAAGCGAAAATATAATATACCAAAAGTAATAATCATTTTCTTGAACACGGTTTTAAAAAAAAAAAAGTAATAATTTTTATAAAAAACTAACTTCGGTAACATTTAGATAACATTATTGATTTAAAAAGAAATTTTGAATAAACTCAAAGAGAATCTGATAGTAATCATGAATATTACTTTATAATAGCTTCTAACAGAAAATTAAAAAAAAATAAAATAAAATATAATATAAAAAAATAAAATATAATAATTAGTTTAAAAATAACCTTTGCAATGATGTGTTAAAAACAGAATTATTAAATATTTTAAAGCAATACAGAACTGATTATATTTCGTAATAGATAATAAAATCAAAAAATATAATAATTTTTCAAAATCTTATTTTATTATTATGAATTGAATCCAAATAAAACGATATGGAACCCAAATTATATCGCAAACAAGAAATATAATATTTAAATTTATTGATATGAAAACTTTATTTTATAAAAAATTAAATAATTATGATAAAAAATTAGCAAGATTTGATATATAATAATAATTTTATATAATAATTTTAAGTAGTATTTGAATGCAATAATATTGTCTAATCACTAAATATTTAACCTATTTTTAATTTATCTGATAACAAAAATTTGTTTTTATTTTTTATTTATTTTCTTCAACTAGAAAGTTAATAAAATAAAACAATATACATATACTTTTTCAAAGATATAATCAATATCAATATAAATTATTTTTTTAGCATCGAGATAAAATATTTTTCAATAAAATTTTATTTATAGATTTTAAAGATATATAATTTTTAAAAATAAATTTCAACATTAGATTTCAACTTTTATATTTTATATAATTATTATCGATAAATATACATTTAAAATAAATTAAAATAAGTTAAAATAAATAATTGTTTTTTATATTTTAAATAAAATTTTTGAAATATAAATAAGGATATTATAAGTAAAATAAAAATATTCATAAAATAATTAAATAATATTATTTTAAAATTTAAAAAAAATGATGTTTTGAACCAAAGCTTCAATTTTTTATGGACATTTATTTAAATGTTTTTTAAAATTGGTTTCTTCTATGTACTCTACGTATTATAGAACATGAAGCAAAACTCTGCTGTTATAAGGATATAATAATGGATATAATAAGATAAAATAAATATATTATGTTGAAAAATATAAATAAAAAAAATATTTATTAATATTTATTATTCATAACTATAATCGTAATAAATACTAATATCGAATTTTAATACATTTCAATTATACATTCTTTGTAATGATTCGTATCTCTATATACATACATATATATTTGACACCGACGCGATATATATTACACTGCTACCAATTTATTTTAGAGATTTTTCGCTTTATCAACATAAATTATTTTTTCAGCAGTATTGAAATATTTTTAAAGTATTAATTTGTAAAAAAAAATTAAAATAAATAATTTTTCTTTTATTATTTTTTATTTTTTAAAGATTATATCATAAAATCTTTAACAATAATAAAAAATAATAAATAAAAATTTAAAATTAACAAACAAAGCTTATTATAAATAAAATAAAAATATTTATAAAAATATTATATTTATATTTATAAAACATATATATTACTTTATAATATATTTGTTTATAATAAATATTATTTATTAAATTATTTATAATAAATTATAATAAATGAATTAAATATATAACTATCATATAATACAATTAATTAAAGTGTTAAATTATATCTTTTCATTCTCAATTCATTTTTAATTTTCTTTTGCTAATTTCTGTTGCAATTTTTTTTTTTATTAATTTCTTTTTCAATTTTAATTCTAATTTTTAATTATTTAATTTTTTAATTATTTTTAAATTTATTTTTTTTAATATAATTTAAATAAAATTATATATAATTACAATATAATATTATAATATAATATAATATATAATATAATATAATTAATATATATTAATATAATATATATAATACAATATAATATTATAATATTATAATATACATACATAATCTCTTTGATTTTGAAAATTTTATAAAAGATGATTTTATAAAAAATCATTTTTTGTTGCATTTAATAGGCAAATATGCATTTTTATTATCGTATTTAGAAAAAAAGAGATAATAATAACTCTGTTTGAATCACATAATTCTTTTTATTTTTTATTTTTCATAAAATTTAGTGTTAATTCTTTTTGTTGAGGGTTTTTATTGAAATTCGAAAATTATGTTGGCTCCACTGAATAAGTCAGAAGTAGAGTGCAAATCGATAGACAGATCGATAGAATTGTTAGAACAGTTAGAACTTTCGAACGAATCTGAATTGGGAGCTTGTAATGAAGAAAAGATTATAACTTTATTAGATTTAATTATAAGAGTGTAAGTTTCAATAAATTCAATTATAATAGTGCATGGATATATAACATATAAAGAATCTTGATAAGTTTAATTATGTTAATTATATTAATTATTTTAATAGTTTAATATATATATATATATATATATATATATATATATATATATATATATATATATATATATATATTATAAAATAAAATAATAGTTTTAGTTTAATTTAAACCTTTTGTAAATATATTATTAAGGATTTTTTTCCAAATATTTTTTTGTATTTTTGCATCATATGTTTGTGTTATATTAGAACACTTACAATTGAAAATTGATTATATTAAATATTTGTAAATTAAATAAGTACTTTCAATTTCATGCTAAGATTCTTAGTAAAGAATATTTATTTGCGTGTTTTTAATGTAGATTCATTTTAATTAAAATAAATTTTTTTTTAATTTAGGTTTTTTATTTACATATATAAACTTCTAGATACAATTTATATTATATTTTAAAATAATTCTAGATATTTATTTTATTAATATTATATTATTACATTATATTATATTATTATATTAATTTTAGATTTTATATAAAATGTTTTGGTTTTATATATAAGCTTGGATTTCTTTTTTTTTTTTTTTTTTTTTGATAGTTGAGAGTCTGATTTTTTTTTTGATAGATTTGTTTTATATTTCTTTTATTTTTAATTTTCATATATAATATAAGATTTTTAATTTTTTAATATAATTCTTGAAAATTTTAATTTTAATGGATTACATTTTATATGTATTATAAAATAATACATATAAAAATCATGTAATACATGTAAAAATCATCTGCATATATTAATAGTGATTTGTTTTTATTATTCATATCAAATAAATTTAGTATATATTCTGAGGTATATGTTATAATTGTAAATAAGATTAAGTGAGATAATCTTCCATTTTTTATTGGAAAATTTTTATAAATTTTTAATTTTTTTTTAATTTTCGTTATAATGAATTTTTATTATGTATTTTACATAGATGATTGAAAAAATTCTTCTTTATGAACTTATAGAAAAGTCCTATAGTCGCACTATGTTTAAATATATAAAATTTATTCTATCATAATCTTGCATTTTTATGTCAACAGATATTAGAAATAAATTTTATATTTTGGGTATCTTTATATAAATCTAAATATATGCATCATAGATTATATTGTTTGAAATATAATAATAGTTCATTGAATCTTTTATAAATTTTTCATGTATTTTGATTGTTGCAAGATATATTTATATATATAATTGCAAGATATATTTATTGAGGAATAAGTTTATGAATATATAAATAATAGACTTATTTTTTAGACTTAGGCCTATTTGAGGTTATATGACAATTTTTAATATATTTGCAAGATATATTAAATATATTGCAAATTATTATTGAAGGTTATAGTATAAAAATATATATAATTTGCATATATATTGTATATTATGTGGTGTAGAAATATATATAATTTGTATATATATTTCTACAATATGTATATATTATATATTATTATATATCATACGTAGTTTTTTGAATTTATGTTGGTATCTTATTGGAAGTTTACTGTTTTTTATTTTTCATTTTTTTTTTTTAATGTTTTGTACATATTATGAAAATTTATGAAATGATATAGTATATGAATCAAACCTGATTTTCTAATTGGATTATTTTTATAGAGCAAGTATTTTTATAGAGCAAATTGTATTATTGTAGATAATATTTTCTTTTATTAAAAATTTGAACATAATTTGCTATTAACATAATTATTGTTATTTTTATTATTATTTTATTTTTATTTTTATTTTCAGATTGTTTGTATTTAAATTTGATTTTATAATAAGATTTTTAATATTTAATATTGTTAGGTTTGCTATGATTGTTTTATTTCTGAATTAATGTTTGTAGATTTTGATAATCTGATAGATAAATTTGAATTTTGTTTTACTAATGTTAATAGATTTTTAAAAAATTCTTTTAAAAATTTTCATTTTTATCTTTAAAATCAATTTATAATTGTACTTAAAAAATTAGCATTTTATTATTCTATTTTATTTATAGAAGTGATTAATAGTAGTAATAACAACAAAAGTATAGTTTTTATTCTTACATAATTTTTTTTAATGTTATATGTTTTTCTATGAGGTTTGTAATATGTTTGTAATTTTTAATCTTGACATAGCATGATTTATTCCTTTAATATTATTTGTGAGCCAAAATTATTTTTTGAATCAAGGATTATTAAGAAAGCTATTTCTAATGTTTACATATAAGTTTCTTTAATTTGGAATACTTGGAATTGGCATACTTGACATACTTGGAATATTATATATAATGTATATTTATATTTCCTACTAATATATAAAAATTGAGTTGTTTTAGTTTTTGAATTTAAGTTTTTGAAAATATGATACAAATCATATAATTTTATATAAAAATTTAATTTATCTTATTTTCCTGCTATTTTCCCATATGAAAAAACTGTTATGAAGTGAAATTCTTGTTTGCTAAATAATATTGAATAATATTGAATAATGTTTTATTTAATAATGGTTTTCAATGCATTTTTATATTATATTATCTATTTGAATTTTTTGAGAAATTTAAAATTCTTTTTATTCATTAAATTTAATAGAACTCTGTAAGTTTTTATGAGCAAATAATTTTTGAAGAAATTTATGTTTTTGGTCTAGTTTGTTTTTATTAATAAGAATAATATCATTATAATCAATATTATAATCATTCAAGAATTTATTTAACAATATTCTGTTTACATTTGAAATTAATGAGTAGACATTTATTGAGTAAATTTTTATATTTTCAATAATAATTTTTTTTTTCTAGTTAGATTATCATATTTTTATTAATTTAAATATTAATTTAATAATTTAGCTTTTTCAGCATAATTATATTTATATTTATTTGTTTTGCTATAATATTCCAGCAGTAATTTATAATTTCTATATATTATGTTTTCTTTTATTTGTTTTATTTCATGAAAAAGAAGTAAAAGTTATATAGATTATGTATTTTTTAAGATTAATTTTTTTTTGTTTGATGAATATTGTATTGTGTTGAATATATTCAGGGAAACAATCTTGTTGAAAGAGATTTCATTTTATATAATTGTTGATTTTATTTATACTATATTGTATAATTGTTTGATTTTATGTAATAGCAAGTTTAGAATAATGCAAATGTAAAAAAAGAATATTTAATATACAAAAGACCTATTTTGAATATTTTGTATAAATAAAAAATTGTATTATTCTAATATTTGAATGGATATGTTTGGACGTTTTTTTTAAATATTAAAAAAATATTTTTAATATTGTTATTATTGTAAATATGATTACCGTTGTCGAGTAAAAATTATCATTATTCGAATAAAATCGATAATCTTGCTGAGGATAGGAAAACAATAAAGAGAAAAACAAAAATAATATTATTTAAAATAAGTGAGAGACAAAATGATAAAAAGTGAATACATAAAATTATATTGCATGATTGTATAGTCTTTAAAAATTTTTAGAAAGATATTTGTGAATTTTTTCTTTGTTAAAAATTTTTTTCTTGTTTAATAATTTATTTATTAAAACAATTTTTTTTTTAAAATACATTTATATAAAATTTTTTAAAAATAATCTTTGAGGAATTCATTTGAAATCAATTAATATTAATCGAAAATTATGAAACTTTTTGAGAACTTTTGCAAACTTTTTAAGAAATTTTGATGAATTTTTTTCGAATTCAATCTTTTTAGAATTATTCTGGAAAATAATTGCTAAGATATTTTATCTTAGGTTACAGAAAAATTTGCAATATTTTGTGACAATTGTGATAGATAAACTATAAAAATAAAGATTAAACGAAATTCGTTGATATACAACGAAATAATCATATCTCAACAAATAAAAAATTAAAAATAACAATTAGAATAACAGATGTCAATAAAACAGAACATTTAATATTATTGGATACACTGAATATCTAAATTTATCTGATGAAGAGATCTATAATGAGATCATTAAAAAAGGAGCAAGATCAAGATACACAGAATTTTTTCATATAATTTTTTAAGAACTTTTAATTTGAATTATATGATATAGAGTGTTATCCGTGGTTATAATCATTTATTCGGGAATATTCAATTTTAATTGCTTTCTTGCCTATTTTTCAAAATTTGTAGAATCCATTTGGCCATGATAATCTTCGTTTGTATTTTCAATTTTGAAAATCAAATTTATATTTTCTATAAATTCTTTCCATTTGAATAATTTACGGCAAAGATCTTTTATTTTGTAATATGCAAATTTCTTCACTTTGTATTATGTTTTATGTTTACGTTTTTATATCATGATATATTATGTTTCTCCCTTCTCTTCTATATTATAATGTTTTTAAATATCTTTCTCGCCATGTCGTTTTTTTTTTAATAAAAATTTTTTTATCTGTTTTTATACCTGTTCCATTAAAAATCCATATTATATAATAAAATATACAATTTGGATCATTTTTATGGAAATAATATTTTTTCTCGAATTGCTATCAATAAACTTGATCCACTGAATATAATTTTTTTTTCTATATAAAATCCATGAATAATATTTTTTATTATTTATTAACAATGAAAATTTTTTTCAATACATCAAGATCATTTCATTTTCAAGGATTATAGCATATCTTCATCAGAATCTGAACTTTTGTAAATTATGTTTATGATTTAGAAAAATAGATGAATATAATCAAAATTCTGATTATTTACAATAAAAGATGAAAAAGCATACCAATTCTAGTTTTTTCCTCACATTTGTTTGATTATTTGAATTATATTTCATGTTGTCTTGTCTGTTCTTTTCTATGACATACTGTATTGTCTAATAAATTTAATTTAATAGAAATAATATTAAACTGAAGTTTAGTATTAAATACTAATATTAAATGTAATTTTAAATTAAATAGGATTAAAAATAAAATAAATAGACTAAAGTATAAAAATATGAAAATATAAATATAAAAATATAAATTTTGAAACAAAAATTAAAACAAATATGAAATTAAAAATAATTGTTAATTATTATAAATAATAATATATAAATCTTTCGAAATTAACAAGAAAGTTACTATGAGAAAATTATTGTTTATAGATACTATGATGATCTTAAAGAAGATCTTTCTTCTATTTTCTCTTGCTTAATGTTTCTTTATTTCTAAAAGTCTATAATATGTTTAACAAATCGAGTCAACTGTAAACAAAATAGTTATATGTTATATATGTTAATGTACATAAGAAAGACCATAGCATAAGTTAATGTACATAAGCAATCATAGCTATCGGTTGATTATGAGTAAGAATTCATAAAATATATTGCCATTACAATTTGTTTTTTTGTTTGTTCTTTGTTTTCTTTATTTATATCTTGTATTATACTATTTTATATTATTTTCGTACTTATTTTTGTATTATTGTATATTTATTTAATTTTAATTTTATGCAGAAAAACTATTTTTTTCTTATTACATATTCTGAAAGATTCATATTCACAATTAAAAAAAAAAAATTCTTTGATATCATTATATCAAAGGTATATGATATCATTAATATGTTCGATGATATCGGTTATAATATTTTTGGTGAAATATTTTATATATATCTATGAATATCTGTATATATATATATATATATATATATATATATATATATATACACATGCATGCATGCATACAAAATATAGATAACGAAAGAAAAAATTTGAACAAAAGAAAATAATTTAGATAAAAATTATAATAGATTAAATATTAAATCATTAATCATCAGTAATCATTAAATATATATAGACTCAAATAAAAATCCAATTATACAAATTATAAAATATAAATATAAATTATAATATATTTTTTAGAACTATGTTATTATTCTTATAATATTAATATTATAATATTATTTATCTGGGAATATAATAATATTATAGAATTAAGTTAATTACATATAATATGTAGTAAAAATATTCTAACGGTGTTTGAAATTCATAAATATGTGCTTAACTTAAAAGTTTATGTACAGTGGGTAACGAAAGTATTCAAATGCTTATATTTACAATTCTTGATGAATAAAATATATATGTCAAAAAAACTTGTAGGAGAGAAATCTCAAAATTATATCAGTAAAATTTGAAAATGATTTACCAATTTATATAATAGTTATAATACATTTATTATAAATACGCACTATTAATAAGTTATAAAAGTATTCGAATGCTAATATGTCGTTAATATACGTTGTTTATATATATTTTAGCCAGAAATATAAACACTGATACTAATTAAAAATATTTTTACGTTCAGTTGTCAAGCTATTATTCCATTAACAGTAACATAAAAGTATGCATATTATATATGTATATTGCATATATAATATTCAAAATGAATTCGAAAAAGTCTGAAACACAAAAATGTGAACGAGAAATTATCCTTCGGCTATATAAGGATGGGAAATATAATATAATAAGATAACAAAAATAAACAGAAGTAAATCTATGTTACATTATATCATAAAAAAATCAAAAACTAGAGAAACAATTTTGAATAAAACTCGTTTAGGATGATCAAAAAAATTAATTGAAAGAGAGAAAAAAATTATTATTGGTGAAATAAAAAAAATTCTACTATATCTATACATACATTTTCAAGTATAGTATTAGAAATGTTTGACAGAGACATTCATCTTCAATTATCCCGACG
Source organism: Apis mellifera (assembly GCF_003254395.2). Lineage (NCBI taxonomy): Eukaryota > Metazoa > Arthropoda > Insecta > Hymenoptera > Apidae > Apis > Apis mellifera. The sequence continues at coordinate 852,299 of NC_037640.1, read as the reverse complement.
AAATAATAATTTTCATGATAAAATATTAAGAAGAAAGCCATACATTAATAACCAAAATCAAAAGAAGAGATTGATTTTTGCAAAAATTTGTAACAAACATAAGAGTTTTTGGGAAAAAATGATATTTTCTGATAAATCTAAATTTAATAATTTTAACTCGGAAAAATTACATATGGAGAAGACCAAATACGAAATTGGACATCCAAAATGTACGCCCAACAATAAAACACAATAGTTCAATCATAGTGTGGAGCTGCATAGCAAATAGTGATATGGGAAATTGAGTATTCATTGACGGAATACTTGATAAATACAAATATCTACATATTTTAAAGAACAATCTCAAAGATAATGTCCAAACTGGGATTATTGGAAGATCTTCTACTTAAGATTACGATCCTAAATATATAGTTGTGGATCGTAAAAGAATGGATCGTATACAATATAGCCCATATGTTAAGTATGCATGTTAAGTATCCATTGCAGACTCCAGATATAAATCCCATTAAAAATTTGTGTATGTGTAACTATAAACAAATAGTATCTATCTAGTATCTATATCTAATAGTATTTGCAAACTAATTAACCTAAAAATTTAACATTTATTTCTAATTAAAAATTATAAGTGATAAGGAATCATGCAAACGGAAAGTTAATTGTTAAATTACAAAAAAAGGAAAATATATAATGAAAATTTTATAAATTGACATTATGTAATAAAAAAGTATAATATTGATGGAAACATTGCAAACAAATTACGATCTATTCGTTCAAGAAAATTAAAACAGCGGAAAATCGCTTTTTCAGAAGATAAGAAAAGATCATTTCTATTTACTTCAAATTTGATATTAGTGATTTTAATAAAGAGGTACATAATGTTGAAGAATTTTATGGAAAAATAATATCTACGATAAAATTCCATGCATTAATAAGAATAAATATTAAAATTTACAAAGAAATACAAAATATGAATTTTTAGAATAAAATTATTTTTCTAAATGAAAATAAATTTAATTTATTTAAATTCGATGATCACAAAATTTAAAAAAAAATAAACACAAAAGTTTAAAAAATTTAAAATGTGCTATAAAACATGTTGGCTCGGTAATGACATAAAGATGCATAAGATGTCCGCTAATTCTATCTTTATTAACGAAATAATAAAGAAGAAATATTTAAATACTTTAAAAAAATTTTTTAAAATAGTGTAGAAAATTAGATGTATCAAAACATTTTTTTAACAAAATCAAAATAGCTAACATAAGGCCATAATAATATAAACCAAAATGCAGCAGTGGCTATCATCATAAATTATATAATTTTTTTTATTTATTACCGAGTCTGCCCATTGAACATCTATAAAAAGAAATCGATAGAAGACTCAAAAAGAATAATATAATAAAAGATTCCTTAAAGCAAAATATTTTCGAATATTATAACAAAAATAAAAAAAAAACAATATAAAAAATCATTTCAGAGAAATTATTAAAACTAAAGATAATAAGATATTAGAACGAAATATTTATAATATTACTGTAATATTACACGTGTTCGAATATTTTTGTTATATTATATATATTTAATTCTAAAAAATGTTATATGATTTGTTTATTTATTGTTGAATTTTTATTTAAGTTTATATATATTTAATAAATTTATATATAATTATATAAATACAAAATCATATATATTATACAATTCATTGTATAATTTCTATATGGTGAATTACTTTCTATTATTTATCATTGTTTGAATATTTTTATTATTATTTTCAGTGTATATTAAGATATATAATAGTAAATGATCTAAAATTTTCCAAAAGATTTTATACTAGTATCAACAAATTTCCGTGAAAATATTATAAAGAATTGAAAGATCATTTAAAAATCGCTATATTCAAAACATAGTTTTGAACGATTTATTTTAGAAAAATAATATTGAATATAATATTCATGCTATTATTCAAATAATAAAATTGAAAATATTTTTTAAATTAATGATTTTTCGTGATTTTTAATGATTTTTAATACTTCATAAGTAATTCATTATTTTTATGTAATGATGCACCGATTGCATTAAAAAATATATTCTATTTGAAAATTAAAAAAAAATGAAAGACAATATTTGCTCTTTAAAATTATTTAACTTTTGTCTGAAACATTTTTTAGTATCAATAAGCTTCGAAAATATTCGATTGGATGAATTTAAATCATCCAATTATACTATATTATAATTTTGATATCGATATTACATTTACTGATTTAAAATTGATGTTTGAATAATTTTATTGTAGACATAATTAGTTAAGATTAAGATATGTTTTTCTTTCTCAATAAAGTATATTTAAGATTTATTAATTTGAATTTTTTATTATTTTGAAGTATATTGTCATATATTATATTTATCATATAAATTATATACCGTAATGGTAATAATACATATTTTAGCAAAAAATAATCTTTTGATATTAATTTGAATTGATAACATTGTTAAAACAGTTTCAATTAATGAATATAATTTTGATATATTATTTATTTTTGTTTATTATTATTTATATATTGTGAAATATTCTCTTTGGATACTCATTAAATATTTTCAATATATTTATAATATTTGTGATTCATAATACTCATCATAATTATTATATGTCTTTTACATTCTAATTTTTTTAGTATTTTTTCAATTTCATCTTCAATTACAATTGAATTATTTGGTATGTAGACATTAAATAGCATTTCTATATTTTAAGGCATTTTTGTTTTTCCAAGTATATATATAAGATTATTTTTAGTTCGTAATTCGTAGTTCGTAATTTTTTTTTTAATCTTGATTCAACATTATATTGCACTACATATTGAAAGTCAAAAGCCTATTACTGAAAAAACATTGTTAGCTATACAATTTTCTGTTAATTTAAAATTATATTAAAAATTATATATCAAAGAATATATCTGCCAAGAAAACATCATTGTTAAGTAAATTCTTTTCTCGAAGTTTCATGATTATAATACTGGTATTTTACACTTCGATTCTTGATATAAATGATATTCAATATATAATAAAATATTAAATAAGAATTTATTATATGTTTATTACATAATATAAGATAGTTTGATATGTTTGATAGTTTGATTTTTTTATATGTATGATAATTAGCACCTTGATACATTGGAATATATAGATTTGAACTATAAATGTACTATAAATATTATTTTTCTTTTTTTTTTATGTATTTTATTTTTGTCCAATCATTTGTAATTAATTTTAAGATGAATCGAGGCTGAATATATTGGCATTCATAAAATTTTTGATTATTGATTCTTTTTTTAGTTAGATTTTGATGTGTTATATCTCTATACATTAGATATCTTTTCTTATAGATATATAGTTTTAACTGATAAAATTTAATTTGTAATCTAAATGTATATTTAGATAGAAAATTACGTTTTTATTAAGAGTAATAATTTGTAGAAAATTCATAGAAGAAAGTAAAATTTTTTAGAATAATTATATTTTAATTTGAATTAAAAATTTTATTAAAATTTGGGCGAAAAAAAATAATTTTTATGATTTATTTGGAATTTTCAAAAATGTAAATAATTGTGTATTTTTGTATATAGATCTTGGATTTGAATAATTAGCGTGGGAAGAAATAAGAATATAGTGTGATCTAAATCCGAAATGTGAATTTGGAATATTGTTTGTGTATTGCAAAAAATGATTATGTATATCTTAATGATTTCTCGAATATTTTGTTTGATTAAGAGCTGATTGATCTATAATCAAAGAATTTTTTTATTTTGTCTTTCCTTTTTACGATTATTATTTGATTAATGATTTCTCAAATATTTTACTTAATTAAGAGCTGATTAATCTATAATCAAAGAATTTTTTTGTTTTGCCTTTTCTTTTTATGATTATTATTTTGGCTGTTTTCCAGATAGAAAAGTCTTGTTTAGGCAATTGTTAAAGATGATTATGTTGTTGTAAATATAAATTGAGATGCTTTTGAGAGTTATGTTGAGGATTATTTTGATTTTTTTATTGATGAATTTATATAAATTTCTGTTTAACGAAATAAATGATTTTGAAATACTTGATTATTGAATTATTGTTTATTTGTCATTGAAGATGCAAATTATTTTGTTGGAAAATTTATTTTGTAATATTTTCTAATCAAATGAATTAATTTTTTATTCAATGAGATTTATTAGAGTTGATTTTCCTATGTGGCAATATTAGATTTAGACGTAGTAATATTTTATTGTTTATAAGATTTGTGATTTTTTGCGTTCATATCAATTAGAAAAAAAAAGATAAATCTTTGATTTAATTTTGTTTTATCTTAAATCTTTATTAATCTTGAATTGATTGAATATTGCTTTAATTAATAGGTGAATTGGCTTTTATAATTGTGAGCGATATAAACTATGATGATGAAAAGTTTGATTTCTTATGAATATATAGATTTTTGTACAATATGTTTGTGATTTAACATGATTTCGACTAAGAGTATAAATAATTATATATCTTTAGGTAATCGAGTATGATGATACCTCGAGTTTGATGAACTTTATTTACGAAATAAAAATATTTAAAATGAGTTTTTTTTAATATGATAATGTAATGAATTTTTGTGAGAAAAAATGAATTGAAGCTGAGACTTATTTTATTTATGTAACCAATATAATTTAAATTTTTTGAATGACTTTAGCCACGATTTTAATTTATTGATTAAGATGTTAAAGATAATATTAAATTTTTAAAGAAAAGACTAAGCAATTTGTGAGTGGAATTATATTATGGAGAATTCGAAAAGTTGAGAGTTAAAAAAGATTAATGAATTTGAAAACAGATCTAAAGAGATAGTTAGAATTTGTAATAGTTTGCAATTTTTTTTTTTTTTTTTTTTTACTTGAAGATCACGAATGTTATTTTTTTTTTGTATTTTATTGTTATAATATAATTTCAATGAGACTGCAAAATCTCTGTACAATGCAGACTGATCGAAATTTTTACAGTTAACACAATAGAATTTGGTAATGTTAAAGTTGATCCAGATCTTTCTGGTTATAAAAATATTACATTTGATGCAAGTTGTAACTGAATGTATAATCTACATACTGTCATTTTGTGTAATGTATGCGATCTTTTTTTTGAATTTTTTTTTTTTTTTTAAGAAATTAAAAGAACGAAATAGAAATTTTATACATTTAAATTATCTAATTTGCTCTCTATTGAGAAAATTGATTTGTTAATTGATTTTTAAGAGTATTAAGTATAGTTTTAAATTTTTAGAAATAACAATTTAGATAATTTTTATTTCTTTTTTCTTTTATATATACTTTTTATTTGTTATGAAGTTTATTTTGTTTATACATTATTATTACATTTGATATAGTGAAGTGATTATTTTGAATCTTAAACATAAATATATTTTTTTTGTTAAAGATATTTTTTGGCAATCATTTTTTAAAATTTTAAAATTCTTTCTCTCTTTAGTTGTAATGTACTAATATGATTCTTTTTACAATAATCTTTGCTTTAATAAATGGATTAATGCAAAAGAATTATAGTATCTAGTCATATAAATAAAATATATGAGAAGATATCATCACATATTTATTTTTTATAAAAAATAGTCTAATTTTTTTTAAATTCAATTATATCTAAATAAATTTTGTTCAATTATAATTTATATAAGCATAAGTCATATTGAAATTAAGATAAATATAATTTTCATATTTTCTGAATTGTATGAATTTGTTTTTGTTTTATTATTTCTATTTAATAATAATTCGTCCATTATTTTTTATATATTATATATTATCTTCAAAATGTATAATTTCTTTTCCTAATAGTCAATCTATCATATTTTTTTCTTTGCATATTTATTTTTCCAGTTAGATTAATAAGAGCATTATCTATTATTATTATTATTATTATTGTATTTGGAATATTATTCTAAAAAAATTTCTTGCATTCATTTCTTGAAATTTAGTATTTTACCCACGATAATTATAACTGTTTTAAAAATTTAGATAATATGTGATACAAAACCAGTTTTTTTAACTGTAATTATTAGTCGATGAGAAATAGAATTTAAATTTTATAGCACATTTATTTTCATTCTGCCAACATTTATTAAAATAAATTATTTATCCACATTTCGTGGAAATATGTAATATTTCGTTCCGCTTTTCTGTAGCAATGTATTATTTCTAAATATTAATTTCTTATTTTCATTTTTTTCAAAAAATGATAATAATTCGATTTCGTATTTTGCTTTTTCTTTTTCTCTGTGCAAATTTTATACTTTTTAACAAAATCCTTCTTTGTCATTATTTTTAATTCAATAAAATTTTAAAATTTTATAATTTTATAATTACATGATTAGGAAAAGTCGAATATTGTTAATCAGAAAATAAATATTAGAAAATTTGATTATTGTATTATTGATAATTTTTTTAAGAGTTTTTTTTCTGTATGCATTTTTTTAATGTTATGTTCTGAATTTGATTTTTTTGAACTTTAGATCTGCTAAAAAGTAACAGTAATAAATAGTAATATTTTTTTAGATATAATTAGTCAAATACTTCATTCAATTGTATTGGATTTTTGTAGTTGTATAGAATAATGAAAATTTTGTTGTCTTTTTCTATAATTATTATTAAATGATGTTTGACGATGAATAAACAATATACTCATATTAAATGTTCTTTTTAATATAATAATTGTTTAGATTTAATAATAATTTTTTGTCTGTGTTTAGCGTTCGGTCAATTAAATATTATATTATGTTAATTGAATAATTGAAAAATTCTATTATAGAATAGAATTAATATTAATGCAAAATATTAAATTTTTTAAAATTTTTATATTAGCCATAATGATGCCTTAGTTATAATATTATATAAATATTAATAGTTGAAGTTTAAATATTGAAATTTTAACAAATGATAGACCAGGTAAAACCATTAAATTTATTATTAGTTTACATTTTTTTGGTGCATGTTAATTGATTAATTACATCATGTTAATTACATCAGAGATTGTTCGAAATTTTTACATAACAGGAGACGGAACATTATTAGTGGAATTAGATAAAAAGTTTTTTGGTAATCTATTCTAATAATTGAGTGTATTATTTAATATCTTTCAATGAGGATTAAACTTAAGGAAATACAGGAATTAACATAATGATTGATTGAACTAATGTTTTTTTATGTCATTCTTTTTTTCTTCTTCATTGATATTTTTTTGATTTTGCAGAGTTTTAGATAACCTATAAAATAAAATTTAAATATCAAATATGCAATGATGTATAATAGAATCTCGTTCATTCATAACATAACTTCATAGCTTCAAAAAATTCCAAATGATAAAAACAAATAATGAAATTAATTGAAATCTAAAAATATTTCTTTTTGTAATAATATGTTAAAAATAGAATTAAATATTGTAAAATAGCACAAAACTGATCATATTTACGCAACAGATAAAATAGCAAAATTAAAAAATATAATCATTTGATTATTACCTAATCGTTAAGTGAATTAAATTTAATTGAAATGATATGATATATGAATAGGGCAAATAAAAAATTATATTATAGCAAAAAATATAATATTTAAATTTTTGAAAAAATGAAAAATTTGTTTTATAATTAAGTACAATTATAAAGAAAAATTGATAAAATTGTATATAGCATATATCACATATCAAAACTAAATTTTAACAATTAGATAATATAATTAAAGTAACAATTGACTTTTATTATAAATATAAATAACAATGATAACAGTATCACTTTGAAATCAAATACAGAATCAGATTCAAAATAAAAAGATATGTATATTATTTAGAATTTGATTATTTATATAATTGATTATTCATAATAAATAATTTTTCAATATATATAATGAAAATATAAAAATACGATGGATGTCTTTGTGATATCAGGAGAATCTCAATTAAAAAATATTACCATATTTAACAACTATAAATACATTCCATATGTATTATAACTGATATATATATATTTATAACTAATATAATTTGATGACTCGAATTCATTGAACAAATAATAGATATGTGAATTACGATTGTTTGATAGTCTTGATTGTACTCAAACTTGATTTTAATGGATATGATTATTTCTATAAGCTTCAAATCTATCATCTAATCATTTACAATAGATGAACAAAATCAAAAAATGTAAATAATCTTCTTGATTGTCACTTTATCATTGTGAATTAAAATTAAAATCAATTGAAATGATATGGGCCCAGATAAAAAATTATGTTGCAGCAAAAACTATTAAATATTTAGAAAACGGTATCAGTAGAAGAATCTTGCGTCAGTTAGATCTAACGCTAACTTTCTTAATATCTTTGTTATTTTTATTGGATTTTTGCTTGATTTTTTATGTTTAAGTTGCTATTAAATGATTATTTTTGTATAATTTTAATTACTGAAATATCGAGCAATTTAAACTGATAGATAAAATTGTTTTCGGATATATGTATGCTGAGATAATAAAAAATTTGTTTCATTTTTGTAATGATTGGTGATTAAATATTTTTATAATTAATAATTCTATTATAATGTTAGATTATATATTAATATAGATTATATATTTGTTTTTTTTTTTTCAATTATATTGTCCGTTTTGCTTCGTTCTTGATCTACCGTTAGGGATGAAATTATATTTATTGAATTAGTTTATGTGGTTGCTATTTAATTTAATTTCTGTGACTGTGGATGTGATTTTAGGATTTATATGTGAAGTAATTTAGAAAAGAATATGATTTTTTTTTTTTCGATTGATATTAAAGTTTTTTCAATTGATTAGAGTTTATACTTTGCTAGTATAATATTATTAAAATCGAGTTTTTTACATCATCATATATTAATTTTGATATTTTAATTTTTTTATATTGATAATATTCATTTTGAATGTTTTTGTTGCGCAAAGTATCTGGATCATTGAAATTAAATTGCTTTTTATAAATAAAAAAAAAGAAAAATATAATTCGTCTTTATTTCTTATTTCAGCGTATATATATTTCAGTACATATTTTACAAAACTTAATTGTTTCTTATATTTTGTTTTATATTGCTGCATGATACTATATACATAAAACAAAAAATAATTATTTTTGGAAATGATTGAATCTATGTTTAGTCAGATTTTTTTACTCAATACAATATATTCTATCATATAAATCTTGAATCTTTTTTTTTCTTTATAATAACGGAAAAATTAACTTTAGTTGTTGTAATTTCGATTACTTAGAAATTGTTTTATATTTTATTTTTGCATTTGGCAAATTCGAAAAATTCAGATTGAATCCAAATCTCAGAATTTATAAAGGAATAATTTTTTTTTTTTAGCAATTTACATGTTACATATTATAAATACCAACTGTTTTGATGTGTTTACAAAAACAATAGATAACTGGTATATAATATATATATGTAATGCTGTGACAAAAGAATATTTATAAAATTTGATTTTTTAAAAATATAATCATTTTCACGATAAATTCAAAATAAATTTATCATTAATCTCTTTACAAACCGTAGAAACCACAATTACTACAAAATATTAGACTACAACGCCATAAATTATCTCAATGTAAATACTCAGATATTATTTCACAATCATTATTAAAAATACTATCAAATATATCTTAATTCTATAAAAATATGCTACAAATATCCTATCCTATTCTTCAAGGAATTATAAATAAATTTCATTTTCTTGATTTAAATCGAGAAAGTTACTTGTTTATATGAAAGTACAGAAATTTTCTATAAAAGAAGCAATTTTTTATAAATAGATTTGGCTTTGATACAATATGATACAATACTCCATCTTGTATATATCTTTCTTTTTAAATTCTTATTTAATTCTGCTTAAGAGAATTAAGAAATCTGATCGAATGTAATTATTCAAGATTTAAATGTCATATTTGCGCAATTACACATGTAAATGATATTATAATACAAACATTCACTCAATTTTTAATAATTTAGAATTTCATTATTTGCATAATAAATACTTCATAGTAAAAAATAAAACAAATGTATCATAATATAGAAATTATTAATCTACATGTATGAAATAGATTAATAATTAATTATTAATATTTGCAATTAATAGTAAAATTTTCATTTTGATTCTTAAATTTTATTATCAATATTGCAGAAATCTAAATAAATTTAGTTTATCAATAAAATCTGTAGTTCTTAATATAAATTCATTGATATGGATAAAAATGAATCATATATCATCATGTATTATTTGTTCTTTTTACATTGTTACAAAATAAAACAAAATTGATAATATAAATCGACAATAATAATTTATACATTATCTTCTTTATTTTTTTAAATGAATCATGTTCATGATAATATCATATTATGATGATGTCATATCGAAAGTATACATAAGTACTTATCATCAACCTACAGAAAGAATTGCATCTTGGCTACATTTATATAAAAATTTTGTAGAACATACAACATCTCAATCAATTTCAAAAGAGGAAAGTACGCATCCATTATATATTATTTTCATAGATGAAATCAATTATATCATTCATTATATTAAATAGTAAGTAAAATATAAAATTATAATTTTTTATTTTAATAAACAACTTAATTTATTTTTTTACATATATATATTTCTTTAATTATATTTTTATTTCAGTCTCTTTATTTTTTTTATAATCTTAAAATAGTAAATATATTGTATATGTACAATATATATCTAATTGATATTAGTATGTGCACACTTCAAGAAACATTAATATAAAAAATTTTGTTCGGAATAAAATTATGGTCATAGAAAAGACAATGATATAATAGAATATTATTCGACATACACAAAGCTAAGCATAATTATTATTATATATATAATATAATATCATATAATAATATATAATGTAATTATTATTATATAACTATTATGTAGCGATTAAGCTATTTTAAATTTGAACAATTATCGGCATTATATGGTATAAAAACAATAGAAGATTTTTATCTGCGATAAAAATCGAGAAAAAAACATTTTTAAACAAAAATTATTTTATATTTTTAAATTAAGCATTATATATATTAAATTGTTTAACAAAGTTTTGTCTTTTACATAGAATGTTTTTTATATAGTATATTCGCAAAACATTTTTGGAGAATTTTAGAGACTAAATTAAATATAATAATTGATACATAAAAATATCGATTACGCTTATTTATTAAATTATAAGTAATTGCATCACTTCGATATTCTGCCAGGCATTCGATCTTCAAGAACACTTTTCAAAGTGTAAATCAATTCTGGAATATCTTCATGCAACATACAAGCTGGGTGATATTATCTTGATTATTTTATTAATCTATTTTTATCTTTTACTAAGACAGTATGGATGGCGAAGTATTGAAATCTCTCAATAGAAAACATGACTCGTATAAATCTAAATTACCTTGCTTTAATTTATATTGTATTATATTATATTGCAAAATACGATTGAACTCATTCGAGTATCTTAAGCATCAATTAAATAAAATAATCCCAATCCTTGAAGATTTTAATAGAAGAACAAATAAAAGATACGAAACTCAAAGCAGAATAATCCACAAAACAAGATGAATTTGAAAATTCTACAGGAAGATCATGGATGCTGCCAAAGATTTTGTAGTTCAATTGCAACTATCTAATCTTATTCGGATTATACCTGCTAGTGTACACTTACAAATAATAGTTATGAAACACATTCTAAGATTAAATTATCAATAATAGAATTATCGACTTTTGATGGAAATTATAATTCTTCTCTCAAAGATACTGCAGGAATAGTTATACAATCTCTCGACATTTCTGAAAGTAACTACGCGATTGCATTTAAAAACAAATTCGACAATAAAAAATTACTGAAACATACGTACGAAATCACATAAATATTCCTTTGAATTTATTTATAAGAATTGAGAACTGAATAAAGAATTGTTTTATGGATTGAGATAGTTATTAGATAATATGAGCAATAATCTGTTGGCATTATAATCTTAGAAAAACTTGTAAGCTGGAACACCATTATTTTTCATTTATAAAATTATTCATTAATTATATATATAAACTAAACTAACGCAGTAAAAAAAAAAGAAATGGGAAAAAACTCAATCGACTATAATTAGGGATGTTAAAATATTAGATTTAATAAAATTTCTAGAAACCTAGTATAAGTATTTAGAGAGGATAATTGTAAAAAAATCATTTCCACAACCTTCCAAACCATAGCCGATAAAGATATTCAAACTCTGATGGGACAGATAGTCGTATGTATTGCAATCCCACAAATTTTTTGCGTTTTGTATAATAAATCACACAATTTTCTACAATATGGTGATTTTAAAAGATCTCTCCAAGCGCAGATACAAAAAATAAATTTTAATTTTTTAAGTATTGGGTACTGAAACAAAGAATACGAGTATTGCAAAACTTACGATAAGAAACATAACACATTTCCATATGTTGAACATAGCAATAACAATAGAATACTTCGTATGAAACACTATTCGTGACAGTGATGGACGTTTTTTTGTAAGAATTCTGTTTAAGGAAACAGTAAATAAATTAAACAACTCTCAAGAATAGGTATACAAAAAATTTTTATCACTTAAATAGAAACTAGATAGATATGCGCAACTAAAAAACAGTAATATACAGAATTTATGACGGAATACGAAACTAGGACATATAAATGAAATTAAAATCCGTGTATATCCGTGAAATTAAAAATCCTAAACAATAAATTAACATACTTTTTGTCAAATCGTATAGTATTTAAGCAATCTATTTCTAAATTATGCATTATATTTGATGATTCTGCTAAGAATCAAGATTATTTATTAATATAATATAATAGGATTTACTTTCAATAATAGATTTCGTAAACATAAATATATCTTGTCCGTTTATATCGAAAAAATATATTATCAAATTATTTATCAATGAAAAGGATTTCCGCTTTCAACGCATATTTTGGAGATTACACAAAACAGAAGTTTTAATAATTGAATAACTTATGGAATTGCATCTTTTTTAGCAACTCGAGTGTTACGACAACTAAGTGAAAATTACAGCGACAACTTCTCAGAGGCCAGGTCATTATTCAAAGATTTTTATTATGTCGATGATTTGTTAAGAGAAACAGACGATCTAACACATGCACAAACTTCTAAGAACGAATTGACCACAATTTTACATACTGTATGTTTTTTTACACTTCGAAAATGGACCAATTATATAATTATATAATAATATATATATAATAATTATATAATTATATAATAATATTAGAATATTAAATGATGAAAAAATCAGAGATGTACATCGAGATCAAATCGAAAAGGAAATAAAAACACTAGAAGTATTGGAACTATTGTGAAATCAAAATAAATACTAAATATATTATTTTGTAAAATCTTTCGAAAAATTTACATAACAAAACACCATCTTCTCCGATATATCATAAGTATTCCATCTATTGGGTTAAGACCAGTTATTTTGCACGTGAAATTATTTCTGCAACAATTATGGCAATTAAAAATTTCCTAGGACGAATCTCTTTCCTAAGACATTCATACTTTGTAAATGAATTTCCGGACTGAATTAGATTTAATTAACAGATTCAACACATGCTACCGGTGATCCACAGGTATTGCTTTCATCTAGATGGCTAGTCTTCTTCATCTGGTAGCTTGAAGCGGTAGTTCACATATGTTTCTAATTATATTTTTAAAAGCATACTTTAAACTAAATAACTAGAAAGAGGCTAGATAATAATATACATTGTTTTATTTAAAAAATTGTTATTTTTCATAATAATTTTCATTATAAAAAAAAAATTCGTTAATTCACAAATAGTCAAAATTAACAATAATTATAATTGAAATATTTAATTCGTTTATGAAGCTTTGCAAAACATAGGAAGCAAATTGTTTATTCGTATATATAGGCTGGGCAATAAGTTTCGGCGGAAGAATTTTATTTTCAATTTTCAAAAAAACGTCAATTATTTTTTTACGAAATTTCAAGATACACACATTTTTACGAGCATCAAATTTAATATATAGACACCATGCGTTCACTACAACATAGTACCACAGATTAATTTTAATGCTATTCTTCTTAATTTTAATGCTTCTATCTTCTTATACCATTTAATGCTTTTTCTTATTGAGCTATAATAGGCTGGCATTCAGTTAGAAAAATCGACTCTTTTTTGGTTACATTATAACTTAGAATAATTTGGCTTTTGCACAGATTTGTGTTCTCTGATAGTGATTTCCATAAGAGAATACTTGTGGAATTCACATGTTGTTGAAATATCAGTACCGATCTTTTATTTGTCCATTTTATAAATTTTATATTTTCTTTTTGTACACTAATTATATTTTTTTTGTTTTATTCTCATTTCTATTCTATATTCTGGCAAAAATAATGTTTGTTCGAAGAATTCCATATAAAAATTTTTTTTTTTTGCAAAAGTTTTTTAGTTAACGATATAGTTAACAATATAGTGTAATAACTCAGCATCAAAAATTCATCCTGCATATAATAGATTATCTATAAGTTCCATGACGATATTATGCGGATATGATTTATTGCGGTTGGATTTTTGCCGAAATAGATTTTTAGCTTATAGGTATATCCTTCTATAAAATTTAGCTTATAAAATTTTATGCCATATTTATGATGCTTATTCGCAATATATTGCCGAAATTTTAACTAACCATGGAATCATATTTTCGTCTATGATTAATTCTTTTTCAAATTTCATTAGTTTTTGAAAGTTTCTGTTTATCTTTTTTATAATAATAAGTGTACTTATTTTGCGTAATTGGTTATCGGAACAGACTTGAAATCCCAATATTGAAGGATATCCAAAAATCATTCTCGCATTATAGCATTTTTTATATGTTCATTACTGAACATAGGATCCTTCCAATGTAAGTGAATTTCGGGTACCTTAACAACATCCATTATTAACAAAATGTCTATAAATATATGCATTTCATCTTGTGTTGTTGGTGTCCATTGTTGTTTATGTTTTCTAAAAAACGATGAAGATGCCTGTGTCTCACATTTTTCATATTTGATTTCAGATACGATAAAATCAATTATACGATCGCTTAGAAATAATTTATAAATTAAAAAGGGATTATCAGAATTTATCTCTGTCAATATTCTATGTTCTTGATTGTATTCTTCAAAAGAGTTACAATCTCTTATAATGGGGTTCTTGTTGAACAGACATAAACTGAAATAGTGTATCTTCATCATGCATCTCTATTTACCAATTCTATATCAGGAAAATCTTCTTCCGATCAGATGAATATAAGATTCTAGGAAATTTTTTTTCGTAAATTTTTGAGAAAGTCAAAATCACCGTCTAACGCCATAATATTAACGGACAAATGATAAATTATTGAAATTCAAAAATTTTAGAATAACTCAAATATAAATCTGTTATTTATATATTTTAAATTTTAAAAATAGAATTTTTAAAATTTAAACGAATATCTTCTAACAATTTCTTCTAACTATTCAGGTCATAATTTTGGCATTCATTTCATGTGATAAATTATATATAGATGTCGAAAAAGTACAGATTGAATGTATTAATAATATTGCAGTTCCCAAATAAGCCACAATCGATCACAGAATAATCACAGAATTATATAGATTTTGTGATGGCGAAAAAGGCATAAGATGCCTACATTTATTCACGTTCACAAGATGATAATGGACAATATATACTTCCTATATATTAAATCAAGAATAGTATCATTAAAGAAGACCACTCTATTGCGCTTGGAACTTTGCGGTGCTTTGCCACTTGCACAACTTATGCAGAGAAAAAATGCGTACAGCGTTGGATTGCAAGACTTCTGTTGAATCGTTTCTATTCTAGATCAAAGCATCATCATCATGGAAGATCTTCATCATAAACCGAAACAATTAGAATATAGAAACAATTAGAATGTACTACCTGAAATCGTATTCCAACAAATGAAAACCCGACCAATATAATTTCTTGAGATCTTCTCCAATCAGAATTGCAACGCTATAGCGGAATGAACATGGCTGCTACAAGATTATGCAATGGTCATAAACAGATTCTTATATTGGGGATCTACCGGAGATATCACAATCACACTTTTCTGGTAATTAAAGATAAGAAGATGGAACTTTTTTCAAAATTTTCGTTCTAATAGCATTATTTCACATGAGTGCCTATTGTTTTCGATTCATTGAAAAAAACAAAAGAAATTTATTGTATATACTTATGTAAAAAAAATCTATTCAGGAATGATTCGATATATTTACTTCTTTTAGTGAATGCTGAACAAAATATCACAACAAACGCAAACGTCAAAGTAGAAATTAAGAACTTTAGAAATTTAGAAATTTCTAAGGGCAATACATTACACTCATTAAATCTGTTTTTAGATATCTTTGTATTTTTTAAGGTTGTAAACTAAGCAATACCCCAATTAAATTTGAACATAAATATTCGATTATTATTCATCTAAACCATAAATTAATTAAATTATTTATTGTTCACGAATACTTACAGTTGTTGCACATGGATCATCAATTGTAGTTTTTTTCGTTGTGCAAACAATTTTGGATATCAACTACTAAAAGTAGTGAAATATCGTCATTTCGGAAATATTTAACATGCTTTCGAATGAAATACAAGGCAATACAAATAATACAAATAATAATGGGTAATTTACCTGCTGTTCGGCTCACTTCTGCATGTTCCTTTGCTACGGAGTGGACTATCCGTATTTAATTAAGGACAGGATGCGAATTAAAGTTAATACTAAGAAGTACATGTGCTTTTATATACATATATTTTGCAATAAAGGCGATTTATATTAAATTAGCCATTGATCTTTTCATAGATGCATTTTTAAACTGTTTAAAAAAAATTTACTATATTTATATATATACACGCCAAAGATAATACGATATCTGTACGGACAATGGAATTAATTTATTTTATTGTAACACGAAATGAATTAATTAAATTTAAAAGATTCATTTCGAAAAAGGAAAAAAATTCAAAAATCATACAATTTCTTTTAAAAAAAAATATATAATATATGATATGATCTTCTCGTGTATTTCATTTTGGAGGTTTCCTGGAGAACACTATTAAGTTAACGAAATTTTATTTGAAGCGAATCATCTTTCGCGATACTGACATATGAGGAATTATATATTGTCTTAATACAGAAACAATTCTTTATTCCCTCTTAAGTCCCTTATTATCCGATCTCAATAATTAATTCTTTTTATACTTGATCACTTTCTAATCAGCGATTTACTTTCTGCCTTCTTTAAATTTGATCTATAAAATTTAATAAGGATCAGATTGAACAGATCATCTAACAGAGCATATAACATTTTTGGAAGCAGTGATAGAATGAATACCTGCATCAATTACAACAATGCAATAAATGACGTGCAATTTCAGTTAATAAATTTGAACCCGATATAATGGTGATTATCAGACAATCTTCCCTTACTACAATGGCGACTTCAGAACGAATTCTGGAATTATATCTTGGGAAGAGTAAAATCAGAGTAGCAACAATTAGAACAACCAATGGGATAATGGAATTTATTAAAAGACTGATGATCAAGATCTGTATTCTATTGTTGGATGAGAATGTTCCAATTGCACCACTTCAGGATGTGCAAACTGAAAAAAACATAGATAACTTAATTTAAAACTAGGCTCATTTTTAATATATTTTTAATACAATCAATATCTTTGTAAACTATTTAATTTTAGAATTGTATATTGTAATTTATAATTGTATATATTGTATATTTATAATTGTATGTAATTTGTATTTTATGAATTGGTTTCGCGCACTTGTTATCAGATTGTTAATTTATGTTAAATTAGTTTTATTATTATATACCATAATACTATATATTATAACTCCAAGAACGGAAGCTAACACTCAAATAAGATAATTCTAATTGGTGTTGAGACTGGTATGTCTCGGATCCCAAGATCATGTTGACCAGCTACGCCGAATTGTATCTAAATATATAAAGGAAAAGATCTTCCAAATTCTTCTCTCAAAAATAGCATTGTCCTCGTAGCATTACTCTATAATATCTGTTTAATATCTGAATAAGAACAATTATTACAAACATTTGTAAATCAGTTTCTTGAAAAGTGGATTTTGTGGCTGACATAGTCCTTCAACTTTACTCCAACCTTACAACTCTTTCAAAATCAGAATTTTTGTAATCTTAAAATTTTAGAATTTTGTGAATTTAATGCTAAATTTTCATTAGTATATAAATTTTGTTCTTGAAAACTCTTGATGCTTTAGGTTAATTATTACCCATTTACTTTAAACGCTTTGTTGATATCTTGATTCCACATATTACATAATAGTAGAAAAGTTATAATGTGAATATCCAAAATTGTAAATATTATTTTCATTTATGAAGTCATTTAGAATAATCATTTAAGATTGAAAGCTGAAATATTTTCGAAATTGTTAATTATTTTGATATTAAATATTAATATATTTAATTATTCATATATACACAATTATTAATTACTAAAATACGAAATTATATTTATAATTATTAAATTATTAGAAATCGTATTAGTAATCCTACGTATATTATCAGAAATAAAAAGATTTTTATATTTATATTGATACTTTGGATTATTAGAATATTCTGAATTCTATACTAATGCATTAAGATTTAGATACAGATCGTCGTTTTGATATTTCTCTCTCTATCACGCAATCGGATTTGTATCATATTGACAAAGATCACATTAAAAATAAAAATAAAAAAATGTGAAAATAGGCATTTTCTTTCAAAAAATTATTTATTTATTAATATTATCAATTATAATCAATAAAAAATCCTTTCTCAAAATTAATACATCTATATATTTTAGACAATATAATTCAACAATATTTCAAACAAAAAATGTTTTATATTTCATAATTCCTTTATCGAGATATAGAATTTAAGAAAATTATTTTTAAACAAAAATTTGATTTTAAGCATCGATGTAAACACATTTCAAACTCAAAAATTATTAAAAGAATTATATCTTGATGATAATCAAATTTAATTAAATTTCTTACTAACAAATTGGTGCGGATCGATGAAAAATCTTCGATATTTGATCTTATCAGGAAATAAATTTATTTAGAAAATAAATCGTTGGAGATAGTGATTTCTAATTTATTCGTAGAACATTTGTACTTGGAGCGTAATCCTCTCGGATCCTCTCGGATTAATTCAAACATATTTCAAATAATATTAGAAAATATGACAATTTATGAAAACATTATTCCAACAATTAATATTATACATAAATATAAATATAATATTATATATAAATGGTATCTTATACTGTCATGTATAACAATATCAATGATTATAGAAGTATGTGTCTATGATTATGATTAAATACAATGATTGTGTTAGATTGAAATATGACATAAATTAATACAATTGATTAATTTTTTAATTTTATAATTGTTAATGTTATCATACATTAATTATGTAATTACTAATGTTATTGTATAAAAAATATGTACGTTAATATTGTTTATTTTATATTATATATTTCATTATATATTGCTGGTCGTATATTATTTTATTTTTCCTCTATTCTTTGTCTTGATAAAAAATATATTCCTTAATAATATGATAGCATTCTGTAATTTGCAATGTTTCTCGAGATTAATACAATTCATTCAAATTTTCTATACTTCTATAAGTATCTCCTTTTTAATATAAAAAAATTAAATAATTAATATTTTTTTCTATTTTTCTTTAAATTTCACAATGAAACACAGATTAATAAAATTTTATATATGTTTATATATGTTGAGTGTGGAAAGCCATTTCATACTATATAACAAAACATTATAATGTAATAAATTATAGAACAGAGTATTACTTATTATTGTATCTTTTAAAATTCCGTTAACATTATATAATAAACGTTACATGGTATTAAATAGCAAATTATATATGATTTGTTAAAAATACTGTTCGTGCCCGTAACTAATATTATATTGATTTGATAGATATAAATTAATGACTGATGAATGCTCTTCGACTAGTCGTAACAAGTATATTTTTGAGTTGTAGAATGTAATATAAGTTATTCGTATAAAGCGCATGTATATTAGAGAGTATATAGAGAGTATTAGAGTATATTAGAGAGTAGAAACTCTCACAATGTCGCGCACATAATCGTGTTTGACAGTCAGAGCACGATGTATTCAAACTAATTAGTCATAGCTAATAATCGGACACGACGTGAGACTCTATTTGGAAGTGACAATAGATAATAATATCCAACATGAAAAAAAATCTCTTCCTAGTTCAATTGGGAGAGTCGCAGTTTCCGGTGGGACATATCAATAAGACCAATTGTTATAACTGATAATTGGACACGACGTGAGACTCTATTTGGAAGTGATAATAGATAATCGTATCCAATATGGAAAAAAATCTCTTCCTAGTTCAATTGGGAGAGTCGCAGTTTCCGGTGGGACATATCAATAAGACCAATTGTTATAGCTGATAATTGGATACGACGTGAGATTCTATTTAGAAGTGACAATAGATAATCGTATCCAATATGGAAAAAAATCTCTTCCTAGTTCAATTGGGAGAGTCGCAGTTTCCGGGGCATATCAATAAGATCAATAGTTAGTGCCGATTAAATTATATTTATAAACTTTATCCATTGTAGTTACATAATGAATTGCTTGCTTCCTTATCTATATAAATTTTTAATGATGATGAATAATTATAATTAATGATTATAATCCTTAAATATTACAAATGAATAAGTAATTACAGTTTTCAAATTATTATTGTTTTTTATTGTTTTCATTAAGTAGATTCTGATAAGTCGATTCGCCCTTGGTCTTTGTGAGATAAACTCGATTCTTCTGCTAGTAGGATGCAAATCAGACCAATATGGATCTAATAAAGATGCCATCAGCTGTTATAATTGACACTATACGTGTCACGTCATCCTCCCCTGAATGCATTTTCACAATGCGACCTATCTTCCACCGTAACAGTGGCAAGTTTTCTTTCTTTATTACTATCATTATGCACACTTCAAAAGCTTTAAGTACTATGTGTTTCCATTTGTGTTTCGCTCGTTAGAGTTAGTGTCATAGTCTTATTGCCATCGTCTTCAGAATTGTGGATACATCATCTACAATAACTGAAAACGAGTTAGGCAATTCACTTTGATGTCAGTAACGTCAAGATAGGTTAAATCAGTTATTTTCCAATTAGAAAATGTCCAGGAGTCAATGGATTAAGATCCTTGGGATTAGACAACTGTCTTTGTAATTAGATATATGAATATGCACAAATAGGCTACAGTTGTTGTCACCTTATTCTGCACACATTGCTTAACAAGAAATGGTTTGGCATCGTAGTATAAAAGAGTGCCTAAACTTGGACCTTAACTGCAGATAGCTGGCCCATTAGTTTGTATCCTTGAATTTTCCCCTATTGCACTGTACACATTTACACATTTATGCTTCGTATAATGTTCCTAGTTACAAATAGTCAATATCATTTATAAATTAATAACAAAACGAATTTGCAATTAGCATGCACAACTTGTGTTCGCACAATGAATTTAGTAATGAATTCTTCTTTTAACAATTTAATAGATCATATACGACATATCTATTCAGCCAAGCCGTCCCTCCTTTCCAATCGTCGAGGGATTCAGATATCGTAATATATGCTATACCGTATGATTTCCTTATCTGTACTTATATCCGCTATCTTCTGTGTAAATGTGCGCAATTATAGCCACTCTAAGATGGCATTCTCTGCAAAATCGAATTCGGACTGAGAAGGTAACTTGATTGATTCTTGGATATTCTAAGCATTTGTGAAGCTTCTCAATCAGAAATATGCGCACGAACCGATCAATAAAATTTTAGACAATATGCGATGATTCATATTAGACGCGCATAATTACTTGGAAAGCTACAAATTGTGGATTGCGTTGTATCATTATTATAATTCAAATTGGAGCCCGTCTCTTGAGTAGTTCCACTGGTAATGATTCGGTGGAAGATTATTCATTATGGTTTCTGTATAATAATCAGTACCATTCCAGCAGACACGCGTCTTGTAAGATAAGATAGGTGCATTCCTCGTGACAGAAGATCAACAGAATTTTCTTTGGATGCTAATAATATGGTGCTATTCACCTCGCGAAACAATCTATATTTGTAATATGCGATTACCGACAAATATTTTCCAACGATTCGGATAATCCATACAAATGTGATCATGGAATCAGTCTAGTAAATTTCGTTTGCAAACATAATATGGAAAGATGTCTTACTTCTGATAGCAATAAGACTATAGCCAATTCTGATAGCAATAAGACTTCACACAATTCTAAATATAAAATATAACAAATTAATTGTTTTGAGGAGAGCAACGCGCGATTTTGCACATAGAGTAAATGAATTATGATTCTTGAAGTGTTAGAAACTCTATGTAAGTATATACACGCATCTTAAGTTCTTTCTGATATATCGCAAAATCCATGTCGCAAATTTCACTATAGAGCTGTTATCTAACTGTGGAATGATAATATGTTGTAATGATTTAGAATCAGATAGATGCTCCTTGAATTCGATATAAATACTCTGAGACATCGATTCGTTCTACGACAAACCTAATTGTCAGAGTAGTAGTCTGGAGTAATAGTTTTGCACGAAGCACCACAAGAACTCAGCAAAACAAGGAGATCATTTCAAATCATATTCGAATGATTTTTGATGAAATAGTCCGCTTCGTAATTCGAGAATATTTAAATAATATCGTTTATCTCAATCATTAAATGATTCAGAGCTGGTTCCCAACGTAGACCAAGCGTTTGAGAATTTTTCTCAATTTCATTTCTCAATCAAGAGTATGGATTCGCCTGCAAGATTCTTGACAATTGAGAATTCATTTGAGATCCATTTTACACAATTTTAATCCAGTCGATCGCAGAAAAGCATCTATTTTTGATTATAGTTACCTCTTTTACAGTATTCGCGCCTGTTAAAAGATCATCAACGTAAAAATCGCACAATATCGCCTGATTTGCACTGTTATCTAATTCTATTTGGCGTAGTACATATACGGCTAAATAAGAAGCCAATATGATACCATACGTCACGGTGTTTAGTTCATACATTGCAATAGGTTCTCGGGGAATTTTTCTTCATAATATATTTTTGCAATATTGCAAAAATCGTTAATGAAATACTATATTTATATATAACTATTATTTATTGAAACATTTTTTTAATATTAGCGTTCGAAACAACGCAAAAACAGATTAAAATAGATAAAAGATCATCCTTGTCGATCCAACTTGTTGCACATTATTCAAAGAAACCTTGGTTGATAATTATACATCGAAAATTACTCGTACTTTGGTACTCGCAGCCCTTGATAAGCGTGGCGTAACAAATAAATATTAAAAATTGTATTTAATTGCGGATTTGACGTTATCTTGATCATGTGATCCAATGCAGTTTATCCCTGTATACTGTTCATGTAACACATGTGATTTCACAAATTTCCTTTCCAGATTGTGAATTGCCTAGTTCATGTATGCCTTCGGTAAAGGGAATATTGATAACATAATGCCCATTCGAATCCTATCGTCTTCAAAAATATGATTGTCGTATGGATGACGAGTTACTTTCTAATTATGCGATATATTTTCTAATTTCCAAAATTGTTAATTGTTCACTGAGTTGATCATTTATAATTACATTGCAAATCTGTGATTCAGAATTTTGAATTGCCTTGATTCGTCTACCGAAAAGCCAATTTAATTGCGATTTATAATAAGAATGAATAAGTCTTTCCTCAATCTATGCTTTCTGCGTACATAATATCTCATAATTAACCGTTACCAATTATAAGATCTACGTCGAACCCAAAATTGAGGATCCGCTAAGATGATCTGATTGGGGTAGGATGCGGATCACTGAGATTCGGAAATTAGAGATGTTAGAGATAATCTTATTCATTAATAGATATGAGATGCGAAATCTAGTACACTTGGAGATTAATTCGACGCGGATTCTGTCGTGTATCGTGACCGTTTGCATCAGCGAATTCTCAATGCCTGAAATGATTGCTCGACAAAGTAAACTGGGAAATCTGAAACGCTTCGCTAATAATGCTTTTATGATGTTCAGTTGCGAATCTTGGTTTAATAATGTTTGACATTTGTTTGACATGTTTTCTTGCCCTATCATCAATAATATGAATAATTGCAGTTGAAAACATGACGTATTTCGACTCATTGATACGCGGAACGATTCTCGTGGATGCTTCCCCCACAGTCTCCTCAATGGCCTGAATCGGTTTGGTTATCTTCATGATGTAGAAGAGTATGATGTCTAGCCTAACATTCTCTAGATGAATCAATGCTGCGCGCTTTAGTTCTATATCCTATCCGGAGATAATTAAAACAAAACTTCAATTTCTTGATACGAATGATTTGGTCACCAATCGCGAGAGCTTTAAACTCCTTGTATGATTCAAGGAACATAATGGATATGCTGGTTTTTCGACAGTCGTCAGTGCAATGATTTGCGAATATGAATGATTTTAAACGTGAAATCTTGTCGACTTCAAAACAGCCATAGTACCAGAAATGATCTTGAATAAAAACTTGCATCATTATTCGAGAAAGATTTGGAGATTGTTTAGAGTTTTCCTGCGGTCTAGTTCGAACACATGCCTTCACATATCTCAATCGCTCTCGGATCTAATTTTCAACATATTCCATTAATCATTCTATCGAGTTCTCGTAATGGTTTCAAGGATCGGACATTATTGGAGAAATCATCTATAAATTGGTGCAAGTCCATCATCGAATCTATCGCTACTGAAGCTAGTCCAAATAATGCACGCATGTGATGATCGACTTCGTATTTTTGTATCGTTAATAACTTTCATGTAGTAAAATAGTTATTTGATATTGCTAATGATCTTATAATATTCGGGTAGCTTTTCCCTTTAGCGCAAATTTTAGGTAATGAAATCTTTTAATGTTAATGAGAGACTCATTATGATTTTCTATAAACTCGAAGCTGTTGCGAAAAAAGACTCCATTCAAGGCTGAGTTCGCCATGAAAATTTGACAAGGAATGGAAAATAATCAGAGTAGAATCGATATCTTTCGCAAACCTGACCGAATTGACAGTGCCCATGCACATTGCAAGTATTCACGGATCTCATTGATAAGATCGAAATATATCGTCTGAAAGTTTTTACGGAACTGGTGATGCACTACTTCTGCAGTATGCGCTACTGTTTCTATACGATTTTGCAAAACTTCGAGTTTTTCAATAATACGTTCAGATTTAACCTAAAGGGAGCTGATTAAACTAGTTTTTTCATTACTTTTGCGTGTCGTAATAATTTTTAAAATTTGTTAGATTAGATTTGAGCCAACTGTTCATCAACTAATTTCCTCAATTCATTGTTTGAGGAAATTTGTGCCATGCTTAACATTTAAACTGAATGAAACTCAACAAAACTGTTGATTCATCAGATATAGATAGGATTGAAGGTGGATGTCATCTGATCAGTTCTTGTTCACTGGAATCTGGTTATTTGCAGAAATCGAATGTCCGTTGAATGTTGTCTTCCAGAAAAGTTCTTCTGGTGGGACATAGGCTTGCAGCCAGAAATTCCACAATAATTGGTTTCCTCATACACTTATAGTTGCTTACATCAACCAAGTATCCGCTTTGAAAGATGTTCGCATCCGCAATATTAGCATTGTACTGATTTGGTGAATATAATCTAATGATTGTCGAATACCCTTTGATTAGTCATAACAAATATTATTTTTATATAATTTTTATAAACTGTATATAAGTTACTCGTGCGGAGCGTTTTGAAACAATATCAAGAATTTCAAAAATTCTAAAAAGACCAATGGAATATCCAGACAACATTCCAAGTTATTATTAGAATAAATTTAAATACGCAATTAATACATCACGATTGATATCAAAGATCATTTTCTCTATTCAAAATAATTTTTTAATGAATATTAATCTTTAATTAATAATTTGAAAAAAATTATTGGTTATTATAATTTAAATTATATATAAAATTTTTACTTTATTATATATTATACATATATAATGAAATATTTTAATTCTAATAGAATTTAATAATTTTAGAATTAAAAAGTTATAAAAAATTAATTTTATAATTAAATAATAAAACAAATATGTTCTGTTTTATAGATTAAAAAATTTAATAATTTAATAATATTTTATAATAATTTGTATAAAAAATTTTATAATATTCTATAATAATTTGTATAATATATTTGTATATATTAAATATTTTCCAAATTATATTGTATTTGATTTTATTTTAATTAGAAAAAAACATAGATACTTTAGTAAAAAAATTTTATTTTAAAAAAATCAACAATAAAAAAATTTTATTATTACATTAATATTTTTCATCGATGTTAGAAGTATAGAATACCACGTAGAATAAATTGCTAATTCTCGCGCAAATATATAGTTATGAAGAAATTCAGAATTTTTTTTTCTATTCTTTTTCTTGAATGCTTAATATTATAAATAAATTTTATCATATAAAAATGAATGTTTCGTCATGTTTAGTGTGTTATAATTACCATAAATTTTATCATTTATAAATAGATGCCTTGCATTATTGATAATCTTTTCTTTTGTTCCTCGCGTATCAGTATTGTTAGAACCGTTTACTGAATATTTCTCCTAATCATTACTTGTGTAAACAGTATTTCCTTCTGTAATTAATAATATTATTAGAATACTAAAAAGTCAGAAACATTTTCTTGTAAATTCGAAATTTTGATTATTGAATATCGCGAAAGATTAAATTGAAAAGTTAAATATATATTGAAAATGCAATTCAAATATATGTATATAAGAAATTTTTAACATACATAATATATAAAATTTGATAAAATAGTATAGATAATTTAAAATTTAATCATTATTAAGAAATGACCCAAAATTGCAATAAATTATATATCATTCAATTTATTTTGTTGAGGATTATTAATTTGTAGGTAATTATTTATAAAAATTCATTTTTTTTTTTAATTTAAAATTGACTAACAAACTTTCAAAAAAATAGTATGTTTATGTGACTTCATTATAAATTCTATATATTTGTGGATTTGATTAAATGCATTATTATTATTAATGTCAATCAATTGATTAATAATTTTCTTTTCATCAATTTTAAATTTGAAATGAGTATTGTAAAGAATATTATTTTAATTTTTCCTTTACATATAAGTGACAATCGATTTTAGTTTTCGAATTATTCACAAAAAATTTTTGAAAAATATATGTACAATGAATAAGTTTTTAAAAATTTATTTTCTTATATATATCTTTAAATTTAAGGATCTTTTTTAAGATTTTTTATGATATAAACATATACAATAAAAAAACTAACTTCATGTAATTTTATTTTTAATTTATTTTTATCCTTCGAATTCGTGGAATATCTAAATTAATAGATAGATAATGATTTATTCACCTGTATTGAATTTATATAAACTATTACGACATAGTGATAAATAATATTGCATTCTCTTTGAGCAATTTGATTTTAAAAATAATAGCTTCTTTTAAAAGCATTTTAAAAATATTAAATTAATTCATACTTTGCAACATTTTAACAATTAGTAAAAAGTTTCCATTTATTTTCTATTTCTACTTTCAACAAATACCAAAGATAGTTTTCATTCTTCATTTTCATAATCGCATTATAGATTATTCGTTTATTTTAAATGGAAATAATATATAATTATATATAATGATCAATGAATTATGAAAAATATTAAAATCAGTATATATAAAGTCAAATATCAGTATATATAAAAAAAATAAGTAAATATATTGATAATGATTATAAAATAGAATATGATGAATATTTTGAGAGCTAGATGTAAATCATAAAACAGGAAAAAAATTCTGTTTTTGAAAAAAAAGTAGTTTGTTAAATTTATTTTTTAGTTAAATTTAAATTATAAGATCTAGGAGGAAAAAATAAAGAAAATTAAATTTGAAAAAAAATTTGTTTCTTAATAGAGCATTCATTTTATCAAATTCATCCATTGTTTCTTTTTATAACAATTTTTACTAATATTTAATTTAATTTATTTTTATATTATTCTTATTTTATTTATAATGTTAATTTAGTTTTTTAAATTTAATATTAATAATAAAATTAATATATATTTTAATATAAATATTAAATATTATATTAATTATATATAATAATTTTAATATAATGTATAATATAAATATTAAATTACATTAATTTAATTTAAATAATATTATAATTATATTAATATAAATATTAATGTAAATTAAGTTATAGCATTATATAATATATGGCGAAATAATATATTACTATAATTTTTTTTTTAAATTTTTAATATTTTCTATATAAAATTAGTATGAAATATAAATAAAAATATACAATTCGATGAAAAAAATGTAATAAATAAACAAATACAAATGAAACTTCCATTGAATAAGCCATTCGTGTTTCGAACTACTTAATATTTTAATTTTCATCAGCATTATTAAAATCTATCAAGAAAATTTAATTTTTAAAAATTTTATCATTTTCAGAGAAAAAAATTATATTATTCTGAAAAGTATAAAAGATAATGATTTATTTATGTTTTTTATCTGGAGAAAAATTATACAATATTTTAATTATTTGCATTATATGAGAAAATAGAATTTTTCTAAAAAATAGAGGAAAGTTAAAAAGACACGTATTGAAAGGGATATTGTAAATTTTTTAAAAATGAAAAATCTATTCAAAGTGATTTTTTTTTTTGTGTTATGTTTTATAGAGACATTTATGCATATGCATTTGTATTTAATATTAAGTCATTGTTATATGAAGCAGTAGTAATAATATAAATTTTTTTTATATAAAAAATCAAATTTTTATTATTTTTGAAAAATGTTATTTGATGACTAATTTTTTTCTTATTATATCTAAACAAATATTTATTAAAAAACAATAACATGAATTGCTTAGTATATTTAATATACAATTATTATATTCTTAAATTTTTAAAAATATTATCATTTAATTTTTGATTAGATTTTCAATTTACTTATAATATTTATAAATGAGATACAGAAAGATCATTATGTCTCAAAGGATCATATGTATGAAAAGAAAAAAGAAGTCTTTTTCTCTTTCAAAATTTTATTATTATTCGTTTATGAATCGAGTTATGAATCGAGTGACCAGCTGAAAATATATGTGAATAGAGAAGTCATTTAAATATAAGATATCTTTCTTAACTTATAATATAATATAACTTAAAATATAAAAAATATTTTATACCCAATTTAAATAATATTAAATAGTTAGTATATTGTAAACATTATTTTCTTCAAATTTTTTTCCAAGTTTTCAAAATTATTGATATTTTTTTTTCAAGTAATTATATATATTTTTTTGATTATTTTTGACAAAAGTTTATACTAATTGTCAAGCAGAAGAAATAATAGCTAATAAATTTAAAATATACAAGTACCAAATATGCTTATAATACGTATATATTTATATAGTTACTTGTAAGAGTTAGAAACAAAATTTCGAAAATTCTGAAATATAATTTATGTGCTACTAATATACTAATAACTTATGCATTGTGATTTTAATTTAAAAAAAACTAATAACTAATATTGAAAATCCTAATATTGCTTTTTTTGATTTTTTTCTTTTGTCAAAAAAATAAATTTTCAATAAAAGTTCATTGTAGTCAATAATCTGAAGAGTCTTTTACAAAAATAAATTTAAATTAGCAGAATAATATAATAACAAAATAAAAAGATTGAGGCAAATAAAAAATAAAGGAAAAGAAAAATGAAAATAAAACTATAAAATAAAAAAAGGAAAAATGTCTTCAATAATGAATTTTCAAAATCTACTAGATATTTCTTTGATTTATCAAATGAAATAAGACTAATTTTTGAGATTATAAGAAAACTACTGTTTTATAAAAATCTTCAAGAATCGGATATCTTAAATAGCATAAAATTAGAACATCATTGAATAAAATATTGAAGTTAATGGAGATTATATCGAAAAAATGAAAAAAATTTTAACAAAAAAGATATGTTTTCATTTCAAAACAGCAAGCTTTTCAAACTATGATCCATTATATTTTGATTTTTAAATATATTTATGTTTGAATATTAATGAAAATTTTATAAGTATGCATGCATATATATATATTTTTTCTTTCTTATTTTCTATCAATAATTTGTTCTCTTTATTTAGAGAAAATTTATGATTTGAATAAGAAAAATTATAGAATTTATTACTTTATATAAAAATACATCTGACAATAAGATTTCAAAAAATAATGAAATTATAATATAGAGTGATTATTCTGTTACATTAGAAAAGTAATTATGTGCAAAATTATAATAATATTGTAAAATTATAATATACCATAAATAAATAAATTAGCAAATTTTTTTATTAGATTTAATTTTTAATTGGTATGTTAAATTATTTGAGTATTTGAGTACTTTTTGTAACTAGAAAATTTTTATGAATAATAATGAATAATTATTAAAAATAATGAAAAAATTGGAGAATTAAATCACGATTGATTATATTATTTGAGATGAAACATTATATGCATATGTATGTATACATATATTACGTAAAAGTATTAATTGATAACATAATTTTATAAATTTTGCATAATTTTATTGTTAGAATTATTCCTCGTTTTAGAATTAAATATCAAAAGTTCAAATTGATTTAAAAATAATTTTATATATAATATATATAATATATTTTTTATTTTATTAACAATTCTTTTTTATAATAATAATTTGCTTTACTTTAAAATATCTGTCTACTATCTAATATAATTTTTTCTTAGTTCAAGTTGCTGGAATTTCGATTGTATGTGTTCTTTCCAGATTTTATTTAATATTAATTTAAGATATTAATTGTCATTCAATATATTTAAAATATATTTATATTTCTATATTATTTCTAAATATTTTTATATTAATTTTATTAGATAATTTTTTCCATGGAGTAATTCGATTTATTTTCATTTACTTAAATATTCCAGTATGCTTCATTTTAATTAAGCTAGAAGATTTATGAAATTTTTTATTTATAATTATTAATAAAAGATTTCTATTATATTTTTATATGCTTTTGGAATTTTTGAAAATGTTTACTTTATCATTGTTTTGAGATTGTTCTTTTTAATTATGATTGCCGTTTGTCGAGAATTTTAAAATATTTAAAAAAATAATAAAATAATATATAATAATAGAAATATAAATTAGATAATAGAAATATAATAGAAATATAAATAATACTATAATAATAGAAAAGATTGAAGATTTCGTACTGCATTTTCTAGCATTTTATTATAATTTATCATCTCCATCGGAATAACTATATATATATATATATATATATATATAAAAGTTTGATATATATATATATATATATATATATATATATATATATAAAAGTTTGATATATATATATATATCAAAGATATTTATAATGAATGCTTTTGTTTCAAATTTTTTTAATTCTGTTTATATAATGTCCCAAAAATATGGAAATATTCATTAATTGCAGATTAATGATATTGATATAGATGATTTTTATATTATGATACTTAATATCTTATTGTTTTTTATTATAGTAAATATGATATAAATATCATATTTTATGATATTTAATATCTTTATATTTTTTATTATAATTTTTACATATTGTTTGCGCAATGAAATTTCTCTGCGTGATGAACAATTGAAAACTGAATAAATATCAGTTATGTACGTATAATAAATAATTAAACAAATGCAATATTTGTATCTTAAATGATTGAATTCAAGACTAATTATTGATTTGTTAAGAAGTTAAGACACATTTAAATGAGAAAGTGAGAAGAGACGTGAAATAAATTTAAATTTTGCAAAAATTACTGTAAATAAACGATTTAATATAGAGTTTATATTTCTCCTCTTACATTATATCATTCAAATCTTTAAATTTTTTAATTTTATCAAAAATTAAAATTAAAAATATAAATTGAAATAATTTTTTTAATAAGAATATTTTTAACTTTGGCAAAAAACTTATTTTAGCAACATGACATATATTGTTTAACGAAAATTTCGAGGAAAAAAAATGGATCCTTGAAAATAAAATTTTAATTTTAAAAATATTAATAAAAATGTTTATAATATATTGAATTCTACCTTTACATGCTCTTGACAATATATGCTTTGGCATGACTGTTTATCTATTATTTCTAAACATATTACAACAGAAAGCATCTAAAATGTATCACGAATCATAAATGAATCAATCAAAAATCTTTTTTATCTAATTATAAATTATAATTACTACAAGTTTTTAACTTCAACAGAATATTTTCGATTTTTATACGAGGAAGAAAAAGATAAAAAGCAATAAAGCTGTCAAAATATATGGTGTAAGATTTAAATTTAACAATGCAATACAATTATAACGTAAAAGTGAAAGCAAAAATTTAACTGTAGTTTTAAAGGAAATGATAGAAAATACAGAATAACGAAAAAAATCGGAAAATTATTCTTCAGCGATAAAGAAAGACCAATTTTATTCTTATTAAATGAATTATTTTTGTACGACAATAATTTAAACATCAATATTTGAATATTCAAAAATAAATTATAACACATATCCAATATGTAATGTTTTTCTTGAAGCATGTGTTTTTCAAAGCAATAGCTGATCATCTAAAATAATTATCAATAATATTATCAAATTTGCATTATAAGATCTTTTATAATACATTATATAAAAAATTATATTATTGAAAATAGAAGTAATTGATAATATTTCAAATAATAAAAATAGTTGAAAAATCAAAAGAAACTGAAATATTTAATATTTAGTTACGATTTTGATGATATTGGACATGCAATGTACAAACAAATATTGGAAAACTCAACTGTTTTAAACTATTTTTTTTTATCATCTTAACAATATCATTAAGATTTTCAACAATTAATAATATAATTCTACGATATTATAATAAATGATGTTATAAAAAATGATATCTAATTAGAATTTACATTAAAGTTATAAAATATCATTAAAATATCATCAATATTTTAAAATATTAATTAAAGAAAGGAATTAAAAATATTATATATTAAAGAAATATTAAAATATATTCTTAAAGAAACTATCGATCGAAAAATTAAGAATTTAATAAATAATTTGATAAAAAATTTTATTTCGATACACAATTTTAACAATTACATTTAAGTCAACTTTAACAATAATAGACTATAAAATTACAAATATATAACAAATATCATATTCATTGTTTTCTTTTTTACAGAAAAATGTCTGCGATGTCATAAATTTTAAACATTGTTAATTTTTATTCATTTAAATATTCATCAAAAAATAAACAAAATTTTATGATATAAATTTAATCCTCTTCATAATTTGTTTTTTCAAATGCATTATTCATATATTTTACAGAATTAAATTAAAAAGATAACAAATAAAATAAAAAGAAGACAAAAAATACTTTCTTCAAAATAAAAAAAATACAATAATTATTTTGGAAAAAATTAGAAATATTGACAAGCTTAACTAAGCAATTCAAATGAAGAAACATTACTGAATATTTTAACAAATATTAAATATTACAAGTATAATTATAAAATTATGAATGACAGATAACTTCTTCTATAAAAAATTAATTTTGATCAGAAATTACTAATCTATGAACAGTATGTCATTATCATTATAGCATTTGAATAGCTAAAATACTTTAAAAGAAAAATGATAATGAATTAAATGCTTTATTAATTTTATTTAATGTTAATATTTTTCATATTTATTTAGATTAACATATTTATTTATTTTTTTTTATTTTTCATAAATATTAAATATTGATCTTATATCTTTTTATTTCATCGAATCAGTTATCTAAAGAATGTACAGAATATTAATTTCCGTATTCAAAGATTTTATTTAATTTTATAAATCAAAATATAAATTCTATGAATTAATATTTAGTTATATCTATATACATTACAATTATATTTTATTATTATTTTATTATTATAATTATACTATTATTTTATTCATAGTTTTTATAAATAAGTTTCATAGTTTGATATATAATAGTAATAATTAAATTATATATGTATATATATTCTATACAAAAAGTTAATTTTTATTTTTATTTAAAAGTATTATTTAAAAATGAAGTTCTTCATATATAATGCAATGAATAAAATAATTTAAACAAAAAGACTGTTTCTTCTTTTATTTTCAATAAAAGAGAAAAATTTGATATGTGTAAAAATTCCAAAAAAAATCAGTTGAAGAGAAAATCTGTATATATTGCAATAATTTATTTGAGAAATGGAAATGTTCTTATCAAATATTACATCATAATCATTTAAATCATGATATCAATTAAAAAAACATTTATTATTGAAAAATATGTAAATTGTATTCAGAATCTTCTACACATAGGATATGGTTTCATATATCATATGAAGACAAATCATTTAGATCATAAAGATAGAAAGCAGAATTTTCGAAAGAATTAAGTGAAGAATTATTTTTAATAAAAAAAGTAGAAATTAATAAAAAAATTTTAACTATTCTTTTATTTCAAACAATGAAAAGTCTTAAACAAGTAAAAAAAGTGCTTTGCTCTAATAAATAAAAATTAATCCTATTTATATCTGATAAAGCTTTCGAATTTCAACATGATGACTTAAGTCAAAACAATATATAAATGAAATTAAGAAACAAAAAAAGATATTGGAATATATATCCAAAAGATATATATAACATTACTATAGAAACTATATTTCGAAGTCAATTATATAATCTTATAGTAAAAAAGATATAGAACTAAAAAATTATTATTAATAACATTATTAATAGAAATATTTGAAATATAAAATATTAATAAAAATTGACAATTGATAATTTCGAAAAATGATGATGTTATTGAAAATAAAATATTGAAATGAAAAATTAACATTTTTAAAATAATTATGATATTTTTAATAACAATATCCGTATACAAACAGAAATTCGAAAGTTTATATAGACAATTCTCTTTTTTTTTATAATGCTTAAGATTTGTAACAATATTATATCGTAATATTATTATATTTTAATGAATATAATAACACTATAAGATCTACAGACCTATAAAATTACAATATATTCCTTTGCACTCGAGACATCTTTCAGGTGCTATGGTAACTTGAATTAAGTGGTTAAATAGTGATAATGTTTTATATTAGATTAGATTACATTATATATCTTATATTAGATTACATTAAACTTTTAGAAGAACTTTTTTAAAGAATATAAGCCGTGCCAGTTTGTACATAGATTCCTTTTTATACTTTTTTAACAAATGTGAAATAATACATCTTTAAATAGCTATAAAATTTTTTTAAATTAAGATTATTTCGGATTATATTTTCGGCATTAATCTTAATTTGATAGTCATGGAATTATTCATAAGAATATTTCAAAAGTTCTTAAGCCCTATAACCATGAATGGATCAATGAAAAAAATACTTGATACTAACACAAAAGCAGTGGTGAAAATAGCGATAAAATAAGAAGTGTAAAAAGGCAAAAAATTATAATATGAAAACGATACCGCAGAAAATACAAAAAATTTAAAATGAATATAATGTAAAAAATCCAAAGAAATACTATCAAAAATATATAAAATTACATCTGGTAAAAAACCCATTGCAAATATCTTCAAATATAAAAGAATGTAGATTTTTTTCAATGAATTCATAAATGAAATAGTATATGAAATAAATAATTATGCTACAAAAAGTTAAAAGAAAAGACGCTAATTCAATATAGCGATGTGACTAATGAAGATTTCTGAATATTTATTGGAATAATAATAAATATAAGGACCGTTAGCAAATTTACTAGAAAATTAAAAAATAATATAAACTATATTTCTTTTTATTCAAAAACACGAGAGACGAAATTCAGATTTTCTGAATGTTTCATTTGAAAACAATTTCAATACAAAATACAAATCCTAAAATACAATAAATTCTTTTTTTGATTATATAAATTCAAAATTCTTGTATTATTTTATAATAGGAAAACAGATTTGTGTGGATAAGTCAATTATTAAATCCAAAGATCGAGTTTCATTTACAATAAAAAAATCAATTAAATGAGATGTTAGAATTTACATAATAAATTCAAATATTAATTATATTTGTATAATAATTTTTATTATAAAAATATCATAATATCATATAAAACTCTTATAATAGAGAAATTAATAAGAATTGATTTTCCAATTACAACAAAAATTCCACTACATTTTTACAAAATATTGAATAAAATTTCCAGTGCTTGAGGATAGTATATGTTTACGAATCGATATTATAAAAACTACATATTGATTCAACAGTTAAGCAAAATGAAATATTTAACCGGAACGATTTTAACAGATAGAAAAGAATTGCCAAATATAATAAAAAAAAAACAAAATTTCATAAGAAATCCATGATAACATCAAAATAACAGTAAAAATAATACTTTAATTCTGAAAAGATGAAAAGATTATCTTTGATATACACTTAGAATAATGTAATAATTATAAAATATATAATAAAAAATAATAATTAAAAAAAATTTATGAAATGATATTAAATTATATAATATAATGTAATAATAGAAATTGATTTTAACTAATTGTTAACTGATTGTTTTCCAGCAGTGACAGTGTCAACGCAATTGTCTATACTGCAGTTATCCGCAGTGCAAACGGATCGGTTGAACTGGCTATTTTAAATTTCTTGTCCAGAGAGAAACTATTTAGCCAATAAGCCAGGAAAATTCATCGGAACACTTGCAAGAGCAAACTTTAAAGCGAATGCAAAGCCTTTGCATGTGCACGAGATATATCATATGCTCTACGTAAAGCTTATACGAGAGAATAATAAACAGCATCAAGATTATATGAGAAAGTAGAATGGGCATTTGCAATCCATGTTGACGCAAAGAAAGATGACAACATTCGGATCACAGGTAACTACAAACCGACGTTGAACTCACAGTTAATAATCGACGAGTATCTAATTCCGAAGACCGAATATATTTTTAGTGATATGAAAAATAATAGATTATGCTATCACTATATAGTAGATGCATATTCTCATTTGTCCGCTGATGAGAAATTCAGTTATGCACTTAAATTAAATACCGATATATGATCTGATCATTGATCCAATCAAAGTGTTTATAAAGCAGCAAATATCCCGGCAATCTGGCAGCAACGTATTGAAAAATCATTCAGAGAAAAAGTTGGAAAAAGTATGTATTTTTCAACGATATATTTTTCAACGCTATAACCTGCGGTAAGAATTTTTAGGACATACTCCTGACTTTATTTGAACGCTTTAAAGAGTATGATCTTTGCCTCAACCATTCAAAGTATGTATTTATGTGTATTATTTGTATATTGTTGTGTTACCATCAATTGAATTTTTAGACCATCGTATTGATGCCAAGGGATTACACAAATCGGATAAATATATAGAGGCAATTCGTGATGCACCAAAACCTACTACTGCTGAACTATTACAGCTATTCCTGGAGAAAGCAATATATTACAATATCTTCATTCTCAATCTATCCACGTTGGATCGATCACTATACACAAATCAATTCATATGGACACTAACTGCAGAAGAGGCTTGATGACAATCAAGAATATTTTGATCTCTCAAGTTCTAATGCCATATGATCCGACTCTATTTTTATGACTAGCAACAGATGCAAGTAAGACAGAGCTTGGAAAAATCTTATTATATATATTCCCTAATGATCAAAAATCCAAGAACCAACGAATCAATTTTTTATGCGATTAAAATAGTGTTGAATGAAACAAAGCAACACTCAGATAAACAAGGAAGCATTAGCGATTTGGACAATCCAAAAGTTCTTCTATTATGTTTATGTCCATCATTTTATTTTTGTAACAGATCATAAACCATTGACAAAGATATTATATCTGGAAAAATTTCTTCCGATTCTGTATATCAATAGAATGGCCAACATGCTGATCGCATTTCAACTTTGAAACTGTTTTCAAAATTTCTACTAAGGAAAACATAAATGCCAACTACTGTTCACGAACATCACTGCCTGTGAGTAGAAAAACGATTCATGCACTGAACGATCATAGCATAAAAGTAGTACAAAGTGATGAATTTGACAAAAATTTGTGCTGCACCAAATTAAGTAGTTGCTTATATGTGCTAATAACATCAGCAAGAAAACGAGGAACGATACAGATCTAAGAAAAATAATCCAATTACTTGAATTAAGTGAAAATTTAAAAAAACATGCTTATATAGCACCAAAAGCTTCAGCAGTAGCATGTTTAGTATATGAGTATCAAGTTATTCCCGATACGCTGCGCAATCATATACTAGCTGAGTTGCATGAAGAACATTTGGGAAT
This sequence comes from Apis mellifera, assembly GCF_003254395.2. Taxonomy (NCBI): domain Eukaryota; kingdom Metazoa; phylum Arthropoda; class Insecta; order Hymenoptera; family Apidae; genus Apis; species Apis mellifera. The sequence goes on along the minus strand of NC_037640.1, from coordinate 813,547 downwards.
TGTCAAGATGAAAGGGATGGCAAGATTGTAAGGCCAAATACAAATAATATCGAAAAATAACGGGCATTATTTCGTCCTTTTTTCAGAAGCTTCGTGTCATCATAACCTATTTTATATCAGGCAACCCAAGAATGGATAAATGGATATCTGTAATATTGCCACGACATTCGGAAATCTCCATTACGAGATTAATTACTGAGCTAATGGATCAAACGCTATGCAGATCAGGACAGTGTCAACACAACACAGACACTGATCAATCATAGGATCAATACATCCACTCTGAACGAAAGTTCGCTTTTATAGATCTTTAAAGCTTACAATGTTTACTACCAAGTTTAAGCAGGCTACATCGGGTGCGTCCGCAGCAGAAGTTATGACATCTATGAGTGTCATATGAATGCCAAATAGGTCACCATATTTACGGCCTTGCTCCGACGATTTAGTAGAAATACAGCGGTTTCAACAAACCTGTACATTGCTATACTTATCCAATTACGGAGATAGAAGAGAATGCGGTAACAACCCAAATACCTCCAATATTAGACTAGATAAAGTTTTCATAAAAGAGGAAGAAAATGTTGTATATGTTACGTTTAACTTATAATATAGATGTTATCATCTATTGAAACCGAGGGATGGGCATTTGATGGTCATGTGTATGAGATGTAAATAGTATATGTCTATAATGTAAGATGGGCCACGTGCAATTAATTTCTAATGCTTTTTGTAAAATATTTTTATATAATGTAATAAATACTTTAGATAATGTATAAATACTATATATAGAATGAAATACAAATTTCATTCTATACATAATAAATTCTAATTATTATATTCTATTGCATATATATTATATGCAATTAATTTAGAAAACTTTTATTTTGAAATAAACAAATCGCATGTTTAAGAAAGAATATCCATAATATTCGATGTTGCAATAATACATAAAATATTATAATACATAGCAAAGAAATTTTTCAAAATAGTTTCTTTTTAAATATTTATCAAAAGATGCGGCCAAATTAAAAAATAAATATTATAAATATAACAAAGTTATAATGCCCGTTATTTTTCTATATTCCTAAAAATTGCAAAAATAATTTAAATTTATTTAATAGAATCATAGAAATCTCGATTTCTGTTTATTTCAATTTATTATATATAAAGTTTGTTCAATTATTTGAAAATCAAAATGTATAAATAAAAATTATGAGAATGGTCATAAAGATAAACATTGAAACAGAATAAAATAAAATGATTTCATTAACGTCTCCCAATTAAAATTCAATTAAACTATTCAATTAAACAGAATTCTTCATTTTTTATCTATTAGCTCTATTTCGAAATTCTTTGAATGAAAAATTATCTTTATAATTAATATCTTAATATTTATTTTTAATTAAAAAAATTAATTTGTATTTCGTTTTATAAAAAATAGTTTAATTTTTTTAATTCACTTATATTTATTAAATATTTCTATTACATTACATTTATTATATTAAATTTATTAAATAAATTTTGTACATTTACAATTTATAAATTATTGAAATTAAAATATTCATATTTTTCTATATTATTATTAATATTATTATTATTATTAATTCTGCGAAGAAAATTCTCTCTCCTCTGAATCTATTATTTCTATTTCACTGTTATAATTCTATCTAACGATAATATTCATCATTTTTTCTATATTATTTTGTTCTTATTTTTCAATATTTTCTATAGATCGTTAGTAATTTTCCTTTAAATGGATTTTACCAATGGTTTCTTTTCTAAATATTTCTAATTCTGCGATGTATTTTATTTTCTAATTTTAGTTTTTAATTTGATTCATAAATTTTAAAGAGTTTTAATTGATACATATAAAGTGACAATTTTAATGATATGTTTATGAAATCGTACAATTTGATCCACTGCAAAAACAAGTATATTAATTATGTCTATATAAGCATAACTAAGAATTCAATGTATAAAAAGATTTTTATTAATATCTTGAAAAATTTTCAAAACTAGAATTTTAGGAGATATATAAAAAATATATCTATATCATTTCAATTAAAAAAAACTTTCAAATGATATTTATTTATCCATTCATATGAAAGAATTAACAATCAGAACATATCTTTTAATATTCAAGTTTTATTTTAATTTTTACTTATTTTTCACTTCAATATTTTTTAAAATACAAGTAATACTGAAAAAATAAAAAAAAATTTTTAAACCAGTCATAAGTTTTGATAAGATGAAAAATAAATTGTTTCGAATCAGAAGATCCTAATACTAGAAGAAAAGTGAATATCTGGAATTAAACAAAGAATGAAATTTAATCGATCGATTATATACTACTGATAGTCTTTTTTCTTGAAAATATAATAGATGGATCTTTTAAATTTTTAATGTTCACGTCTACAATGCATTGCGACGCACCAAACTATCAGATTATATGACTATGACAGTCAATACATTCTTTATTTAGCATTTGTTTAGCTAGCCGTTGGTATGATATCAATATATGTTTCTTTTATTGTTTTATTCTTTTATTTATTCCATATATAATGAACGCTGTTGAAACTCTCAAATGAGATACATAACATACTAAAATGTCAATATTTGCGAGAATATAGAAATTCTATTGTACTTACTTATTTCTTTTAGCATTTATTTCTTCTTTATTAAATAAAATTTGATTATATGTTTCTCTTTACATCTTATAAAATTAAATATACATATTTAATATCATACATGAAATAGAAACAAAAATAGAAATAATATTGGAATAATATTGTTAGATGTTTTATTGTATCATATATAGTAAAAATAAAAATATTGAAGTAAAATTTAAAAAATTTTCGTTTTTTGTATTTATATTTATATAATATTATCTCAATATTTTTTACAAATGCAAAATATTGAACATGTAATTGCCAGATTTAAATAGCGATGATTTGAATTAATATCATTATTGAGAGAATAATAACTGCTTCTGGATGTAGAAAAATTTCGAAAAATGATTTTTTTTTTCAAAGATAAAGAATTTCTCTTAAATATATTTACGATTTTTTTATTTTTAAAAATATATTCCTTATTTTAAAAAGTAAGTTATAAAAGAAAAAAAGAAATGATTTTTGTCTGATTTCTTGGTTTTCTCAAAGCACTTTTTTTATATTGAGCGATTTTTTCAAAGTTATTTAATAATTATAATTATTTTTATTTTAATATTTATAGTGATTAATTTATTTTTTAATATTAGTTAATTTATTTTATTAGTTTAATGTTTAAATTATTACTCATGTTTAATTTATAAGTTTGTATTTTGTTTATTTTTATTTTTAAAATTTTTATTATAAAATTTTTTCTATATTATTTTTATTTTATTACTTATAATGTTTATTGTGCTTAATTTAGCAATAATTTTATTATTAAATTAAATAATAAATATATTAAAAATATACGGAACATTGCAAAAAAGAATAAGAAATACATAGTAAGGTCCAAAATGGCTAAAAGAATTATAAAAAAAAATATAATAAAGAGATTCAAACAAATACGACATTTTTTGTTTGCCTGTTAGAAAGAATAATATTGAGTCTATACAATGTATAAAAATGTATAAAAATGCAATTTTATTTTCCGCGTGGATTGAGTGTCACTGAGCATAATCTTTCTTTCGTATGTTTTTTTTGCCTCTTTTTTTTTTTTTGAATCGCTGTTCTATGTAACATAATGACGTAATGAGTGAGTGTAATGTAGCATAACATAAATATCGGCGCGATTCGCATCTGTATCATTTCTTCTTCATATTAAATATATCTTTTCTTATTACATATTTCATTATAATTAAATTATTCCACAATCTATTTTCGCATAAACAATATGTGGAATAAGAAAAGAAGATTCAGAATCTGAAGAAGAGACATTATAATATATATATAAAAATAACACGATTCCAAAAACATAATCTTGCAAGAATAATAAAAAATTTTATTATTCAGAAAAAGATAAGGTAATTATAAAATAATATTTATGAATTTTATTTAATTATTATTCAAATAATTGTTCAAAATTATTAACGGTCATTAGATTTTTTAGAAATTCATAATTATTAAAAATTATTAAAAAAAAATATGGACTTCAAATAGAAAAAGTGCAGCACTAATAGAAAAATATTAATCGAAAAACCAAATATTACCATCTGAGAAAAAAGTATTTAAAAGGCAATTTGATAAAGAATAAAATGGAAATATTACATGTATCGATGAAATCTAAGTGAATAATATAATGGACAATTAATAATTTTGATAAAGTGAGAAAATAGTTAATGTTTTTAAAAAATTTTTTAAAAGACAAGTTGTTCCCATAAATTTATAATAGTACATGCTAGTAAAAAAATGGATTTATTAAAAAAGCACAATTAATTTTCAAAACCAAAATTGTAGATAAATTTTCAAAAATGAATTGGAGAAAATATCAAATATTATTATCAAAATATTAGCAAAATTTAATAAATTATTAATAATAAGTTTTAGATAATATCATGATGCAAATAAGCCATCTTCTAAATATAGTAAAAAAAAGATATAATTATATGATTAATTGAAATAAAATTCCATACATTGAAAGTATGAATAAATATAAAATATTAGAATTTATATACATAAAAATATGCATATATATAAACTAGTAAAAAATATTTAAAATAGATGAATTTATTAAATTAAAAGAACATAATATATTGAGATTATCACTTTATGCATGAGATTTTAATTCCACTGAGCTAACAAAATCAAACAATTTATGTAAAAATAATATAGCTATGTTATGATGCCATGAATTAGAAAATTTAATATATAGAATAATCGAAAATTACAGAAGATAATTGAAAAATATTTTATTATAATATAGAGAAAATTGAAAACTAAAAAAATAGACTGGTGAAAAAAGCTATAGAATTATTAAATATAAATATTTTAATTATAAATTCAGAAAAATTTTCAGACAGCAGCAGTACTAACAATAATAACAATTCAATAAATAAAATTTCTGAAATAGATCAATATAATAAAAACTATTTAAAAATTAAAATTAAAATTAAAATTAATGTAATTAATTTATATTAGTAAAATTGACCTTAAATATGAAATTAATCAAACTTAAATTTTAAAATTTTAAAAATTAATGAAATATAAATTATAATTTATTGATATATTGTATTAGTATATAATATATATATATATATATATAAATATAATATTCATAATTAATATGCAATAGAATATATAAAATATACATAAGAAATAATTTATATATATATATATATATATATATATATATATATATATATATATATATATATATGTTATGTCATGTTAATAGATATTAATTTACATTTCAAAGCATTCCATTCGCTTTTTTATCATATAATATTGCCGATTAATACATACGACGAATTCAGTCAATTATAAAAATATATGTATGATTTAATTATATGTTTATATTCGAATAGATTGAGTTATTTTGCTAGAATCAAAAAGATATATTTTTTCCAATTGTCAACTTATCAGAAATACACAACACATCTTTTTTAATTTCTTTTTTTATAATTACCAATTTTGTTGATTCATCACATTATAGTAAGGACATCATAACATAATCTCTCTTATAATTAAATAATGTAATAATCAGGTATGTTGAATAAAATATTTTATTTTCTATTTAAAAATTGTAAAAAATTTAAAAAAAAATTTTTAATTTTTTAGATGAATTTAAATAAAAGAAAATCCTTTATTTTTATTTTATTATACAAATCATAAAAAAATCAACATGATTCTGATTTTGAATGAATTTATCAGAAATTGATACTAAAAGATGAAGAACACAAAATCTGATGAAGAATCTTATATTTTTTCCGATAAAAAAAGATTTAAAAAAATAATATAATATAATAATATAATATAATATAAAAATAATATAAATCACATATAATTATATTTTTAATGTATGTTATTTTACTAAATAAAAAATTTTAATATATAAAACAGAATATGAATATCATATCACATTGTTTCATTGTTTTTATTTCAGCATCAAAAAATATTTCATATATCACTAAAAAAATAAAAATTATAATATATTATAATATCTACAAAATATGAAATTATATAAAAAAAAATTTTGTATTCTTGGACAGTAAATTTTTAAAAAATCTGAATGTGAAAAAATTAATAAAAATTAATGGTATTAATAATTAATGACATTATATACTATGATAAAGAGTAATATCTTGAATATTATACAAAAAAATTTATCAATTGTAGAATCTAATATCTGATTATAGAAAGGAAATAAAAAAGAAAAAGGAAATAATATTTTAATAAAATAGAGATTCAAAACATAAATTAATAAAAAATTATTTAAATAAAATAAAAATTTTTGATATTACAATGATTAGTTTCTTATTTCAATTGATTCCATTCAATTGAGAATTTAATTAATTAATTGTAAAAATAAGATTAAAAAAATTCGAAAATCAATTATTAGATATTTATGAACATTAAGACTAAAATAAAAGAAATATGTATATATATATATATATATATATATAGCGATTTGAACCATAAACTCTTTCATTGTATTCATAACTAACTTTTAAAATTATTTAACTATAATTATCATAATTAAATATTATTTTATTAATTAGAGATCTAAATTTATATAATTTTAGATAAAGAATATTGTTTAATAAAAAAAAATTGGCCACTTATGATTATTTTTAGATTCTTTCTCGAATTATTCCATAAATATCATACATTATTTAAAACACAAAAAACATCCAATTCATATTATTTTGTCAATATACAATATTAAATTGGAATAATTATATAATTAATAATTGGATACCATATTAAAAGGCGGAAATATTTAAAGTTAAACATATTTATATAAATATATAATATATTTGGAATTATCAGAATATAATTATTGAATATAATGTAAAAAATCAAAATAAAAATATATATTATTACACATATATATATATATATATATTATTGTAATCATATGTAATCTAAACAATTACAATTTTTTCCTATTATGTATTATGAATGTATACTATTATAGTTATGGTATTTGTTATCATAAAATAAATTTTTTTTCTTTCTTCAATCAGAAAAATGTTTAAACTAAATATTTTATATTAAGTGAAGAGTAAATAAATTCATTTTTTTATTCTTCAAAATAATAGAATTTGATATTTTTGATTTTAAATTCATAATAAGAGATATTTTTCTAAGTTTTCTGAAGAAAAATGTATTATTTAAATTTGAATTATAGCTTTAAATAATATAAATCGGTTTCAGAATAAATTCTTTTAGAATCAGAACTATACCAATGATTATATTGAATGATTATTGAATAAGTATGCTAATTAAAAGTAATAATTTTTTGTTAATTATATATGTATAGTATATATATAATATACATTGTAATATAATTGTAATATACATTAATTATTAAATTATTAAAAAAGCTTATTTTCAAAATAATTTTTTCATAATTAGTGAACTTCAATTTTCCACAATAATAACAATTCCAAAAATTGAGAAGATTTGTATAACTTGTAAAAAATAATTTAAAAATTTATTTTATAAGAATTATTATTAATCTAATGAGCAATAATATACCAATAATCCAAACTAGCAATATTTATATATTATTGAAATAAATGTTATATAAAATCCTAATATAAAACAATAATATAAAACAATCTATTTATAATTTTAAACATTAAGCATAGTGTTATTTTTTAGTAAATATTTGAATATTGATCAACAAGAATTTTAACGAGTTTAAATAGAATATCTAAATATATTTTTAAATTCATTTTCATTTGAAAATAAAAAAAATAAATGTATAATTTTTGTATTGTATATCAATATATAATTTATTGTTTTTATGAAAGCAGATTCATAATTCCAGAAGATTTCATGATTGAAATATTATTTTATATATAATGTTATATAAAGTTTTTGCGATTTTTACATTTAAAAATATGGAGAAAAAGCATATATAAAATATATATAAAAATTATATTTTCTATAATATATTAAGAAAAGTAACTATTAATTGAAATAGAAAGGAATTCTCAATACAATTTCCCGATATTTTAAACAATTCAAAATATAAAAAATAATGAAATTAATTTGGAATATATCTCATGATCACATCACGATTATATATTTGAAAAAATAACAAACTGTCATTATGTAATTAAATAATTATTATAAAATTATAACAATAATAATTTACAACAATTTTTTAAAGGATTTTATAATATTCATTTTTTATCAATTAATAATGAAATAATTTCAATCACCAGGTTATGCTACGATTCCATATATCAACAATCAAATAATATTAGTGGTATCTATTTCTTTATTTAAAAAGTTAAATTTCGAATTTCATTTTTCAATATCTATGCATAAAAAGTCGAATAATGATTCTCAGGTACCACATAATTTGATGCGATAACTCAAGAGGTGACTCTCAAACCACAACTTGGATTTGAATGGCGACAATATTTATTTATTTGATTTTTTTAGAATATCATTTCATAAATAGATTTCTCAGCTTTTATAATTTGAAATGTAGAATAATATATTAGATTAATAATTATCAAATAATTAGATTTTTTATCTCAAATTAGATTGTGATCGCAAATTGCATCTTCGATAATTAATTCGAGTTTGACAGTCAGTCGTGACAATAGGAATATTGTTTTCAAAGTTTTTGAGTTTTCTAACTATAGAATGAAATTAGTTCAAGTGAAGATGAGTTTGAAATGAAGAAATTACTTCTATTCATAAAGAAATTCATAAAAAATAAAGAAAAGAAAGACAATGAAGATAGAAAAATATAAAAAAGCAAAAAATAAGAATAAGATAGTGAATGTGAAAACACATCATGTTAAGACAGAAGTTAAAAAGAATTATAAGATTTATTCTCAACGAAATAAGAAAAATGAGACATCAAAATGACACTTTACTGTATTTACTTGCCCTGAATCGAGAATACATTTTAGCAATTGCTTTATAAAATATTACAGAAAATAACATAGAATTTAATATTCAATAAATTTTCTTTCTTTATATATAAAGCTCCATAAAATATTAAAATATAAAAATTTTATACAATAATTTGTGTGTGATCATTTTAAGTTAGCTGTAAGAAATTCACTGCAAAAAAATCCCGAATTGTTAGTTCGGCTGAACGAAAAAGGCTTTGAAGACACAAAAGACTATTTTATTTTGTATATAAACATATATAACTTTATTTGTGATGGCAATTTGTCTAAATGGATACGACATGTTTTACAATCTTATCCGGAATATAAAATGATTCAAACAATTTTAAATAAATTGTTATTACATAAAATGCTATTACAATCTTATATAATCTTATATATCTTATAAAATCAATTTAAACCAGGTTTTTTTCTCATAGATCTACTTTTAAGATTTTATAAAAAAAATTATAAAAATATAATTTATCGTTATTATATTTTCAAATAGATCTTGGATACTATTAACAATTAAATAAATCAATAAATCATGTTTAATTATTTAATTAAAATAGATAAAACTAAAATAAATATATCATTGCAGTAATAAACAAACAGATAAAAAGCCAATTTTAAACAATTATACATTGCTTTCTTATTCTATGATTTTAAAACAGTATGTGCTATTTTAAATCATAAATTATTTATATAAATCTTTGATTATCATATTATAGATAAAATTTTGTAAATTTTAAACAAAAATTAAATCATTTATCACAATTAATAAAAGAAGAAAATATAAATATAAGACGAACATATTTACAACAGAATTTAAATTTTTTCCAACATTAAATTATGAAAATATTTTGCTAATAAATCAATATATCATATATATCAATATATAGAATATATCAATCAAATATAAATCATATATAATAATTGAAAATAACAAATGATAAATTGAATTTCAAATTGTAATACCATCATACTTTATTCATTATTTCATAAAAATATAAAATTGATATCAAATAATAACATTTTTCGAAAAATAAAAATACATTCTCGAATATTCCAATAGTTTAAAATATTTTGTATATTTTAATAGACATAACTAAAATCTGATATTCTTATATATATGAAAAATGCTCATACTATTGCTTCCTATATAACAATGATATCATAGTATTTTTTACTCGAGTATAATTTTCAATTGATTCATCTGTTAATTATTATATATATCATATTACATCATATATTACATCATATATATTACATCATCATTACATATATCATTATATACTATATATTATTTCCTAATTATTTCTAAAATGATTCAGGAAAAAAAGAAAATGAAGAGTAATAATTAAATGAGTTTGACTCTTACAATATTCACATTTTTAAATTCATTTTTATCAACTTTTCCAATATTTTTCGAGAAAACGACAATATATTTTTTATTTTTTGAGAGACACTATAAAGATTCTATATAAATTTTTCATTTCCAGACTATATCAAATATATCAAATAATGATAAATTTTTTAAATCTCTTTTATAATAGAAACTACAAGATAAATATAATACAAATCAGAACAAAAATTAGATTACTTATATATATTAATAATATTAAATTTAATATTATTAACTTATATAATTAAAAAATATAAACTATATAATTAAAAAATATATGATATATATATATATATATATATATATATATATATATAAACTTAATATAAATAACTATAACTATAACTATAAACTTAATATAATTAAAAATGCATATTTTAAATTAAAAAAGAATTATAAAAAATCGAAAGAAATTACATATTGTTAATAAAAATCTAACTCATTTTTAAACGGAAGTTACAGAAAGCAATATGTAATCAAAATAGAAATATTTATAAAACTATAATATGATTATATTTTTTTATATTATATATTATATATGTATTATTATTGCATTTATACATATTATAGTTTAACATATAAAAATGTATATATATAAATAGCATTTTTAGTTAATAATTTTAGTCGTAAAAATATTTTCTCAAAGGGAGAAGGAATGCTATACCTCGAGATCAATGACTGAACATTCTTATATATATATAATAATGTGCAGAGGTACGTGAGATAATGTTAAGAGTAAAAAAAATAAACGAAATTCTAAGTAAATAAAAATTTTAAGTCAATAAAAATCAAGAATCATAAGAGCGATATATAAAATTCTTTCTTGAAAATTCTTTATCTATAAAAGTCTCGTTTAAGAAATAAGAAATTAAAAAGAATTACTAGATGCAATTCAAGAAAATTTTAAAAAAGTTTTTTAAAGAGTTTGATCTGAAAATTATTAGAGAGTTTAATTCGAAAATATTCACATTTGTAAAAAAGAGTTTAGAATAAAACACGAAATTCCTTCTCAAGTCTTAATCTTGAATCTTGGTTTTCCTTTAAATTTTATAAATTATATTTGAGATTAGAACAATATATTCTATTGTAAAATTATATTATATTATTATTGTAATATGTAATATTAGATATAGATGAAAAAATAAAAAATGTTAAATTATTGTTTAAACATTACAGAATAAGTATATTAAAAAAAATACATTTTTATTTTAATTTGCAAGAATATTCGGATATCGCAAATTTAAAGAGTGTATCAAAATTTACGCAAAATTTAAATTTTACAGCATTTGTGCAATAAAGTGTTGTCAACGAAAAAAAAAAAGACAGTATGATAGATTATTAAAGGATTGACAGGATTATTAAAAATGGAGCACGATTATTGACAAAATTGTCACATTTCAATCATTCAGAAAATCCACGAATGATTGTTGAGAAACAAATGTATCTATAATGTGTCATTTCGGTAGGGGTTGGAGACATCATCGGACTATTCTTCTTCGAAAATAGTCAGACAATAATAGTTAATAGTGCTCGTTATTACAATATGATAATCCAATTTTTTGTGCCTAAATTACATATGGTTGTGAACGACATATAGTTTCAACAAGACAATGCTACTATTCAGCCCGAAAAACAATTTAATTATTGCATGAATCATTTCCGGTCATGTAATTTTCCATTTTGGTGATCAAAATTAGTCGTCCAGATCGTGCGATTTAATACCATTGGGCTTTTTGCTTTGATTTTTCGAAATTTAAGGTTTATGCTAACAAGTCCATGACTCCCTTGAAAGAAGAAATTGTGCACTTCATCAACAAAATTCAACCACATTTAATTGCAAAATAATCATGAAAAATTTCACAAACAAAAGAATATGTATGTGCTAGCAAAGCCCATTTGAAGGCCATTTACACGATATGCTATTTCATACATAATCCTATATTATGTACTTTATGAAACAATAAAAAATTTACAATTTTTAATTATAACCTGTGTTTTCTTTCTAAAATTATTTCTTGCGTGAATTTTAGGACATTTCTTATTATACTAAAATAACGAATTTTGTATAATTGCACGAATATATTTTTATTATGATAATTCCATCATCAAACACAAGAATACATAATGCGATAAAAATGATAAATTTCATTATTATAAAGATTCCAAAATAAATACATGATTATAAATATACATAAAAGTAGATGTATTATACAAAAATGCCATTAAAAATAAATAAATAATAATTCTGCTTTGATAAGAGTACTTTTTATTCATATCTATACAATAGATGTTATATGAATATTAAATTAAGAGAGTTCAAAAAAATTAGTACGTATAAAAATAAAAGCAAGAATTTTCAATGGAAAATTTAAAACAAAATTAAAACTTAAAAATTCTATGTTTATAATTTAAAATTTTATAATTAAAAATTCTAATTATCTTTATTCATGATTTTCTGTTCAATTCTATTCTATTATCTAATATTATATAATATTATATTATATATTCTGCATAATAAAAATTAAAAGTTTATATTAAACAAAAATTAATGAATGTAAGAAATATATTTAATTATTAATTATAAGATTAATTTTTAATTATAATGTTTTCATACAATTAATTAGAAATAATAAATAGAATTGTTTAAGAATAATTTACATTTATTACAATTATTTAGATTAATATTTAAATATTTTATTATTTTAGAATTTTTTATTTTGTACATAAAAATATTATACATGATAATGTTTATTACTTAAAAATTGTTTATAATCAATATAATGTTATAAATATAAATAAGATTTTTATAATAATTATATTTATTTATATAAGAAATTTCAAAAAGAATATTTTATTTTCAATTCAAAATATTTATATGTCCAGATAATATTGAATATTAATATTATGTATTAATTTAAATAGAAATATTTTATCAAATTTATAAATCAATATAAGTTTATTTTATAGTTTTATTTGATTATTTTCATATATTTTTGCAAATTTCTTCATATTTCTAATCTAAACTAAATAATATGTTTTCATGTTAGAAATAATGTTCAACATTAAAAATAATATTATAATAAATTTATAAATAGAATATTGTTTTAATAATTAATCATATGTAAAATTATATAATGAAAAATAACAAAAAACATTATACTACAATAAAGTATAATTAAATAATTCAATTGTGAATAAATAATAATTTTGCACGTACAGAAATATTTTTATAAACATAAATAAATATAATAATTATAAATATAAATAAATTTAAATTAAATATTAATAAAAATTGTATATATACTATTATATAATCTATTGTTCAAAATTATTTCTAATAAATTGATTGTCATTAATCATTATACTCTATATAAAATTTATTGTATTATAATATTTTTGCATTATAATTTTTATTTTGATATTCATTTTTTAATATATTTATATAATGAAGTTATATAATGACTTTTATATATATGTTTTTTTTTCTATTATATTATATTATATTTTTTTTTATTCTGTATGTTATATTTTTTTAAAAAAAAATTTCTTTAAAAAATAAAAAAGGAAAATTAAATTTATTAGATTATAAAACACAATTGATTATGAAGGATATATTATTTGACAAATATAAAAATATATATATCAAAATACATGAAAAAATATATAAATATATTTTTTCTTTCATTAAAATAAAAAATTTTTTTTTATTAAAATCAATAGTAAATAATATATATATCAAATTTTATTTTAAGTATGAGAGAAAATATGGATTTCAAATTTTAAAATTTAAAGAATTATGTGTATTCAAAGAATTGAAATAAAATTTTCTAATACATCTGTATTTAAATGACAATTTATAAAAAATACGAAGCCTTCTGTTTTCAAATCATGCCAAAGTTGAACAATAGCATTTATTGATTATCCCAATTCCATAAAAGTTTTTAAATCACAAAAGTATATTGTATAGTTGTTCTTCATTTATATCTATATTTACATATATATTGGATATAATAACGTTTTAAAGAAACATTGTTTTAAGAATATAGATATTCCTTTAATTAAAGATATTTCTTTTAATAAAAGGGCATAAAAAAAAAACTTTTTAATAAACTTCAAATAAACTTTTTAATAAACAATGTCTTTTTTAATCTAATTTTAATCTTAATTTAATCTAATTTTAAAAAAATCTATTTAATAATTTTTAATATTTTTTTAATAAATGCTTAATAATAACATAAAATCTTTATGATACTATTCATTATAATAATTTCGATCATATATTAAAAAATTATCATAGTATAATATTTATACAAGAATATCAATAAAATTATCACAGTGATCTTTTGTAAATTCATATTTCTTAATATCGATTTTTATATATATTTTTGTATTTGTTTCTTCTTCATATAATAATTCATTATTATTTAAATCAATATTTAACTAATAGATCTTTTTGTTATCATTTTTAAATTATCTATTATTTTGTTTAAATAATTTCAATAATAGAACTATTATACCACGACCATATCACGTAGGAACTGGTTTTTCTTCAATCTTCAAAGTTAAGCTATTTTGGGCACGATTAATGAGATTGATATTTCTCATGCCAACGACCATACCATATAGGAATTACTGATTCTTGTTCGATCACCAAAATCAAGTTATGTCAGGCACGATTAATATTTGGATGAATGCCACTTGGGAACACTGTGTTGATTTTTTTTTTATTGTCTCCTCATATATTTTATGCATATGTATTAATTTTTAACATTTCCGATATTATTTCCATTCAATATAATTTCTTAATAACATTGATATAGAATGTTCTGATATTTAATAACGCATATTTTGTAATTTTCTATAAATTTTGTATTAAAAGTAATTTATTTCAAGATTTGCTAATTATAAAAATATGTCCACATCAATAAAATATCTAAATGATTTATTCATGTAAATACAAATTTTAATTTTTTTCTCCTTTATACAGTATTTCTAGAATTTACATATTTTTTTTTTTTGGAAATTTACTTTAATACTTCTTTAATACTAAATTGCATTTTATGAAGTAATGAATACAAAAAAATTGTTTCTTAATATGAATCGATTAATAGTTAAATAAGTTTTTATTTAATTTTGATTTAAGGTAAAATTAATTCTAAAATTAACATAAATTAATTGATCAAATAAACATTTATTTAATTTTTTAATTATTATTTTATAATTTATATTGGATTTTTAAATCAATAATTTAACTAAAAACTTTTTAATAAACAATGTCTTTTTAATTTAATCTAATTTTTAAAAAATCTATTTAATAATTTTTAATAATTTTTTAATAAATGCATAAAGTAAAATCTTTACGATACTACTCATTATAATAATTTCGATCATATATTAAAAAATTATCGAAATTAAAATTTTTGTAAATATTTATAAAACATAATATTAATTTAATATTAATCTAATTAATTTAATAATTCCAAAAAATAATATAAATTGAATACAAAAAAAGAAAGACCTGGAAAATAAATCATTTGTAATTGCATGCAAATTATAAATTTTATTCCAATTTTTCAAACTATATCTTAGAATTTATAATAATTACAATGTTATATATTATAAATAAAATATTCTTTATATCGTCGATAATGTTGTATCATGTATGTAAATATATAAAAAATAACATTATATATAAATATATATATAAAGTATGAATAAGAATGATTCTATAAATAAATGATATACGATATATATATATATATATCAATTTTAGTTATTTTCCTATAAAATCTTAATTATTTTAGAAAAGAAAAGAAATTTCTCATTAATTTCAATAATTTTCAAAATATGTTGCAAAAATCAACATTTCGAACAACTTTATCCTTTATACGTTATATCAATCGTTTTTCAAGATATTTATAAGAAAAGAATGCTTTTATTATAAAACTTTTTTTATACGTATGTCTTCTCTTATACATAATTGTGTAAACATGCTATTTATCCTCTATTATAAATATATAGTGTCAGCAGATACTTTATCTAACGAGACGAAAGTAAACATAATCAGTAAACATATACGTGATCGATGAGTTGGGTTTCAGCTCAAAGATTCCAAATCCTCACACAATAAAAAAAATCAAAGATTTTTTAATAATTATTTATTCACTATAATATAAAATTACTCATTATCGATACAAATATATCTAATAATAAAATAAATAAAATTATAATACAAAAGAAATTATCTGCAATTAATATTTTTTATTCAAAATTAAATTTGTTTTAATTGATTCTGAAATGTTATTGGAATCATTTAAACTTATAATAAATATTCATTTAATTATTTTAACTTCTAATTAAAATTTATCTTTAAAATTTATAAATAGGTATACATTATAATAGATTCTATACATTTTTTTTAATTTCCTGTCTTGATTATATTTATTTGCTTCATGAAATAAATTTTTTTTATATCGAAAATAAAATAATTTTCTATCTGAATCCTATAAGTTTTATTGAGTTTGATTCAATGATACGAAAAATCTTAATATATTTTTATATATATATTTTTTTTTTCTATTTCATTTATTGTCTAAATATCAATTTTTTTGTTCTTTGACAACAATTCGATGTTCATATCATCTGCGAATTTTACTTTTTTTGATATAGTTATTATTTGATATCTTCTTTTTTTCAACTGTTGATTGAATTTTAATTTTACGGCAGTGATACATAATATTATCCATTATAATTACTGAATGTTCTTCAATTTTTTCGATTACTTTTAAGGAAAATTATTGTTTAAATTTTGCTATATTTTGCAGTTTTTTTTTTTGATTCATCTTCCACAAAACCATATATTGATATCAATATATGTATAATCAATATAATTAATTATATTTATATTAATATCAATATAATTATTAAACAATTCCTTTTTCCTTTGGAAGGATTTTTTAAACCAACTGATAAATTGGAATATGCAATTTAAGATGAAGTTACAGTTACAAATCCTTCCAAATATTGAATATTGTTGTAAATATTGAATTCTTCATCTATCCTGTATTATTCCAAATTTCATTCAAATAATAAATATGACAATTGGCTTCTTTCAATTGTTTTTATTATTGTAAATAAATTCTTTTCGAAATAACAATTTCTTCTCTATCGTTTAAAAAAGCTGTTCCGTTCTTGTCAAGTATATTTAAAATTGATGCTTTTTAATAGAATTTTAATAAAATTATGAAATGAACTTTTCTAAAAATAATATAGGATCGGCATTTACAATTTCTAAAACTTTTTTCATTGTTGGTAGTTCATTTCTATGAAAAAATTGATGAATTATTCATTCAATAATGACAAATTCTTCAAAATCGTCTTTAAAGAAAGTTTTTGACGAACTTTTCATTCTTTCATAAAAATATATACATATATATTATTAAAATGCATATGTATGTAATCCTTATTTTCTGCGTTATTTATAATGTATGTAATTATTTATAATTACATACATTATTTATTATTTATAATTTAATTATTTTTATTATATCATCAATTGATTCTTCTAAACATTTTTCCTTTTTAATATAAATTTAATATAATATTCTTCTCATTTGCATTAATATATGGTTTTTTAATTTTAAAAAATTTTTAACAAATGACATGACATGTTTTCTTATTTATAATCAGAATTTGAAAATAGTGACATAATGAAAAGATAAAAAATATAATGAATAAAATAGAGCATGCTTCGAATGCTTGCAAAAATCTAATCATTTTTTGACTCTTTCCAATAATCATCCTAGGAAAAAAGGTTTTTTTTCTTTTTCTAATTTTTTAAATTTTTGAGAAAAAAGAAGAAAGTGTATCCTTAAAATTTTCCTGTAATCGCACACAATTTTTTGATTGTTTGATTTTTGAAATCATTAGATTTTAGATTTCTGATCTTGTCATGTAAAAACTTTCGACAAAAACTCACTATAATTTGATCCTGAGTTTCAACATTTGACTATCGTTTGAGAATTGATATCAGTATCATATGAATATTATATTAAGAGTTTTATTTATATTTTTTAACTCGACTTGAATCTATTTCATATTTGTTTTGACCTTTAGAATTAACCCTCCAAAGATATTTTACATATATATAGTAATATCCTGTACACGTATAATATATATATATATATATATATATATATATATATATATATATATATATATATATATACATACACACACACATACAAAGTAAAAAAAATATACAGACCTTGATATTTCACATCTTGACCTATCAAATCATTTCATAATTTTTAATCTTTTTTTTTTTTATGTTTAATCATATTTTTACACTATTTTAATCTATAATCGTCCGGCTAATATAATATTAACATCTATTTATAGAAAAGTATTTTGTTTCTCTACGACATATATGGTATTAATGAATTTAACGAAACAAACATCTGAGAAAGTGAAAAAATTTATCTCGAAAAACAATGTTATAATTGGCAGTATATTCTTATATTATATTGCAATTATATTCTTATATTATTAAAATTTTACTATCTATATTCTTTATGAGTACATGTATTGATTAGCAAAAATACATTATTCGAATGACATAAAAACATGATAATATAATTAAGTTATCATTATGTATGCATGAATATACTTGATATATCTATGAAATATACAAAATATGATATATCATATTTAATATTTAATACAAAAAAGGCAACGCTTTAAAAAGCAAAAAGAAATAAAGAAATAAAAAAATAAAAAAAATAAAAAAAATTTAACATAATATTTCAACAAATATGATATAAAGGCCCTTGCAGAACATTGCTGCATTATATTAGTGATATAAACATTTTGGAATGACAATTTCATATTAATATAAAATATATGGCTTAGAATTCATTTACATATAGACAGACTGGATAGAGAAAATGATCATCGAAACAGTTTCATAATCAAAACATGATTCGTTATCTATTACTTTATTACATTTCAATAACATCGAGAATAATTCTCATAAATCTCGTTCGTTATTTTCATTGGCAATAACTTCAAAGAGTTCGTTCATTCCTTCTCGTATTTCCTGAGATAATTAAATTAAAATGATGATGAAACATTATCAAATCGAGTTTATTCTTGTCTTGAGTTTGATTCATGCTTAGCTATTCAATAAATGATCTTTATGCATCAAGAAGAAAAGTCTTCGTGGTAAATGAAAATGTACATCTTTTGTTTGAGTTATTGAAGAATTATTCAATTGATATTAATAAGAAATACAAATTACAGCGCCAATATAAAAAAAAAATCTAAAAATGGAAATTATATCATAAAATATAAATAAATTAGAGGAAATTAAATTATAAAAAACATAAAAAAACATAAAAAATTACAAAAAGCGTAATTTATATTCAATATCTAAAAAATAATTTTCCAAATATAATGTTTCTAATCTAATCTCTAATCTAATCGAACATTATGTGAGAACGATATATAAATATGCTGATATATGAATCTTCAATTATAATACAAAAATGTCTATACAATAGTCCCATCTATAAAAATTATAATAAAAAAAAAATATTAAGATTAATTATAAATTTAAACAAATTAGAATAATATAAATATAATATATAATATATAAATTTAGTTAAAATATTATAACAATATTATATATACTTGAGAATAATTCAAACAAATTCAATTGCATTTCTCGAATCTTAATAATTCTCTCAATCCTTTTTCGCTTTGCTAGAATTATTCTTCTATTCTCAATTTACTCGTATTTACACTTCTATAATAACTATTCATATTTTCTTTGTGCTCGCGGACATATCATACGAAGATGATTGTTAAGAAAAAGCGTTAAATTTTAGTACAATATAATAATTGCTCTCTAATTCTTCTGTAATATATTTTAAAACATTTTTCCTATATATAGTAAAACATTATATGAGAAACATCTCATACTGTAATAGAGAACTACTATATTCCTCTTCTCTTAATTCAGTAATAATCGTTTAATGTTTAGCTCAAACAAATTTCGTGATTTTGAATGAATAGATTCAAATAAATGATATGATCCAACTAAATTATTGTATGAGAAAAAATTTGATTCTATTGGATTTTCTGTTGGATTAGGAATTGAACTATTCGGATCTTCTTGTTTTCCAAATAACTACTCTAATCATTAAGGAGGAGAAAGCAGTAAACTTTGTTATCTTGATCTATAAGATACATGACAAACGTAATATAATGTAACGTAACGTAAATAGAATGTATAATAAATGCTCATAAGCAAAACAAATTTTTTTTTGACAGAATAATTCTAAATCTCATGCAAATTCCGTATCTAGACAGAATTATTAATTATAATATATTTTACATATATTGTAATTGAATAAATCTAGTGATATGATAAAATTATTTTATTTTTAATTATTTTATACTTCTACGGCGGATATGTATTTGTAATTTTGTCTGAAACTGTAATTGATAGGAATCACATGTATCTATATGTTTTTATATTATAGATATAATATAATTCACGTGGCTCTGTATGCGAAATTTATTATTTTATGCTTATCTAAAATACTTAATGTTGTCCATATTATATACTGAAAAAGTTAAAATAAATATAAATCTGCTATATTCCATCAAATAAATGAAAATCCGTTCCATCAGATAATAACTAAATTTTCAATATTCAATATCAATTAATTATATGATAATATACTCATATTAATACATTTGTGACTAGTCAATTTTGTATTCTAAAAATGATTTTGTAAAATTATATACAAATATTTATAAAAATATGGTATATTTTTGGAGAGTGGATTCTAGACATTAAAGCGATGAAAAAAGTTCATATACATATATATATAAGACTTAATTAATGAGTTATAAGCATTTTAAGTTTGAATTAGATAAAATAAGACAGCGAAAGAGCGAGAACACTCGATGTGCGGCCATATTGCAATGTAGCAATGTTGCTTACGTAGCACAATCTCTCAATGAAAATAAATACAATGATTTTTTTATATATAATTTTTATTTTTTATTAATTATTTTTTGCAACTACTTGAAAAATTATAATTGAACGATGATTATTATATATTATATTATATATTATATATATTTATTTTTATTTTTTTTGTATTTTTATATTATATATTATATATTGATATATATTATATATATCATAAATTATATATCATAAAAAGTTATTATATTTAAAATTTTATTTTATATAATATATTTCAAAATTATATATTTTAAAATTGATTAAATGTTCGTTTTTCTATGTTATTATAAAATAAAAGTATAAAAGCATTTTTATTTTTTCTTCTGCATTCCTATTTGCATATATTTAATCCAAATTTAATTCAATTAATAAAAATATATCACAAATATTAAAAATATATTGTATATTGATGTATATTGATAATATTGATAATATAATATATCAAATAATCGCATTCATTTTGTATATTATACAAAGATATAAAGATATTTATATTTATATTTATATCTTATATATATATATATATTTATATACTCGATATGAGAAGAGGAATTCAATGATATATATTTTTTTATGCGAAAAGTTTAGGAAGAGTTTTATTTAAGATTTTTAGATTAAATTAAATAATGAATTCGAGAGAGAGAATTCGAGGATTAAAGTATATAAAGTATATAAAACTCTGATTATGCTCACTTAACTGTTAATCATAGCTATTATTTCGTTAATTTTATAAATAATAAAATTAATATAAAAAAAAAATTGAGACCTGTTAGAGAAATGCCCAACAGAAATTTAGAAATGCAAACATTCATAAAGATAAATTTTCTCAATGAAAAAATACTAATGGATCAAAGCAAATAAAAATAGATTCAATAATTATTAAATAACTATAAACATTAAATTTTTTCCTATGTAAATTTAAATGAAATAAAATAAAAAAAAATTTATTTTCTAATTTTCTATAATTTCTGCTGTTTTTATACAAAATTTTTTAACATAATTACATTTTTCTATTGATGTTTTAAATGATACTTTGTTTAAGAATTATTCACTTTGAATATAATGAAATCTATCAAATATATTTTTATTTATTTTTATATTTATTTCTGAAGATCTCATAAATTAATTTAAAATAAAAAATTGAAATCGATCTACAAATTGATCTATATATGTATAAGGAAAAGTTATCAAAATCACACTTCTAATAATATGTTTTAAGATTATTAAGATTAATAAGATATATTCTTTTAAATAATTATATAAATATTCTTAAAAATAATCTTATAATCTTTAAATAATTAATAATCATAGCAAAAGATTTTATACATTTTTAACTTTTTATTTAAATACTAAAAATCTTGATTAATTTTATTTTTTAATTTATTCGATTTAAAGTTTTGTAAAATTCGTTATTTTTTCCCTTTATTTTATATTCATTAATTTATTATGTAACGAATCATAGAAATTGTTCCAGTTTATTTAATTATTATTTAATTATCCAGGTTTATATAAAGTGTGATTCATTATTAATTCTTCTTGAATGATTTTTATAGTTTTTAATTATATTACAAATTTTTGTATAACTTTAATTGTATCGATTTTTTTTTGTTATCATCAATTGTAACTCATAAATTTAATTGTGATTTGTAATAATATATAAATATCATAAGTAAATATAGGATGATAGAATGATATTATACAATAATTCAGCATTATTATATTATTCAGAATTATCATTAGTAAAATTTATATGTTAAATTTTATTAAATCGTTTGTAGTTATTTATTTATTTTTTATTCTAAAAATTTTGCAAACAAAAAAGCTTTGGAATATTATTTATATTATAATATACTTATATTATTCATAATCAGTATAAAAAAATTTTATCTTCAGTAATATTATACTTTATATATATATATATATATATATATATATATATATTTAACAGTTCATTTACTTTATTTTATTTAAATTTAGAATTTTTTGATATATTAATGCATTTTTTAAATTATCTATTGAATATAATTATTTCAAGAAAATTTTTTTATATATTTGACTATATATCATAAAAATTGTTATTTCTTATGTCATATATCATCTTTTATTTTTTATTGTTTCTTTTGTCTCTTTCTTCACAGAGCGTTGCAATATGCAATTCATGTGCAATAATGATATATTTAAATTATTATATATGATCAAATGACTTACTTACTTACTTACATAATATTATCAAAAAAATGTGATGCATCTCTTATATATCTTAATGAAATTATTGACAAATTGGACAAATTATTTTAAAATGTTAAATTGTTTTTAAATTGCTTTTGTATTGGAAAGCATTTTTTTTTAATTGTTTCTGAATAATACTGAAATTCTTAAATTGTATCTGATTATTTATTCTATAAAAGTTGTATACTTTTTATATTCTTACAATGTTTCTTCTCTATATTTTCGTTTAAGATGTATGTAAAAAATTAGTTAATGTATTTAAATCGCTTATTTTTCATAGCATAAAACAATGATTTTATTCTGTCAACCACTAATTGGAAAAACTGCAGTTATTATAAAATTTTATCTTATTAAATAAGAACGTAAAATTAAAAAGTAGAAACAAGGCAATATTTTTTTTTTTTGGAATATAGTAATCCAGCATTGTCTTAATTTATTTATTTACAATATTAACACAAAGAGTAAATTTTTGATCTATTTCTCAATGAGTTTTTTAATCTGTTGAAATTTTCTGTAATTTGAATATTAGACTATTGATATTATCATATATTGTTTATATTTTTTAGAATTATTTATGTAACATAAAAAGTGTGAAATTCAAATGATTTGTTATTATATTATTTGGAGAAACACTATCAAAATTTAAATAAAAATAAAAAATCACTTTCACTATTATATTCATAAAGCAAGAGACATTACATGATGAGACATTTGGTTTTGATAAAAGCTTGATTGTACTTCTAGCAATGACAATAAAGAAATCACATATTCTTTTCTTCTGTGGAGATTCGCCGCAAGAGAATTAAGATACTAAGTAGAGAGGGATAGATAATCTAAACTTAGAAAGTATTTTCTTGTTTCTTACATACTGGATTTTATAATTTCCACAGAAAATATATTTCACAAGAATACCAGTTTCATGCATTTAAATGTTGGATATAAATTTATCATATTGAACTATTTCCTTTTTTCTTTTTTGATTTAATCAATTGACTTTCTTTTTTAAATTCATAAGTTAAACGTCATCGATAATTTCACTGTTAGACTTCTGCTTGAGATTAATAAAAAAAAAGATAATTCTGTGGCTTATATTATTAATATTAGTTATTTATTCATACTATTTTAAGAATTTTTTCTTTATTTCTTTTAAATCTACTGAATAAGTTGTATATTAGTAAAATTTCACAAAAAGATTTTTTCTATTTAGTTGGAAGATATAAAATTTTGCATTCTGAATTTTTAATTTTGTTATTTTTCGTATATATCAAAATTAGTTGATATTATTTTTTTTTCATTTTGAATTCATTTTTATTACAATATTTTTTAATATTTTCAACATTATTTATGTTTAAAATATCATCAAAATAGATTGATGAAGAAATTTTTTTTGTATGCTTAGCTTTTGGATATCCAATATATATTTATAATATATAATATATAATATATAATAATATATATTGATTAGAAATTGTTATTATTATATAAAATTTTCTTTGGGCCTTACATTCTTTCTTCTGATTTCTGATTTCTTATATGTTTCTTGATTCATTCATCACTTTATTTTTTTTCAATTATATAAAGTTAATTAAAGGATTAAAAAATATTTTCATTGTTGATTTAAAACTATTTTCAAATCAGATATGATCAATTAAAAAGAAAAATCAGTATCAAATTAAATATATCTTGTTCAGATTCAATATTGAATTTACATATATAATTATTTTTATTTATATATTATTTTTATTTTATTATTAGATACAATAATATACATATAATACATTTATAAATTCTCAAAGTAGTACAATACTTGTTAATAAACTATGATTAATTTGCAATTCAATTATAAATTAAATTAAATTCATATATTTCATAAAAAGAAATTAAACAAAATTAAAAAATTTTGTATTTAATAAAAAATTGAGATCAATTTAATAGCTTTTTAATAAATCTCTCTCTCTCTCTCTCTCTCTTTCCATTAATTGATATATTTTTGTATTTTCTTTAAAATAATATTAAAGATTTTAGGTTGAAAATAGATTACTTTAAAAATTGTAAATTTTATTTGAATGTCCATAAATTTCTCTAACTAATAGACTAACTAATAGATAGATTTTTTTAAAATAAAATATATCAACTACTCCTTCTTTTATATTAGTGGTCTTTTTCAAAAAATAATATATTAGAGAAATAGTGCAATAAAAGATTGAACTCTAAATTATTATAAATTTTTGCAGAAAAAAATTCTTAGAATTTGCAATATACCACAAATGTTTCAAAATCATAAACTTCAAACTCAGAATTCAATAATTTAAATAAGTGTTAAAGTTTATTCGATGTTTATCGCCTCAATTATCGCGATTATATAAGTCTATGCATTTTGTAATTGGCCAATTCTTTTTATTAATAATTCGTTAACAAAGCCAAAATAATATTTAAAAAAAAATATCGTTTGAAACTATGTTAGAAATATGTTAAACTATGTTCCTATATTTTTGGAATATTTTGTACATAAATTTATAATTCTTTTTTCGTGAGCTGTACTAATAGTTATTTCTAATATTACTTCTTGAATTTTTATTTTTAAGCTAATTTTATTACTTTGCCGAAGACAATTTCTTTTGCGGAAATATATTACATATTACATACATATTACATACATATATATTATATGTAGACTAATTTTATAATCATAATATTGGACTGTAAGATTGTTTTACTGCATATTTGATCACTCATTAAATGTAGGGATATTATCATACGTTTGAATTATTTTGCTTTGAGAAAAACTGATATTACAACTTATTTATTGATGATGGCAAAGTTCATAAAAAATGACAAACATAATTATACATTAAATTGCTGAAATTACATATTTTGAGTATAAATTAAGCATCTTAATTCCTTTATAGTTTTATTTCTAGTCTTTCTTCACTCTGTTATATGCATTTTATTAATTGATCTATTTGCAATGGTATGTTTTAAATAATTATTTTTTAATTCTGCTTTGATTTATCATATTACTTTAAAATTTTATAAAACAAATATTTTCATTTAAAATTATATTTTTATTAACAAACTTATCAATATCTTCATAAATTTTTATTTTTGAACAAAATTTTGAACAATTTTTATATCGTCAGAAAATCTTAGTTTTCGATACATTGATAAAAAATCTTAATATACCGTTTAATTTTTCTATAAAATGTCTCAATTTTAAACGAAATTTTATTAATATATAATCTATCATAAAAAAAAATTATATAAAAATACAAGTAATAAAATATAAGCTTTCAAATGTTTTATAGAAAAGTTATTCAAGAAATATAAAAATTAAAAAAGAATTTTTTATGTTTCGATTTCAAAATTGGATCTTTCGTTTCAAAAAAGGTTGATATTTTTAAGAGATTGAGTTTGTTACTCTCCAATTCTTATTTACTCTTACTGATTCTTATTTTGTTTCGGTTCTAAATGCATCATGAATTTCTTTATATCAATTCTTGTCTCTTTTTTTGTATTTTAATTGATTATTGAATGATTATTATTTTTTGTTCTTCATAAATAAAAATATGGTTGCGATTTCACAAACTAAACAATATTTTCCTCATCATTCCATCGATCAATTTTTATATTTTTCATTTTATATTAACTTTTTTAAAACGTTTGTAACTTATATTTATGTTTTTTTTCTTCCTTCTAATTATAAAATTCATATAATATATTAATAAAATTTGCTCTTTTGAAACTAAAATATTTTGATTATGTATAAAATTACAATAGCATGTACATCAATACGATCGTAAATTTTTTATTGTTTCTATAAATACATAATAATGACTAGCGTCTAAAATGTGTAATAACGAGTGAATCTATAACAGAAATTTACTTTTTCACAGATTTTGATAATTTTAAAATATCTCAAGCTTAATTTATAACTTAGAAAAATAAAGTATAAAATGTAATTTTTGGACAACTAAAATCATAATAATCGAAGTTACGGTATATGGCTGATGCACATATACATGTACACATACATAAAATTTAAAATTGTTAAAAATTTGTTTTTATAGTATATTCAAAATTTTATGAAAGCGTTCATACATCGATATATTGAATTAATATTTTTTTTATTGTATAATAACACATAATTTCGATATATAATATCGAAATTTAAATATAAATATTTATGCAATATGATTTTATTATAATTATTTTTTGCTTTTTCAGATTCAATACAAAAATTTTTTATTTATTTTGATTTTTACCATCATAAAATGTGAAGATAATCCAAAAATTTCATGGGATTCAAACATTATAAGTAAAAATTTAAATAAAATGATACTTGAAAAAGAATTTTCTGTGACATGTGATAATGAAGAAATTGTAAATTTGGAAGGATTTAAATTAAAAAGTATACCAATAGATTTAGTAAAAAGTAAAACGATTGAAGCAATTTCATTAAATAATAATGAAATAAGCAAAGTTCCAAGTGATATATTTCATAAAACTCCAAATTTAAAGTGTTTAAATCTCGCAGAAAATGAAATTTTATTTAAATATTTTCAATTAGAACATGATCATTTAAAAAAATTAATTCTTGATTATCAATCTGAAACAGAACTGCATGAAATATTCTCAATTCCTCAAGATGATGTGATTAAAATAAGATTTCCAAATTTGGAAACATTATCCTGGAAATACATTAAATACGATATTTTTAGTTCGACATTATTTCCAATGATAAAGAATATTTATTTATCTGATTCTAATTTGATATACGTAGCAAGTAATATAACTCATCTTTTTCCGTATTTAAAAAATATTCATTTAGAAAATAATATGATTGAAGAATTAATTGCAGATGATTTTCGAAATGTAGAATCTTTATATTTGGATAAAAATCCTCTCAGAAATCTATGGTTTAATGAAAAATATACAAATTTAAAAATTCTTTCATTATCAAATTCTTTGCATAATATAGACATTACAGAAATAAATATTCCATCATTAAAAACGTTAGATTTATCACAAAATCAAATTGGTTTTATACATGAACAAATGTTCAAAAATATACCATTTTTAGAAGATTTAATTTTAAGTGAAAATAAATTATTAAAATTTCCAACTTTATTTTATTTAAATAATTTGAAAACATTATCATTAGCTTACAATTTAATTAACGAAATAAAAAATATAAATCAGTTAAGTTCTCTAAAAATATTAAATTTACAAGGAAATCAAATAAATAATATCGACAAAATGGCATTTTTAAAGTTTACAAAATTAGAATTTTTAGATTTATCAAAAAACAAATTACAATTATTACCATTAGGTTGGAATGATAATTTATTAAAGTTAAAATATCTCAATTTAGAATTGAATTTTTTTGTAAATATACAAGATATGAAACTTAATAAATTAATTAATTTACGAGAACTTTATATAAAAAATAATTATATTGTATCTATAGATTTAAATACTTTACAAATTTTACCACAGAAATGCACCATATATGTGTTTTAAACATTTAATTGTTTATTTGACAGAAATGCACCATATATGTGTTTTAAACATTTAATTGTTTATTTGACAGTAATATTATAATTTATATAATATATATCCCAAAATTAACGCAAGATTTGAATTTGCCGCCATTTTTGCATTAAGTTGTTAACAATCCTGAAAAAAGAACAATTTGACAGCCGAGAGTTAGTAAAAATGGAGCGTTATATAATATAACAACTTCATTATTGAACAATCAATCTGCAATTAATTCTTCAATCATATTTTAAAAATAATGAAAGTTCGGCGGCCGCAAAATAATCCTAAGCAATGAAGCACATTTTCATCTCGATGGCTTTGTTAATCGCCAAAATTGCCGTGATTGGAGTTCGGAGAACTCACATGTGATTAGCGAAAAACAAATGCATCCACAACGTGTCACTGTTTGATGCGGATTTTAGGCAGAAAGCATCATCGAACCATTTTTGAAAATGAGACTGGTCAAGCGGCAACTGTTAATGATGCTCGATATCGCGACATGATAATACAGTTCTTTCTACCGAAATTGGATGATATTGATGTGGCAATATGTAATTGCAACAAGACGATACCACATGCCATACAGCCAATGAAACAATTCAATTACTGCATGAGATATTTCCTGGTTGTGTACTCTCTTGTTTCGGTGATCAGAATTGGCCCCCTAGATTATGTGATTTAACACTATTAGATTTCTTCTTATGAGGTTATTTGAAGTTAAAGGTCTATGTCAACAATTCCAAGTGCATTACAAGAGGAAATTAAATGCTACATCAACGAAATTCAGCCACAATTATGCAGAAAGGTCATGAAAAATTTCGACGAAAGGATGCCAGCAAAGCTGTGGAGGCCATTTGCCCAATGTGTTATTCCATAAATAACCTATCCTATGTACTTTATGATTCACTTAAAAAATAAATATTTAAAGACTAAAAACTCTCTTTTATATTTAATTCAAATCTTGCGTTAATTTTCGAACATTCTTTATAATATAATTATTGTATTGTATAATTATTACAATTATTATATTTATTATAAATAAATAAAATAATAAATATAATAAATAATAAATAATAATTTTATTTATGGATGTGATGCATTTGACGAATGTGTATTGTTATTTGTAACTGTTATTATATTATTATTTGTATTTTTTTTAAATTTTTTTTTGAATGTGATATAAAAAGTTTGTCGATGTCAATTAATCAAAAATTTTCATCTGTCATTTTATAAGCAATGCAATCTATCTCTAATATAAATATATATATATATATATTGTTGGACAGTGAAAACAATAAATAAAAATGTATTTTTATTTTTTTGCTGAGTAAATATTATATATTTAATTATATGTAATTACGTATATCTGTTTATAAAACATTTGAAATATGTGTATCGAAAAAAAACAAATACTAATTATGAAATGTTATTGGCAACATTCAATAATAAAACCACATATAAAAGTGAACTTTAAATTCTATAATACTCTTATTAAAAGTGAAATTTGTTTAATGTTTGAATTTATTATATGTTTATTATTGAATATCATAGTTCTATATACCTATCATGTCTTCGATACTCTTGATATTCAATCGATTTCTTTATATCTCAAATACTGTTCTTCTCAGAAGTTTTGTCAGCAGGTTTGGTTGCTCCGATATATGCAGATATTTAGATTATATGCAAATTTTTTAGATTTTCTAGAAACTTTTCGTTGCATTTGTCTCGTATATAGTACGATATAGTAGTAGATACGAGCGTATGTTAATGTGTTTATTTCTTCAATGAAATTCTGAATTTTTAATAAGCTTGATTGCGCTCAAGTTATCCATGTAGAGTCGTTGCAAGGTTCTTGAAATAGTTAGATCATTGATCAAACTTTTCATCCATATGATCTCTTTCACAATTTGACTAGCTGCTATGTATTCGGTTTCAATAATTAATAGAACTACTATTCGTTGTCGTGACCCCTAAACAATTGCAGAATCGCCTAGTTTTACAAAATACAAAATACAAAACCAGTAGTGGACTTCTTTTCAGTAACTCCAGCGTAATCTGCATTGTTGAATATTTTAATGTGATTATTCTGTTCGATTGAAAAATGAATACCATATTTTGTTATCTCTTTAAATATTTGAAAATTCTCTTTACTGCGTTCCAATGAATTTTGTTGATTTTTTCCAAATATTGGCTGGCTTTGTTTATTGCAAATGTAATATTTGATCTAGTGCCTATTGAAAAGTACATTAAACTTCTTACTTCTTGTCGATATGAAAACTCTGATTTTTTCTTGTACCCACTTTTATGCACTTTCACACATAGTTGATGTTTTTGGATCTGCTGGAATTATTTTACTGTGTTAGTATTTTCTATCTGAAATCATTACAAAATTTTTTTGTAAGTCTCCTGATGGAAAAATCATCTACTAGTCACTCAATCTGTAATTCCAGATATATATTTATCTCATTGGATGTTACTTCAGCTTCCTTACGGAATTCAATTAACAACTTTTTTATGGATGACTGGTTCGTTGCACTAATTAGTTCATCATCGATATGGATCGCTAGAATCAGTCGATCTCGATCGTTTCCATTTGTAAATATGTCTTAAGTCTAATAGTCTGCATTAGTGAATGTGAGATCATGTTTTCTCAGTACCGCTATAAAACGATGATTCCAATATCTTGATGCCTGCTTTAGACCATATAAACTACGATTCAATTTGCTTACACGATCAGTTCCATCATCGTATCCTTCAGTTGCTGTAGATGATATTGTCAAGTTCTCCGTGAAGAAAAGTCGTATTGACGTCAAATTGTTGTAAGTACATTTTGCTCGAGACTGTAATATTTAAGATAGTCCTTATTGATTCGAATCTAGCTACAGGACTAAACGATGATAGTCAATTCCAGCAATTTGTTTGAAATCTCTAACAAGTAGTCTTGCCTTGAATCGTATAATTCCATCGTTATTCAGTTTGTAAGTTTATTGATTATCTATTTGATGATCTGATGGCGGATTTACTAATGTCCATGTTTGAATTTTTCTCAGAAAATCAATTTCGTCATCATGATTTCCATTTTTCATTTGAATTAATTTCGTAATACTGATCTATGAATCTTATATCCCGTATTTTAACTTGTCCTCTTTCAGGAAGCCAAATCCGGAATCCTGTATTTTCATCAAACCCGACGAAAACGTCTTTTTCGGCTTTGACCGTCCTATTTTCGTCTCTTCTTTTTAAGGATATGGAAATATACTTCTTCTCCAAAGATTCTGAGGCTTGATGATGTTTGATCTCTTCTTGAACTACAGCTCAATGGGTGTTATTCATTTCTTCCCAATGGTTTAAAGTGTAAACGATGTATTGCGTATAACGAATTAATTGCTTCAGCCTACATTTTGATTGACAGTTTTTTTGCAATTCTTGCTAAATAAACGGCTCTATTTTCCTCTTCTGCGGAACCGTTCTGTTTTGGAGTAAATGATACTGTTTTCTGATACGTAATGTCATATCGACGTATTAGTTCCTTAATTTCTTTATTGAAATCAAGACCGTTATCCAATTTGAAGATCTTAATTCCTTTTCTAAATGCTTATCAATCTTCTTAAAGAAATCTTCTAGATAATGTCTCTAATTTATTTTTGATAAAATATAAGCTTCTTCAGTGGCTGTAATTATCTTTCATCATTAAGAAATATCGAGCTCCAAGCGAATTTTCTTGCATTGGACCTAAAAGATCTGTACTAATATGTTTTCTAATGCGTTCAAATTTTGTATCATTTTTTGAGAATAGTAATCTGTATATTTTTCCTAGGATACGATCTTCGCACAAAACTTCTGATTCTTAAAAATAATGTTCTCGGATCTTAGAATTTTCTTCACCTTATCCACATTCTGATAAATTATTCATTTATGTCAAGAAAAAAGAGAATTTTGCACTGCTACATTTGCCTGATGCTCGTCCGTAATAACTTTAATAATTTATCTTTTCTTTCTCCCACTACAATGATATTTCTATTCTTCATGAATATAGATATTTTATCGTCGGAATATTGTCGTAATCCCTTATTAAGAACTGCACCGGTCGAAAAAATATTGAAACTTGTTCTGGTACAGACTAGTTCTAGTACGTGAAAAACATGAGATATTATATATACTGAGATATATATATACTAAGATATTTTCTCACTCTCACTCAATCCTCACTATTTTCTCACTCTTTTCCATTGAAAACAAGAATGTCGATATCTATTGATCCAATTAGATATATTGAATTTTCCATCACCTATCTTAATATTCTTTACTGTGTCGAATTTTTATATGACAAGAATCACTTGCAACAATTTGACATGTGCTTACACGAATCCGAATCCATATGATATGTATCATTGGATGTTTCTAAATTATATTCTGCAAACATAGCTCCGATGAGTCCTTTCCTTCCTATGTATTTTTCGATTGATGTTGCTGCTTTTTGGTTTCTGCATTCCTTGATCCAATGTCTGGTTTTTGACAATAATAATGATAATAATAATACATGCCTGGTCTAACCAATGTTTACTTGCCTTTTTTGAAATTTTTTTTACATTGATGTTTATTGGGAGTAAAAGTAATGTTCTTTGCCTTCTTTTCGATTTCTTTCCTCCATGATGAACTTTGAAATAAGATTTCAAGGCTGTGAGAATTCTTTTTTTGAATTGAATTATTTCCCACGTACTAATAAAGTATTTGAATGATGGAAATAATGTTATTATTATTAAAATAATCATTTGATTTGAAATTTTTTCACCTAGAGTTTACAACCGATGTGCAAGATTCTCAAGCTTTACGATATGAGTAGCAACATCATCATCCGATTTTTTTCTGTACCATTGCTGCAACTGCATGTGTATACTAATATCAGATTTTTATTCGTAAACAGACTCTAGCTTTTTCCACATATTCTTAGTCGATTCACAATTGATAATATGCAAAAGTAGTTTTTCATCTACTGATGTAGCGATTATGCATTGAGCTGTATTATCGAGTTTTGTCCAGGCAGTACGTGCTCGATTTGCCACATCTCCTGGTACAGAAAGAATTGATTCATTTGTAACTATTTCCCGTGCATCGCAAAATTTCAAAGTAACGCGCATTTGAAATTTCCATGAGGTCAATTCCAATTTTCCAATTCTTTCAGCTTATTAATACAAACAGTTTCATATTCCATCACAATTAGTGTTGTATTTCACATTTGCTTAAGGCTAAATAACTAAGTCGTGCTTTTTCAATTTAACTGTAATTTATTTAATTATTTATTGTTTCTTTTGTAAATTGGGCCCATAATTTGTTGACTGGATAGTGAAAATATATAATATTACAATAATAATATTATATATAAATAAAAATGTACGGATT
Organism: Apis mellifera; assembly: GCF_003254395.2. Lineage (NCBI taxonomy): Eukaryota > Metazoa > Arthropoda > Insecta > Hymenoptera > Apidae > Apis > Apis mellifera. The sequence goes on along the minus strand of NC_037640.1, from coordinate 778,873 downwards.
TAGCCGAATGAATATATTTAATTATACGTAACTGCGCGTATTTGTTTACAAAATATTTGAAATATATGTTTCGAAGAAAAATAAATAGGTACCAACTAATAAAATAATGATGTTGCTGGCAATATTCAATAATAAAACCATATATAAAATTTCAGTGAATTTTAAATTTTATAACATATATATACAAATGATAACGTTTCTGAAAATTGTTAACATAGTTGTATATCTTTGGTGAATTGATTCTAAACAAATATAAAAGAATTCTAAATATAAAATTAGTTGATATATATAACTTTAAATAACTTTCATCTATGTACATTTGTTATAATTTGTAATACAAAATCGTTTCTTAAAATTTCAAATTTTCATTTATTTGCAAATATTGTAAAAAAATGTTCAAAAAAATTTTGATTATCGATATGATCATATGTTTATATTTTTACTTATCATAATTTTATATAAAATAAGAATGGAAGTTGTTATTATGCAATAGTTTTTTTAATCTTGTGACTTGAGCAAAGAAAGATAAAAATGATGTATATTTAATTTTATTATTCAAACTAATTATTCAAATAAAGTGATAAACAAATAACATCTATATTCTTTCTTCTTTTTTTTTAATGTAAATAAATATATGTATTTCTTAACTCGAGTAATATTAAAAAATCATTGATTATTGTTTTATATATTTTGTTTAATATATGAAAAAACTTTAATCAACGTACGTAGCAAATGTAATAGCATTGGAATATGTGGAAAAAAATTTTAGTTATACGTGGTATATAAGTGTATTGATCGATACAGTTTTTTAGGAGAAATATGTAATGATATCACAAAAAATAATAAAAATGATAAGAACATAATTCTTTTTGGATAGCGGATCACTTTAACTAAATAACTAAATTGGACCAATTAATTGTAAACCAACTTGAATTAAATATGCTATCTTATCTAAATGAGCTGAAATTTAGAAAAAGAGAAAAGATTTCTGAATATCAAATTTTAGCTTCAGATATTTATTAATTTTGGTATTAATAAGAAATTTTTTATATAATATGTTAAATTTTGCCTATATATGCATATCTTTGGTAATGTATGCTTCAGCATGCGTGCAACCATTTCTATCTATTATTTTTATAAATATATTGCAGTCAACAATGTCCAAAACTAGTATAATAAGTAAATCATCAAAAATTTATAGATTATTTCCTTATAGATTATAATGGAAGTTCTTCATGAATCATATTTTATAATGATAGATACCAAAAAATAATATTCATAATTTCAATCATTCAAGAATTGTTTTATATTTTATTTTCTCAAGTTTGATATTTGAAACATTTTAAATCTATTATAATTCGTGAAGAAATATATTTTTGATTAATTTATTCATTATATATTTTAAATACTTATGTAATATATTTATAGAAATAATCGATCGCACTATGCTGATGTATACATTGCCAAGAGTATGCACATATAAATAAAATTCAATATATTATACTAAAAATTTTTTATTAATATAAAAAATTCGCAAACTAATAAAAACACAAAAATTTTATATTTACAATTCCTTCTTCTTCTCAAAATTTCAATTCATTTGATCAAGTGGTATATACTTATCTTTATTCGCTTTATTCATTATTCTCAATGTCGGCTAATAAACTCAATATTTAATATATCCATTGCTCACACATTTGTCAATATTCGTCTATAAATTTTATTGATCATAAAGGACATTGAAATAATAACAATCTCTTTTCTCTTATGTCATTGTAATGATTATTAATTATTTTTTAACATAAATGTAAATGTTAGCAAATTAATCTTTTTTGATTTATTGTCTTTTGACTTAGGAAACAAAAATCGATAACAAGATGAGCTGTGATCATAATGCTAAGTATAGGTAATATTAATTAATTACTTACATATTGATTATTACTTATATTAGTAACGTAGCGTATTGATTCAAACATATTGAATCAATATATAGAAGTAACATAATTACGATAATTAGATTCAAGTTTACTATCATAATCTTAGATATTTAAATGAAATTGCAATAAAACTACTTTTTCATCGACTTTAATGATTTTTAAATAGATATGTAAATAAATTTTCGTATATGTGAGTTTTGTAATGCGTCAAAGATATTGGGAATAATATATATGGTTTTCATATAACGCAATTTCTTATATATATATTATATATACATATATATATGTTTTTTTTTTAAATCGAAATATATAGCTATGTATTTAAAAAAACTCTCCTATTTGATAAAACATAAAAAATAAAAGCTAACATAACAATAACAATTCTAAATATATTACTTTATATTATTTGTATTATATGAAGAAAAATTTGTACAATACGATTTTCTATAACACGAATTCATACAATATTATATTATATATAATATATATTATATATAAATTGATTTATATAAGAATTTGTACATTATAGAGAATGAGATTTTGAACAACTTTTTTATGTATACAGCCGATGATTTGTTTTAATTTTCGGAATTTTTGGATTTGCAAAAAAATTAAGTAATTATATATAAAAAAGCTTCTTTATCGATTTTTTATTATATTAGAGAGATAAATAAATAAGATTTTAAATAAAATACATACTTTTTTCTATACATATAACTACTGTTCAGCTTTAACTTTCAAAATAAAAAGAAATTACTATTACTATAAAACTTACTACTATTATTCTCTTACATGATATATCCATGATTGTATATGTAAGCATACGATCGCTATTTATTTATAAACATATTGCAAACATTCAAAATATATAAAAGATGAATCAAATAATATTCTAAAAAATTGCAATCATATGTCTAGAATTGAAAACATAATTTCAAAAATAATTTCAAGTCAATATTTTTTCATATTAAGTACATCAAGTTAATATGAAAAGTTTGAAAAATTCCATTAAAAAAATAGAAGAAAATAAATAGTAATGATACTTGATATGAAAGTAAAAGAAATAAATTTTGTATTGTATTATATTATGCGAATACGATTTTTAAGTTTCAAAATTTATAATATAATCTAGAAATTAATTTAATTTAATATAGTGTGACTTACATGCAGAATTACTAAATATTAGAACTATAGTATTATATAATGTTATTTTCTCACTCAACAAACTATTGTTTCTTATGATTCTTCTATATTGTTACTCTCTGACGTCACTAATAGCCATTTTGTCTTGATATTTGGCACTTTGCTTGCACGTGTATGTTCATGTTTTTGATTTTTCTTAAAATATATATTATGTATTGTGCATAAATTTTATAATTTCATTTTTAAATTAAAAAATATTAATTTACATAATAAAAAATTAAATTACCATTGTAAACATAAAATTTTCTTAAGTATAAAGAGAAGAAAATAAAAAAATTATTTTTCATGTGTAAGTATTGATAAATTTTCACAATGTTTAAAATTACGAATTTAGAATTGAATATAATTATATACAGAAATAAATTTTTTAAAGTTCTTTTTAAAATTTCAAAAAAATAATAAAAAACTTCAATTGCTGTTGACTATTATTATTATTTGTTTATATAAACCATTTTTTCTTAAACATTGTATGAAACTTGTTATTTTATAGAAATATAAATTTATTAGAAATATAAATTTTAATGTATCTTTTTTATTGTATGTAATGTTGAAATCAGATAATGTATCTTTTTATATATAACATTTCATAAATATATATATATATAGGTATTTGTTAATTATATTATTAAATAGATTTCCAAATTTGAAAGTAAATTTTCATACAAATATAAAATAGGAAAGCAACAATGAATGCTCACAAATATTAAATTATTCATTTGTTTTATAAATTTATATATTATTCTTATATATCTGTAAGATCTATATCTATATAATACAACAAATGATATGAAATGATCTATGAAATTTCTTTTAAATAACAGATTCATATTAAGAAAATATTTTTATTTGTATTTAAAATTAATAAAATAGTATTTTTGTACTTATTTAAATACTTTTATTGATATACATAATATTTTTTTGATTACATAATATGATAAGCTAAAAGATATAAATGAACACAATTTCATTAAATGAAGTAATACTTATATTATTAATAAAAAATTAAAAATTGAATTCATCCTTTCCAACGAAAAATATTTATATATTGTGATCATATAATATAAAAATAAATATATATATATATTATTATTACATTAGAAGGAATAATTTTATTTAAATAGAGATATTTTTAATAAACAAATTTATATTCTTATTTAAATATTATCTTTATATATATCATAATAAATATATCATAAAAAAAGAATTCATAAAAAAATATCACAAAAAATTCATTAAATATAAAAGGAAAATATAAATAACAACTGAAATTAATGAAATAAAGTAAAAAATTAAAAATTTTAAAATTTAATAACTAATTAAAAATAACATTTGTAAATATTAAAGATATAAGAAGATTAAGATTATAAAAGATAAATCCAACATTCAATTTTAAATGTTCATAAAAAGTTTAACGTAGTCTATATCTTATTATTACATACATATATAAAAAAAAAATAAGAAAAGTATAAATAATAATGCTTTGTATATATGAAAATTCTTATTTTTCATAGTAATTTATCATTTACAAAATTCAAATAATATCTCTTAAACTAATGATTTTTTGATATAAATATAAATGTTTTAATATATTAAAATTTCTATAAATTGTATCATTATCAAAAATTATATGGTTTCGTTTAAAAAAACAAAAATTATCTTCATATAATTTTTATATGTTTATTTATAAAAAAATCTATTAATATCATATAATATATTCGTTCATAATTAATACCCTTTCATATTAAACTTCTATGAGAATATTTTTTTTATATAATATATAAAATAACTTCTACGAGAATATTTTTTTTTTATATAATTTTATATAATTTCTTTGTGAAAAATTTTATTATATAATGTTAAATGTTTTTGTAAAAATAAGAAAAATTTAATAAATTTAATAAATAAATAATGATATTGGAAAAACAAATAATCAGATATTAAATCTCTTTCATTATTAGTTTTTTATGACAATGCTGTTATCGCTGTTCTATATATATATAGAAATCCTGTTATTTTTCATAAGTTTTTTTTGATTCTAATTTATTATTATTATTATCATAATAATACATGATTTATCAATAATGATATATTGTTTAATCAAATTTTTTAATTTAATTTTTTCAATTGTTTAATTAAATTTTTTTAATTTTTCACAAATATTATTGGATTATGAAAATGTATTTAATTATTTTGCATTTCAATATTATTATAAATACTGCTATATTATATTTAATTTTTTCAAAATTTTTATTTATATTTACTTTCAGAAATTTTTGTATGTTTTTAATGTAATCAAATATTGAACAAAAGATTGAAATCTCTGTTTTTTTAGACAATATTCCAGATCATTTTTTACAATGGAAATAATTTTGCTCTAAGAATTTAATTGTCACAAAGTCAAATGATTTTTAATAAGTAAAATAAAAATAATATATGAATTTTGTGCTATTTCAAATTTAGCTGATTTACTGAATCTTAAAAATATTTAATTTTACATCTTATAATACTTGAATCCTTAAAAATATCTAGTATATCCTATTTTTGATTTTATGTAATATTATCTATATTAAAAATTATCTATATTATAAAATCTATATTATAATAATATTTTTGCATTTTCAATTTCATTTAATATTTTATATTAATTTGTAAAATATGAAAGAAAATTTATCAAAGAATCTTAAAATATATTGAAATGTCAATATTAAAATTAATAAAACATTTAACTTATATTTAATAAACAATAAGCATTGATAAAAATTTAATGATCTTGATAATATTATTTATCAAGAAGAAAATTGATAAAATATTTAATAATTTAATGCATACTACTTGAAATTGTTTCTAAATAGGTAGTCATACTTAATCAAACTTATTTTACTTGATCTTTTGATAAGAATATGGATTTTTTTCATCAATTTTAAAAAATCTTTATTATTGATAGTATTTATGATATATATAGATTTATATATATGATATATTATATATTATATTTTATATATTTTTATAGAATATTATATAGATTATTATATATTTTATAGAATATTGTTTAAATTAAAAAAATTTTTTTTGATAATTTTCAACATAACAATAAACATTTTTTTTCATCAATTAAATACATTTAATTGAATTGAAAATTGTAAATTTGTAAAATATGTTTAGTTAGTATATTTAATAAAAAAGAGAATATTTTTATTCCAATGATATTGTATAAATTGTATAATATTGTATATTTTTTCACAAAAAAATTTTTAAATAAATGATTATTATTATATTGATAAAGCTACTATTTTTATAGTAAACTATATTATAATATAGTATTGTGCAATTCATACTTCAATAATGTTGTTTTATTAATAGATAAATCAAAAATATAAATAGAAATTAATATAATAAATTAATATTAATAAAAATAGAAATTAATTGGAATGAGAGAATAAGTAGAAAAAGAAGCTGCTATAGAACAACAATTTTTTGCAATAATAAAATATTTAAATAAATGATTATTCAATTGAAAAATGAATTGTTACATATTATAAAAAAGAAAGAAAAAAAATAATAATATTTCTTAATAAAAATTTGCTATTATAATTGCAAACATCTAAAATAATTAAATGTAATTTATAAAATTATTATTAAATACATCTATCCATAAATATCTATCTTTTTTCTAGATGAAAAAAGAATATAAAAAAAAATATATATATTGATTAAATATATAAATATTTTTACTAGATTTGTAAATAGATTTCGAAATATTGTAATTGTGTACACTTTCTTTATTCTAAACTCACTTTTTATGATATAATTGCAGATGCAGATATTGATTTGTTTATAAAAATTGAGAATGAGAATTATTGATTATTAAAAAAAAATAAACATTTATTAGAAGAATTTAGAATTTCAATTACAATTGAATTACAGTTGAATTACAATTGAAAATTGAAATGATAAAGTTTGAGAAAAATAATATAAATTGATGACTTATTGTTAAACTGAGAAATTTATTTATAAATTGATGAATGAATTGATCGAACGATTACAATGAAGAAGATAAAATTTATTATTAATGAAAAGACATCTTTAATAAGCAAACTTCTATAAAAAAAAAAAAAAGAATTACGGTAAGTTAAAATGCATCTGAAACTTTAGATTGTCTGAATCTAAGCAGAACGCTGGATCTATCAAATCATCAATAACATTATTTTGTAAAAATGATCTGATCTGATAAAATGCTGAAGATTTTTATGATCAAAGCTATAAAAATTACCTATTATCAATGAATTATATCTTATATTAGTGGACGTAAGTATGATATAAGATTAATCAATTAATAAATATTTTCCAATTTGGAAATATGTATCATTATTATGTTATGACTATATATTATTATATGTGATATATATTTACATCCATATAAAGAAAGAAGTTAAAAAGAATTAAATGATAATTTGGAAAGTTTATTTTCTTTCTTATATGTTATACAAAAAATAAGTATTATGATCACCATATGATTCTATATTTTCGAATCAAAAGAAATTTATAAAAACTTTTTATTGTAAATAACATAAATTTTCAATCAAAGTTTTTTTTATTGAATCATATACTTATAGCGAAGAATAAATGTCTTAAGAAATCATAGATTGCAAATAAATTTTTCTTTTGAAAAATTATTCGAAAGTTTTAAAATATTTTATTCAATATGTCTATATTTCTATTATATAAGTAATATGCCAATTATAATGATGAACCAACTGAATATTATACATTAGCTCGCGAAATATATAAAAATTCAAAAAAAAAAACAATTAGAAAAAATACCATTTCGAGACGATATTAAACGATATTAAACAAGACGATATAAACTAAATTAATAATTTATTGATCAAAAATTAATATAATCACTCCAATCAGTTCTATATATATAAATAGTGACATATAGTGACATCTAATTATAACACATGAAATAGTATATATTTCGTTATATATGATAAGATTAATATATAATATATAAGTGCATTCCTTACAATTCATGCATTTCGATATATGTATGTATTTATATATTTCATTATACATTCATATATTTCACAATATCCGTGAATTAAGATATAGATAAAAAAAATTAAGTATATAGATTAAAATATGAATATATATTTATGTATATTCGCAATTCAAAATTTGCAATTCAAAATTTAATGTAAATATATTCAAAATAATTAAATTTTTCCAATTTTTTTATTTGTATTCTTTTAACTTCGTTTATCAATTTTATAATTATATGTATACAATGAACCATGCTTCTTAAACGCCCGAATTTTATTTTAATATATTTAAAAAAATATAAAAAGTACTTACTTGAATATTTATACCTGTCAATAGTTGTTACAATTACAAAATTATATAAATTTTAATTTTATCACAGGAATATGAAAACATTAATTATCTATATTAAATTTGAATTAAGTTAAATTAGATTAAATTAAATTGCATATAATTGCAAAAATAAATTGCAAGTAATTAAAGAATTCTATTTTGTTTTAAAGCAAAAAATTTGTAAAATTTTATTTTATAGTAATGAAACATATATAATATATAATGTTTGGATATAACGATCTATCCAATACTGATTATAAGTCATCTTTTCTGACTTATAATCAAAGATAGAGAGAAATAATCAAAGATTCAAATTACAAGTTCCGAATTATAAGAAATGATAACATAACATTGAATTCAATATGAAAGGTAAACAAAAGTATTAATCGATTTATCTGCCCAAAATTAGAAATATTTTTATATCGATTTTTTTTGATAAAATATAATAATAATACATAATAATAATTAAATATATATTATATAAATTTAATATAAATATAAATTATTAATAATTTATTATATTTGTATGAAAAATTATATATTTGTATAATTTTAATCTATATAATAATAATATAGAATATATAATAATAATAGATTTGAGAATACATGCGAACATATAATTATAATTTGGTCGTCAACTCAATTCTATCTCGAACAGCACCTACAAGCTATTCAAATTACTTGAATACATTTGCAACTATAGAATTACTGAGCCCACTTAGTATATCCGCAAGAAACGAGATGAATCATAGAAGATGTCAAACATTACGTGTTTATTCTAGATGATGTTCTAATAACAATAATGATGGCTGTTCAATCTTATTTCGAATATAAATTCAATCTTATTTAGAATATTTTTTTGAGTAATATCCAAAATATTTGTTTTTAGATATTTAAAAAATTTTTTAAAATATATATTTTTAAATAAATATATATTTTTAAATAAAAATCAATAAATTGTTGAATTTAATTCAAATAATGCTTTCAGTTTTTAAAAATTGAAATAATATTTAGTTTTAATTAGAATCTTCATTCGAAAATTGTTCTGAATAAAATGATTCCTTTTTTTCATTACAATTCTATTATAAAAATAATTGATAAATGATTTAAAATTGAAAATGATAATATTGAACATATTGTCAAATATACAAATCTATATATTCGTATTTTTCTATATTTATTTTATAAATATTTGATTTATATATTTATTATTGTTATAACATATTGTACATAAGATCTCGGTTTAATTCTGTTGTTTTACTAGACAAATCAGAATTAGCAAAAAAATCTTTTACTAATATTTCCATCATTATTTTTAAATCCATTTTTTGGAATATCAATAAATCTAATTTAATTTTGAATTTTCTTTGAATTTTCAATTTGTAGACTTCAGTAATTTTTTTTTCTTCTTCTAATATTTATCTTCTTTATAGTAATAAAAATCTTATATATAATATAAATTATTTTATATATTTTATAAGATAAGTGAAGTATTTTCAAATAAGAATTTTCACATAATCGTATTTGTTATGTATAAAATGGACAAGCTAAATTCATTTTTATGTTCATTATATCTATTTTTATTAAATTATTAAAATTCTTTGGTACTCTATAATTATAAGATTTTCGTATAGATGAAATATTTATAAAGGCATTATATATTTTAACATTAACGATTATCAGTAATTATTTTAAATTAAATTCCTTTCTCATAATATATTTTTGTGGATACAACTTAATGAATTTATTACATCAATTGTAATTGATTTTATTTCTAATTACATTAAATATCTTTTTTAAAATCTTTCTTTAGAATCTAATTCTAATGGGATCGTAATATCAATGATAATGAAACTATTGCTATAAGTATAAAAATTATCGTAATTGAAACACAATTCAATTGTACAGAAACAAATGGATAAATTTAAAGATATATTTAAACTATATATTTGAAAATCGAATTCATTTTCAAATATTTATTTATAATAACTTTACTTAATAATAACTTAGATCCATCACAATCTCATTTTGATATTAAAGTTAATGAATTACAATCATCTTCATTTAAAATTGTCAAAACATGTTTTAAAAATTAGTAAAATAGTAATAAATAGTGGTATGATTTAATAAATCTTTTATTAAAAAATATATTTTATTTATATATATGATATTATAAATGTATTTCAAATTAATATAAATTAATATTACTTGATAATATTAATATTTTTCCGGATAATAGTTCTTGTTTTTTTTTAATAATATATTTATAAAATATTTTTATTGGGATTTCAGTCAATGAAATATTGATATTTCGAAAGATCAATTTGAACAAACATCAATAGATATAGAGCTTTTAGTGGTGATAATTTTTCACTATTTTTCTGTTTTAGTTTTAAATAAAAAATTTTATATTTTTTAATTTGTTTAGGAGAATGAATGATTTCTTTAAATTATCGAAATAGTTCTTTTTCTCGAAGATTGCAATTTCATTTGAGCGACAAAAATTATTTCATTCATATTTGTGATACTTCGAAACTCTATTGTTTTTTTTTTCTCTTTGTTCTATTGTTTGATTTATTAAATAATTTTTATATTTGATCCGATTGTTCAATAATTTTTTATAATTTCAGTATCATTTAGCCAATTATTATTCTTCTTGTAAAATCAATTAATTTTATTAATTTATTTTCCATTTTCGTTTAGATTCAAATTTGAAATATAAAAATCTATGTTTAATATCTTGAATTTGTTGTTGAATGAATATCATAATTTATAATATAATTTTCAATATAGTTTAATTTCTTTTATATTGAATTCTCTTTTTAGAACATAATTTTTTTCGGGATATTATTTTATTTTTGATAGAAAAATAAAGAATTAAAATTAATGAATTAAAATTCAATTTTTTATTGACAAAAGTTTTGTATTAACTGTTTGTAAATGGATGAAATAATTAATAAGAAAAAATAATTAAATTATTTTATTACATATTTACTTAAAAATTCCATAATTACATATTATTTCAATTATAAATTTTAAATTAAATAATACTACAGATTATTAAATATTAAATATAATTCACAAAAGTTTATATTGTTGTATTAATATTGTTTATATTTATTACACTTCATTTCACTTCAAAATGATATATATAACATATTATACTACGCTAAAAAAAAAGAAAGTATCCTAAAAAATTAAAAAATATGTTTAAATATATAATAATTATAAAATATATAATATAATATATATTATGTTATAATTATATTATTATTAAAATGAAGATTAATTTTCAAAAAGTTTTTTATTTCGTTTGCAATTATGAATTAACTCTTCTTTCTATCTATTAGATTCTTTTATTTTTTTAATCCAAATGATTTCGTATAAACGTCATGTTGCGGTAAAAATTTTTCTAAGAACAAAAGATGGTTGAATTTATTTTTTTTTTTATTATAGCCATAAATCTTTAAAATATATTTGAAAAAATTGAAATTAACTCTAATATATAATAAAATTATGAAATATTATAATAATAAATAATATTGAAAAATTGATATTAATTATTAATATTAATCATTTTTAAATATTAATAATCACGAAAAAAATACATAATGAAAAAAAAAAAACGATTTTTAGAATATAAATTTTTAAAATATAATTTTAGAATATAATTTTTAGAATATAAAACATTTATTAAAAAAATTTCCATGAAAAAAATGTATATATATATTTTAAAATATAAACATTATTTCAAAGAATTTTAAGAATATGTACTATAATAATTGAATATTTGAGCATGAATGCATAAATAATTAAAAAAAATAATAATAAAAAATTTCTCATATATTTAATTTCGAGTAATAAAAATCCTTGAATATCGGAAATGAATCATTTGAACGCAATACTATTTCATTTGATTTCATTTATCATTGTAATATAATCAAAGAAATATCTCTAAATTGTCCAATAAGACAAAATGATAGATATATAATAGATTTGTCTTGAATCTTGATTGAATCTTATATAGATTAGCATTGTATATCACGATTAATAATTTCGCTATCTTTGAGGAAGCCTATTTTTTAGAATTTTTATCAGAATCAGAGATATCGAATAGATAATTTTAATTAATTCATGCATATAATTCTAGAGTTGGAATAGCAAAAATTGTGTAAATAAATAAACTTTGGACAGAAATATAATAAATCATCAGACTGGACTTGATAGTATAAATTTAATAATAAACTTAATAAACTTTTAATAAACTTTCACAAATGATTTGAAGGATTTATTTCTATCCATTCTGATTTCTTCCTTTTCTCATATTATATAAAAAGATATTATATAAAAGTAAGATAGATAAATAATTAAAAGCGCGAATATTTTTTGAAGAGTTTAAAGTTATTCATAATTTATAAAGAAAATTCACAAAGCACAAAACAAACAAAGCTATCATTCACATTCAAGATACAAACATAAGATACAATTATTTCTTCAATCATAAGTATACAAATTTTTTTCAAAATAAGTTTTGTGTTTCTGCAAATGAAGATAATTGAAGTATTATCGGATGAAATTTATAATTCATGATGCACTGCTAGAAATACAAAAACTAGAGAAGAATAAATTTTCTGCATCATATTTTGACATCGAGAATTTGGACAATTATGTGTGTGGAAGCAAGTAAAACTATATTGCTCTCAAAAATAATAGAAGTTTGGAAAACATATTAAAAAATATACATGCAGCATAATTTTTATACAATTATATATACATACAATTATATATATATACATTTGTATACAAAAATAATATGAGGATGATGCAGAAAATTGTTTTCATTTATCTACAGATTCATAGACAAATTATGATATTGTTATAAAATTATAAATATTATAAAATAAAAAAATTAATATTTTTTTATATAAGCAAAATAAAAAAGTGATAATTGATTGATAGAATAAAAATAAATGCATTTTTTGATATACATGATTGAAAGAATTTCAAGAATCTAAAAAGAAAAACAATTTATGGAGATAAAACATTATTATATCAAATTTATACAGCTGCAATATTACACGATAGATTTTTAGATATTCTACACTTTATAAGATTTAATGATTCCATAACAAGAAAAATATAAACAAATTAAGAGTATTTCGTGAGATGACAAAAATTTTTGCAAACAAAAAATTATTATAAATCCTAAAATCTTATTTAATCAGAATACACAATAGATTGCAATAGTCACCGTAGACAATGTCTTTTTGAAATCAGAGAAATATAGAATAAAAATTACTATTCGGATGATATTCGCTGATGCAAACACGTATCATTTCTGTAATTTCAATATATATTTAAAAATTGAAAAAAATAAAATCGAGTGGTGAAACAATTAAACGATTTTAGAGAGAATCTGTCACATAATTATGATTATGATTATTTTTTTACAGATCTTTCATTGGCTAAAGATTTATTGAAAAAATCTTTCTAATTAGCACAATTCAGAAAAAGAGAAAAGAATTATTCAAATGTTTAATACAAATATCTATAATATTCATCATATTTTTTATTTATTTTATCTTTATTTATTATTATTTAGAAATAATAGATACAGAAAAAAAAATTAAATCAAAAATTATTGAATGTTATAATAATATGAATGTTATAATAATTTTAAAAGCGACATTTTTGATAAATTAATTTGGAAATATTTAACCTCTTGATGCATAAAATGCTAGTTATTTGATTTATTTATGCATTATCGATATAGCAGTATGTAATGCTTTTGTTATATGATTGACAAAATATCCAGATAAAATTCAATATATTTTAAATGAAAAATATTTTTTGAAACGATAGTTAATGAATTGCTATCATAAAAAAGAGACATTACATTTATCAAATATACATTTGATAAATGTAAATAAATAAATCTAGTTGCATATTGTACAAAGCATTAAAGTAACTGGAAAAAAAATAAATCTAATAATATCTAATAATAAAAAATAAAGCTATATAATAGAAAACGTTCGTGATGTTATATTTCTATTGTTAAAGATACAAAATAGGCTATAAAATGTAAAATGAAAAATATATCTGAAAAACATATAGTAAAAATCAAATATACAAATCAAATGTTTTCATGAATTGTAATAAATATTGTTAATATATTAAAGCATATAATATTTTCTTTATTCAATATTATTTTTTGTATTTATAACATTGTAAATTTAATTGTACAAAATAATGATAAAAAATTAACAAAATTTATACATATACATATACATATATATAGATTATTTTATAATCCATCTCCGGTATTGCCGGTATTTTCAAATTCCGAGGATTAAAATTTTTTAAATTGATTTTTGATCATAAATTCACTAATTGGATCATTGTAATTACATTGCTGAGATTAAATCATCTCTTAATTAAGTTTTAATTTTTTTTTTCTTTATTATTTTTGAAACATTTTGAATACAACAAGAAAACTAATTCTGATTATTGTAATTTTTAAAAATTGTTTTATATTTTTTTCGCAATATCTAAGCTCATTATGGATGAATAAATGTGATGATATTTTATACGTTATACCAATATCTGTTGATGTAAACATTGAGAAATTGTCACAGGTATAAACAATTTCAATAAAAAAAATTTAATACAACAGTAATGAAAAATTTTTTGCAAATAACTCGAAAACTAAGATCGATTGTTGATTATATGTAAAGGAATAAGTTGTTTAAAATAATAATCTTTACAATATATTTTATTAAAGTTGGCGAGAAGTTGTATTGTTAATGTCATGTTTTATTGCTTTAGATTATTTCATTATTTTATTTTATTTTCATTCAAATATTTTATTTAAATTTCGAAAATTTACATAATACATTTTCTCAAATATGAATTGAGATCAATAAAAGAATAAAACTGCAATTATAATGAGCTGGAACATTTGAAGATATACATAACATTATAATTTTCAATGAATTCAAATGAAAATGTGTTAAATTTTCGCAGTTGATCTCGTAAATTTTTCAGAGTTGACTGATTTCACAAATGGTGTACTGATTAAGATTATTTATATGATTATTCGGAAAATAATTTCGTTTTTTCACACGAGTATTGCTAGTTGAATGTTTATCCAACTTCATTTTAAACCATGTTGTTATTATATATATTGGGTTGACAACTAAGTAATTGCGGATTTTTTTTAGAAAATCAAAGACAATTTTTTCATGGAACTAAATAACTTTATTCTGTAATGTATTCTGTAATGTGTTGTCCATTTTGATCAATGACCTTTTGCCATTTTTCAGGCAGCATCATAATCCCACGTTCATAAAACTTCTGGTTTTTATTAGCAAAAAACTGAATCAGGTATGATTTGATATCATCATCATTATTGAAATTTTTACCATTCAAGGAGTTTTGTAAAGATCGAAACAAAAAGTAATCAGATGGTACAAGGTCAGGACTATATGGTGGATGTAGCAAAACATCCCAACCAAGCTCCAATAATTTTTGCCGAGTGACCAAAGATGCGTGTGGCCTTGTCATGATGGAATACAACACTTTTTCGATTTGTCAATTCGGGCCGCTTTTCTTCAACTGCATTGTTTAATTTCGTTAATTGTTCAATGTAGATAACAGAATTGATCGTTCGGTTGGGTGGTAAGAGTTCAAAATAGACAATTCCTTTGTAATCCTACCAAACTGATAACAAAACCTTCTTTTGATGAATACCAGCTTTTGATGTTTGAGCTGGTTCACGTGGCCTGCTCCACGATCTTTTCCGCTTGATATTGTTATAAACAACCCATTTTTCATCGCCAGTTATCAGTCGTTTTAAAAATCATTTTCATTACGTTTCTTTAGCAAATCGCAGCTGTTAATGCGTTGCGTTAAATGCTTTTCTTTCAGTTCATGAGGAACTGGGAACCATGTATCGAGTTTTTGAACATAAAAATTGTTTTAAATGGTTTTCAATACATGAAGCTTCTCTGCAATCTCACGAGTTATACTGTGACAATCCGAATCGATTATTGCTTTGATTAGGTCGTCATCAACTTCAACTGGACGACCAGAGCGTTTTTCATCTTTGAGTGAAAAATCACCAGAACGAAATTTGTCAAACCAATTTTGACACTGCCGTTCTTTTAAGGCTTCGTCGCCATCAACAGCACATAACTTTTTGTGAGCTTACGATGCGTTTTTCCCTTTGCGAAAATAAAAAAGCAAAATATGACGATAATGATCCTTTTGATTTTCCATTTTTCAACAAATGCCAAATGAAAACTACGCAACCGATCAAAAAACTTTTTTACTGATTGACAGCTGAATTGCCAACTATCAAATAACAAAATGTGTTTTAGATTTGGACTACGCCAGCAAATCTAAAAATTCAACTGAAACCATCTATGAGTGAAATCCGCAATTATTTAGTTGCCAACCCAATATTTTTAAAATTGGCATTTCATGATTTATTTGTAAGAAAAGTTCGTTTAATTTTGTGCGGTTATGTTTTTCGTGTATGATAATACAAATGCAAGATCAAAAGAAGCATTTTTGGCATATTTTATTTTTTTATTACCAAAAAGTAAAAATGTTATTCAAGAAAAAAGTTATGTCTATGGAGAAGATGTATTAATAGTATGTCAAAACTGGTTTTCAAAATTTCGTTTCGACAATTTTTATATTAAAGATGTGCCACGTTTTGGAAAACGAGTTGAAAGACCAAATAAAGATATTGATTGAAATAAACTGACGGATAACAATTCGAAAAATTACTAGAGATTGAATTTATCGAATTCTGTTCATGATCACATGAAACGATTAGTTTTATTTTGAAGCTCGATATTTGGATTTCACATATTCTCAAAAAAAAAGATTTGCTCCATTGTGTTGATATCTGTGATTTACTGCTTAAACGTGAGAAAAATGATTCATTTTTAAAGTGAATTGTAACTGGAGATAAAAAGTAGAATTTATGACAATGTTAAACAAAAACAATCATGAAACAGTAGAAATAAGCTGGCCCAAAGCATTTCGAAAGCCAATATTCATCAGAAAAAAGTGATGTTTTATTTAATGAGATTTCAAGGGAGTTTTTCCCTGATAATTGCACGAATTCAGAAGTGTACTATAATCAATTGGACAAATGATTTCATTAAATAAAATAGATCTGAATTAATTAACAAGAAAAATGTAGTGTTTCATTACGATAACACTAGATCTCATACGAGTTTAATGACTCTCCAAAAATTGTTACAGCTTGGATGGGAGATGCATTCACTATATTCACCAGATCTATCATCTTCGGATTATTATCTGTTTCGAACTTTATAGAATTCTTTAGATTTCTAATTCTTTAGAAAATGTTTATTTCAAATAAGAATGTTAAAAACTATTTGGATCAGTTTTTTACAAACAAAGATCAGAAGAGCGTGGAATCATATTACCTAAAAAATGGCAACAATGTATTAATCAATATATAATTAAATAAAATATATATGCTATTAAAAATAGTGTATTTCATTGTATGAAAAAAAAACTAAATTAGTTTCTGAACAACTAATAATACTAAGCTGAAAGACCATTCTAATTGTAAATTATTAAAACTTAAGGTATAAAATGTTCTGTTATTACTACATGTAATTACTAATGTGAATGTTCTAAAAAATCAAAAATATTTCAAACGATGATTTAGAATATTTTAAATGATCCATGATCTAAATTGTATAAGGCTAGTAATTCACAAATAAACTCTGTCTTGATCTTCTTAGAGATATAGGAGAATGATCTTTATCATACTTGTAAAGAACTTTTCTTTTGTGTATTGCTCAAGTCTCTATTACTATTAGCAAATTGATCATTACATATATATATATAGTAGTGATTGCTATTTTTGGGAGAATGATTAGTAAGATTTCGAAAATAAAAAATGGAGAAATTGACTAAATGATATGTTGATTATCGAAATTTTACTGTTTATTATACATAACATTATCAGAATTGTATATATTTAATAATATATATATTATTAAATATATATTTAATTATTTACTATTATTTAATAATTTAATAATTTTATTTTAATTTATTTAATTCATTTAAAAATCTCCATAATTGGTATTACAATTAATTACAAGTAATTCTTCATATTTGTGAAATTTAAATATTTATCAGTTATTATTTATCGAGTTTACATTTGTTAATTAATATTGTATGTGTCGATTTATATGTCGAAAATTATCAATTAAAACAAAATGTGAAAGATGCTTTTTTATATGCATATATTTATATCAATTTCAATTTATCATTTTTGTAGTATATATCACTTAAATGTTTCTCGATATTATCGCTTAATATGTTTGCGAATTTATATAGTTTCAACATACTCAGATTCTTGTTTAGAATTATATTTATTTTTTTCTGAATTTATATATATGTATATTATATATTCATCATAATTATAAAATACATTGAATATAAAATACAATTAAATTTATACAATTCATGAATATTTATATTGAATCTATTAAAAACAAATTGATAGTTTTTAATTTTATTATTGTAAGTATATTTTAATATTTTAAATTTTAAATGATTAAAATATTTTTTATTCACACGTGTGAAATACATTCTTGGTTGATTACAATTATATTAAAAAATTTAATTATTTATTTGCCATAAATATTGTTAAAATCATTAATTGTCTTACAAAATATTATATATATTGAAAAATTCTAATTAATAATACTAGAAATGAGAACATTAGTAACGACTTATATTATATGATCAACATAAATTATTGTTCTTATTTCAATTCTATGACATTAATATTATATCATAGTTATCTATAATCGCAATCAAAAATGATGGATAGATTGAGCATGAAAGTCATTTTTCGTATAAAATTTTACGTATGTAAAACGTCAGTAAAAATAATAATTTAGAAATAAACTTTTTTATAAATTATAAGTTTATTAGAAAATATTATACTTTCTTTTTAAAAAGTTTGTTGATTGATATTACAAAATGTTTGATAATTTAAAATGGATAATTTGCTGCATAATTAAGATAACAAATCTATTATAAAAAGTCTTTAATACTTTATAATAATACTTTATAAGTTTTCCGAGTAGTATAAAATTAAATAAATAAGTCTTTTTTTCAATAATAAATATTTATATTTATCGTATATCGTATATTTCATAATATTTTAATGCAAACAAATTATTTGTTGACCGAAAACTTATTTTCTGTTCTTTAATTTTTCTTCTTTTTCTATATTTTCTTCTTTTAATATTTTTCACATCACTTGTTTATTATCTCATGTGTATTTGTAAAGGAGAAAAAAAAAAGATTTATCGATAAATAATTGAAGTAAATAATGCTGTCGTTATCCTATTTTTTAAAAAGAATTGTATTAATGTTACCACAATATATTGCTTAAAACATTATTTTTCTTTATAAAGGAACATTCTTCAACATAAATTAGATAAAACAATTTTTTGAAACTTTCATATCATTTTATATAAATCTTATTATAGTATTCACGAATTTTTATTATTTTTCCGAGATTTCTAATTTTTTGTTACTAAATTTTTTGTTACTAATTGTTAACAACATAATATATTTATCTCGTGATATATTTATAAAATGTGTTTTAAGAATTTCATTAATATTTTAATATTCTTTACACAATAATTTTTTCATATACATAATTTATTATAATAATAAAGCCTGTGTTTTTGCTTTCTCGAAAATAGATAATCACAGATATTTTCATCCTTTCTTTATTTAATTTTTGCCATATAAAAATCATAATAATAATATGACTATATAAAATCGATATCTATATATTGTTAATGTGTCCCATTTTTATGTTTATTTCACTGAATCTAATTTTCTTCGAAGCTTTCCTAAGAATGCAAAGAATGCATCTTGTTTCTTGACTAAGTAGATTGTTTTTTTTTATTTTATTTATTCTTAGTTTATATTTTTTATTAATTTCTTTTTATATAAAGAAGATGTTAAAATTTCATTTTAATTTTGTTTTGAACGAGTTTTTTTACAAGCAGGCGAAAATTATAAAACATCAATTATACTTTGCGTTGCATTGCTTGTTGAAGTTATTGATTGAAATAGAGGTTTTGTAAAAGTTTAATTTCTGGATTGACAGATACCGATTTTTCATTCTATAACATTTTTTTGAATTTACATGAATATATAATATATAAAATATATATAAAATATATAAAAAATTAAAATCATTAAATATGTCCTAATTCAAGGGATAAAAAAAAAATTCTCTTAATGATTACAAAAAAAATAAAAATTAAAATATATATATACATATATATATATATATATATATATATATATATATATATTAGATTTGGAGTAATATCAAATACCTGTCAAATAGTTTATTGCTTTAATTCAATTTTTTTGTTAATTTTTTTTTAATTGTTCTAATATCTATCATCATTCGTCAGTATATATTTTCATCATTATTTTTAGAGATTTACGTTAAAATGTAATTTTCTTGTTTTTTATGAAAATTTTTTTGATTTTTTACTTATTTTTGCATACTAGAAATGAATGAATCTAATGTAAATAATAATCTGTTTATAATTAAAATAAATGAATAATAATTGATTGTTTAAATTTAATTTTAAAATATCTAATTCTATTTGCCCAAAATATCATTTATTAGATTATTTTCTGGAGAATTTCTTTGCATAATACAAATGAAACGAACGAATGTGTTTATTTTACATTCCTGCAGTTTTGAATAATTGATATTAATGCATTTCACATTAACATGAATCAATCAAATGTCTCATATAATGTTGAATTATATTAAGTTATTGGATTAAAAAATTGATGGATTAAAAAATTAATATACGTTTTAGTATTTCTATAGTATAAACTTTAAATTTATCTTTGTTATAGAGTCAAGTGTAATCACTTATTGCTTTTAAAGTAATTTTAAGCCTTTCAATAATATAAAGAATTGTTTGTAAAAAGATTTTTAAATTCAATCCGTATTAAAATTATGATATATAGCGATAAAATCAATTTAAATTAATTATAAAGTTTACTGTTAACAAACTTCTACTTTAAAATGACCAAAAGCAAATCCATATGCTAATGAAAGTTTATATTTATTACTAAATTTAAAAGATTCTAATATTCTGTTCGTTCGAAATTACAAAGTTTGAAAGATTCTAAGATGTAAAATTCTAAGATTAAAATATTTAAGAAGTTTTGAGGTTAGAAAAGTTCTGATTTCGAAAGAGTTCTAAAAGGTTCAAACAATTCTGATATTCAAAATGTTCTTTCAAAATCCTTGTATCTTTTAAAATTCTCCATGCTTATCTTGTGAAATCGCAGGTTTTTGATGGAATATATAAACGGCCAATAACACCATGGATTAGTCACCTGATTAAGCGACTTCCAATCTAAGAAAAATTCCTAGAATTAGATGAGGGATTATACTATTCACAAAGTTCGCTATTTCTAGGAAACTGATCTGCATTTGTAATAATTTTTTTCGAATAGGATGATGCTGATTACCATTGAGACATGGTTGAAAAATGTCGTTCAAGTTCTAAGGTTATATTCACGTTCTAATCACGCTAAAGTATTTCTAACAAATATATAATTTCAAAGTCTTCTAAATTCTTCTTTTAAAAACGGCAATTGTCACTCTGTATTATTCTGGTACCATCTGTGTCTCAACAACAAAGATAAAACAAGAATAATTTTAAATTGAAAATTTAATAAACAATTTGAAAAAATTATTGAAAAATTTTCGACATGATGTGCTTTAATTATATAATTTATAATATATAATTTATTATATATAATATATATAATATAGCTTATTATATATATAATATATATAATATATTATTGCAAAAATTTTTGATTCGTATTCATTGTTAATGTAATAATATTTAAAAAATTATATTAAAATTATATATGTTAAATATATATTTAAATTATATTATAATTATATTGTTTTATAAACTCATTTTCATGTAAAGTACATATTTATGTATTTAATTATAACAAATAATATATTTTTGAATTATTATGTCATTGCTACGTTGATTATTAAATTCATTTCTTTTTTAAATTTGTCTTTAATGTTTTTTGAATTTATTATATTTTTATCAGTTTTTGTTTCTATTTTTATTTGTTATTTTTCAGCAAATAATTTCTACGTTAAATACAATAAATTTTTAAAAGAATTTTTAAAAGAATTTTTAAAAGAAAATTTTTAAAAGAATTTTTAAAAATTTTTATTTTTATTTTATATATATATTTGTATTTTTATTTTATAAATTTATTATATAAAATCCAAAATTAAATAGACCAAATTTTATTATATTGGTAAAATTCTTTTAATAAATTATTGAGATTAAAAAATTATAAAGATTATCCTTTATTGAAATAATTTCGTAAACAGAATTTCATTATTAATACTGTATTGATAATGATTATATACTTATATACTTACATACTATTATTACATATTTACATTACATTACATACTTTTCCATATATATTCATTTTCATTGTATATTTTTTTTAAATTTTTTAATTAAAAAAAAATTCAGTTAAATTTTATTATTATTTTATAAACATTGAAATTGAGTTTAGAAAGTATTTAAACTGTTTCTTTATACAATAATATATTGTTTGTTTTTGAATATAATTATATTTTTCTTAAATAATTTTTTTTGTTTTCTTTTTCTTCATCGAAGTCGTAAAGACGATATCGAATTTCGTCATATAATTTTTTTATTTACAAAAATTAAGTTTTTTTTAAATATTCTTGTAAATTTGTTACACAAATTTTGAAAAATAAATAATATAGATTTATAAAATTATCAGAAGTTACATAATTATCAAATTTTGAATGTCTTGTGAATCAAAATTTGTCTCATTATTAAATTTCTATTTATATTTTTTTGTTGCAAATTATCGCATCCTCATTTCAATATTTTTTCTAATAAAATGTGCTCATTTTCATGCAAATTTTTAACTACTTCATTTAAATAATCTACCTATAGTAATATATAATAACTAATAATATGATTTAATAAATCTTGTAATTTTAGCTTGGCAAAAGACTATCGCAATTGAATACTTCTTTAATCGAATAAATCTCTTTGCTATTTGAATTTTTATATATGGAAAAAAGTTTTTTTGTCATTTTCTTCATATTGAGTTCGCAAAAACCATTAGGTTGTTAGGATATTAATCTATATGTTTTGGCAGAATTTTTAGTGATAATTTAATATTGATAATTAATCTATGATATTTTTTCTCCTTTAATTTTTAAATTTAAAACCTTTTTTCTGCATGCACATTTTTTAATTTCTTTGTTCTTGTTAAAGATGTAGCGATTTAGAAACATTTGATACTTTTTTTTTTTTAAGAGAAGAAAATACTGTTATGTATTCCCATATCAACAGAATTGATATGATCATATCTTAGATATATTTTTATCCATTAAAAATTTTTTTTTTGGCTGCAAAATAAATATAGTGGATTCATGAAAACATTATTTCAAGAAATGATATGAATTGAAATTATTCTTCTTTGAATATTTATTAAAATATCTAATTTTTGTTTTATATGCAACGGAATATATTTCCTGTTACTGCGTATTGTAACAATAAAAAATGTCTGCTTTCAAAGATCATACTAATGCAATATTTATAAAAAAAGTTTAGCTATCATATGATATTTCTTCATGGAATAATTATCCATATTGAGCAATTTATATATTATAATAATGGCAAAACTTTTTTTTTTTATTTCATTTTTGTCATTTTAATACTTGGCTCTTTGATAGCTAAAATAATAATAATAATAATAGAAATTATATTAATTAATATCCAAAATTTGATGCCGCCATCTGTGATGCTTTTTTGGCTAATATTATATCAGTTAATGATTGTATCATTAATGATTTATTTATGCTCAAATATTGATTAAGTAAATAATAAAAACTTGAATTTATTATTTACATAGTTAACAATGGATTAAAATTTTGAATGAGTCATATTCATTATTATTATGTGCTAATTATAGTATTATTATTTACTACATGAAAAAACTTGCAAAGAAGTTAAAATATATTACGGCTAAACATTTGCGCAAACCATATGCAATATGTCTATAGTATGTTAATTAGTAATTAAAAATTGTAAATTCATATGTAATTCCTATTTTTAAAAACTATCAGAGCATACAGATTTTTTTTTCCTAGTTTGATTTTTTTTATCATAATTATTGTATCATGGGAGATTTACCATTAAATATGTAAAGAGGCATGTATGAGACAGTAATTCGTTTCAGAATTATGCATCAAGTTTTTTGTAATCTAGTGATCATGTTTCCTAGCTTATAAGCTAGGAAAGTAAATTCATCAAACTGTGTAATAAGCAGACATTTCATTTTCTGTCATATAAATTAGGTGTGATAATAGCATCAACCATTTTATTTATTTTAATTGACTTTTTGATACCAAATCTCTTCTTAATTAAATTTCAAGCTAAGATATTTCATTATTTTAATAGAAATAGTTTTCCACATGTATATTTCTAAATTTTTATTTATTCTCTTGGAACTGAGAAAAATAATTTTATCTTTCACAGATAAGTACTAGAATATTCATCCATTTTTTAATAGTATTCATTTTGTCAAATATACAGATCCTCAAATTCTGTATATTCAACTTAAAGAAAGATTTCAATTCTCTGAAGAATAATATCGATATATCTTTGTACTATTATATAACTAGTAAGTATAAAATACTATTCTGATAGATTATGATAATTAGTTAGTGATAGTTTCCTTATTTATAAGATAATTTCTTATGACATTTATCAGATTTTGGGGATTTTCCTTTCTATTTAGAATTTCTAAGATAATGCTTTATCAATGAATTCAATGAATTAAAAACGTTTTTTAACATTAATACTAATGTATATATTTGGTTTTACTCACATTTGTAAATGTGTATCAATTGTATTATTAACTTTTAAGATTAACTTGATTTATATGAAAAGAATTATATTTTTCTTTAATTACTTTTAATAATGTTTCTAGATTTTATTTATGTTGAACAATATATTTATAGGATTAAAGAATCAATATACTTATCTTTTCTATATTTCTATCAGATTTAAATGCCATAAAACAATTCTTGCTATCTTCTATCTAAAGATTATCGTCGTATTCAATATTTGTTAAAACAACTGAATAAGATCATGCATTTTAATAAAATGTCTTTAGGATCATTGTAGAAATAAAATTTAATTTTATTGAGTTATTTTTAATTTTATTAACGATTATACAGATTTCATTTATTGATTAAAGAATGAAAAAATAATATTTTCAGTATTATTTTTCCATTTAAATCTGATCACATTAATTTATGGAGATTTGAAGAATAAAGATCCAAAAATAGATTTATACTCTTTCAAAAAAAAAAAAAAACGGTTCATATGTCTTTTAACGTATACTAAATAATGATGTCTAAAAGAACTTTTGTCATTCTTCCGGAAAATATACGGGCAATTGATTCTGACAGAAATCAAATTTATTTTTATACAAATTTTCAAAACCCATCCTTCAAATTCCTTCGTATCCAAATTCCTTCGTATCCGAACATTAAAATTCTCAATCACGATAACAGAATATTACATAGAATATCAATTTTATCTTTAAGATTAATATATTCTAAGAAATCGATAGAGTTATAATTAACTAATTATTAAACTCTATAATCATAGTGCCTTTATGAAATAATAACGCTTATATGCTCTAAATTAATGAACTCTGTTATCTATAACGCAATATTTCCATTTAAATCAAAGAATCAAGATGGTTCGAGATTGCCAGAGATTGCCATCGCGTTTGCTTTTAATTCATAAGAATTTTCTTTTGCAGGAGCAAGTCTGGTTAAGTTAGTTTATATCTATTTAAATTAATTTACAGAATCTTTATATGTTTTAGTATTTCATTTTTTCCTTATATAATACATTGGATAGGCTAGTAAGATAACGATATATTTTATGTTATTTGGAATTCTTTTTGTTCAACTATTTTCTCTAATTAAAAAAATTAATATTTGAATTTTAATTTTTGGTGTGATTATTTGGCAATTACTTTTTAAAGTTCAAGTGAGATTTGGGTCACAGAATATTTGAGTAGAATGATTCCTATCTTTTTCCTCTCTCTCTTCCTTAATCTGGTTCAAATGGATGCTTTTTTTTATCTTTCACTTAATGCAATAAAAGATTTTTTAGTTTATTTATCAATATTTGTAGATTTGTAAGCCAAATTTGATTTTGGTTTAGGAATAAATCATAGTGTCTCTTTACTGGTTTTTATTCTTAAAGATATCTCAAATTTTTTAATTTGATTTTCTGAATAAAATGTATATTCTGAATAAATAAATAAATATATATATATATATATATATATATATATATATATATATATATATATATATATATATATATATATTAATATTATATATATTTCATATCAGTCACACTAGGAAAAATTTCACGGAGTAGTAATAGGAATTATATAGTAAGAACTTATATAATTCTATTTCATTAATAAATAAAAATAATTATAAAAGAAAAAGGATTTAAAATTAGAAATAAATTGAAAAATAAAAAAACTACTTCTATTATTTTTTATAGGAAGTCAGATAACAATAATAAAAATAATAATATATGCATAAAATATCTATTCAATTTTACAATAAAAGTGAAAGTGTTTTATAAAAAAAAAAACATAATGCCATTTTGAAATATATGGATATATAAAAAAATATTACTATAAAGTCATATTACTGTGCAATGTAGAAAATCATTTTATTAACATTTGCAACGAAACAAAACATATTCAAGAAATACAGATTGTGCAATAAATTTCTGAAAATTATAAAAAAAAAAGACAAGAAATAAGCTAGACAGAAATAAAATCAATTCAAAATTAAATATAGGAAAACATATATTATATTCAAGTAACAAGAAATACAATAGAAATCAATAATAATAATAACAGCAACAATTTATTAGTAGGTTAACAGTAATTACAGTCGTATCAACTTCTTCATAAATTCTTCATTATTTGAATAATTAATGAATTAAAAAAGTATTATTATAAATCTGTTCATAGTTTTAACTGACAAGTAAAGAAAAACAATGGATTCCAATATAAGAATAACTTTATGCAAACTGGAAATAAATTTTATTTTATTAATAAAAAAAATAAATATTTCTATCTTAATCCCAAAAACTTATTTTATGGAACTGTCATAAAAATAATAAATTGATCTTATATAAAATAAAACAATTAAATTCGAAAAAAAATTTCTATAATCTGAGCATTGAAATAAACAATAAAATAGTTCATTGATTATAGCCAAGATTATTGTTCATTATGACAACATATAAAGATTTAAATTTATTCTAGAAAGATTTATTCTAGAAGAAAATTTTAATTTTAGTTTCAAGAATCACTTTGAAAATAGTGAATTACATAAAACATTGATAGAAAGAAGATCACATCAAGTATCATATCAATATAAAAATACCTACTTATTAATTGATTCTTGAAAAATATTGGATTTGATTGATTTTTTGATAAAAGAAATTTCATTAAATTAAGTCAATATAAAATTCATGTCAATCAAAATGTTGGCTTACAATTTGATACAATTTGATGTCTATTCTCTAATTGTACTTATACATAAAGAAATTACTAATAAAAAAGGAAAATTAATCATAATATGTTACAAAAACGGACTAATCTCTTTACAAAACACGAATACATATTCTTTTTTGAATCCTAAAATTAAAGATAATATAGATCGAATGATAGAGATATTAAGACAACACTTAAAAATGCTGGATATCAGTTATTCTGTAAAGAAAAAATACATTAAGTTATTCATTATTTGTGAGAAATAAAATTTTAGAAAAAAGAAATATCAAGAAAAAATGATAAAACTTTAAACATTTTTAAGAGAAAATTAAACAAATTATTACAAATTAAAAAAACTTTTATATAAAATAAAATAATATAAAATATAATAAATTATATAAAATAAATGACAGAATCCAAAAATATATTGCAAAATTCTATGTTATCTTTATTCTATTGTCTTTATATCAAGAAGAAGAAAAATACTTGCTATAAAAAATTATAAAAAAATTAAAGAGACAAGATAAATTCCTCCTAAAAAAAAGAAAAAATGTGGATAGAAAATAATCAAGGCATAACTAAAATATTTATAAGTTCTTTCTCTAAAATATTTAGATTGATATTCTGATATTTGATGATATAGATAATGCAATTATAGAACATTTCAGTATTCTTATACAATTCACTAAATCAATCAATCAATTTTGTCTCAAAAAAATAACAAAAGAAATAAAACTGCTTAATAAAAAAAACACACCTAGATAAGATTTTATAATTGTCAAAATTTTGCAATATTAAAAAAAAATAATCGCAATAAATATATAATGTAATAATGAGAATATAATATTTCTCAATACAATGATAGTTTGCTGTTGAAATAATTCTGTTTTAAAATTGGAGAAACTTTCAAATGAAATGACTTTTTACATATCAATTTCACTGTTATCGATTTTAAAAATTATTTGATAATGAAAAGTTCTCTTAAAACATTTGAAATTAATAACAAAAGAAGTATTAGTATTATCAGTTCGAGAGCAATATTTAATGATCGAAAATTGAATAATTAACGAAATAGAAGAAAGTTTCGAGATTTTCCATTTTGCAATTTTTTTTTTGCAAAATAAATATTAGCTCGAACTCGTTTTTAAAACTATGATATGTCAAAACTAACTTATTACAAAGCTCACTCTTAATAAGTTCTATTGTAAACGATCAAATGATCAAAAACAAAGATCATATGCTACTAATGAAGATTTACATTTATCACTGAATACTGAATATCACTTCACGATATTCTAACGGTTAAAGGTTCGGAAGATTTTAAGAAATTCTGATATTATAAGAATTCTAAAAGTTTTTGAAAAGAATTTTCTCAAAATATTCGTACTCTTTAAAGCCGCTTTCTCATATTCATTTCACGAAATTGTGAAATACACTAGCGACTAATAACACTGTGAACTAATCCCCTGATTGAGCGACATTTCCTATCTAAGGAAAATTCCTAGAATGAGACTGAGAGACTACAGAGTCTGCTGTTTATCTTAAAGTCTATCTTAAGGGATCTTAGGATGATGCTGATTACTATTGAGATTGGAATTGGAAAATGTCTCAAGTTCTAAGACCACATTGATACTCCAGCCACGCAAATTGTTTCTAAATATACAAAGTGAAAAATCGTCTAAATTTTTCTCTTAAAAACAGCATTGTCCTAACAATTTCGTCTGTTTAAACAATAAATGAAGCTTTCAATAGAATATATAGCATACAAAATTGTTATATAAAATCAAATCCTTTTGACTATTATATTTTATTCAAATCAATAATAAATATTCTAAAATTTATTCAATTCTAATAAATATTCATAAAGATAATATAGGTCTTACACTATATTAAATCAAGCAGATTTTCTTAAAAATATGCTTTTAATCGGATTTTTAGCATCGCAAAAATGAAAAATGTTGATGCAAAATTAAGATTTCTATAATATTAAAGAAGATAGCGAAATTACAAAAAAAAAAAAATGTAAAATTGAAATTAATATTCATATCATATTTAAACATGTTATGTGTCTATGAAATTAAATGAAAATCTCAAGAAAAAAAATGATAACATCGGATACTTTGGCTTTATATTATTTTAACTTATATGAAAAACTTATATAAAAAGAAAAAGAAAACGACGAGACTTAAAATGAAAAACATATATTGAATTATTGGAATGTTATATCATTACATAACAATATTTCTTTATAAAATCGTTATTATTCTAGTAAGACATATGAAATATGACTATAGGAATGTATCAAAAAAAAACAATATAATATATTCATTAAAAAATTTTAAAATAAAACTTTCAGATTCATAATTATCATTCATGATATATAGAAATATTCTCCATAAAAATTTGAGAATAAAAATATAAAAGAATAATTCGCATCAATATACAAACACAGAATAAAAGGTTATTTTAATGAAATTAAGGAAGCTAAGAATTAGAAAACTAGAATTAGAATTTAGAAGAAAAAGGAATAATTTGTTAAACTGCAAAGAAATCTATAAATAATTATGTAAGTTATTGAAAATGCTGCTGAAAATTATCAATACATATATATAATCAAAATTACTGATTAATTTTATAGAATTAATTATAAATCTTAAACATATATGTATATAACGTTATCATTTTTCATAATCCATTATAATATTACATATAAGTGATATAAAAATTATAATAAGGCATTGTTTTATAAATAAATTTTATAAATAAAATAATAAAAAAAATATATTTGATTATATATTTATTTTTCATTTATAATAAAGATTTGATCCGTTTAAAAGATTTTCGAATTTTCCAATCGCAAGAATTGAGCGATCTTTAGGAATTATTCTAATTAGGATTCAAGTGTTTTTCAATTTTAATCTTGCATTGACACTAAGATGACACTAGAATTACTTCCTTTATCACTAAAAATGATTCAATTCTCATGAATGATATATTACGCGATTATAATGCAATAGTAATAATTAAGATAATGTGACATATTTTTCTCTTGTGGATATTTTGTTATAGAAAAATACTTTTTAGTAGAGGAGATAATGTATTATATAATATAACAGTAATTTTATTTCGATCTTTAAGATTATTTGCCTATTCTAGATCGAACGTTATATAATAAGTAGAATATAAGATGTATTATACATAAATAATAGCAATAAGTATAATTAATATAGTATATAATATATTCATATTTTCTGGCAATTGCACAAGAATCTATAATATAATACATTATTTATGCATATAAGAGAATTTTTGTAATATATCTATATATGTGAATTGTTTAATATGTAAATTGTAAATTGTTTAAGTGTGTGAAAATAATGTAAACTAAAGAAATGATATAAGTTATTATTATTATGATAATGAGAGACAATAATATTAAAGAATATTATATCTCTTATTAAATCATTATATTATGAAGTAATAATCTTATTTTTTTTTTTTTTTTTTTGGAAAATCAAAATATATAATTATTTTTTCATTATTGTTTTGATTTACATATTCTTGCATTCAATTTTGAATAGAATTTATCAGATTTACACTACTTTCATTCAAATTGCTATTTTTATTAGATGAAAAAAAGATATGTTGAAGTAAGCATTATATTTTTATTGCTTATTAATTATTTAACAAATTATTAAAGAAAACTATTATTAATAAAATGTATAAAATATATATATAATTTATGAAACATGAAATTTTTTTATAAATTTTGTTATTACATTTTTAGTTATGTTTAAGAGGATGTTTATGATTAAAATTTTACAAATTTCTTATTGTATTCTTTCATAGATTGTTCACTCTGTGATAAAATCTCTATTTGTATGCATATATATCATTATTGCCATGCATATTCACATTCATAATATAATACATTCATAAGAATAAAATGCTAAGTAAATTTTTATTTTATTATTCATACAATAATAACAAATATAACAAATAACATATAACAAATCAAAAAATAAAAAAAAATAAAAAAATAATGATATAAAAAGTACAAAAAGCGATAACATTATATTCTTGTTCTTTGCTTATTTTTGCAAAATTCAAAAATTCAATATCTCTTTATATTTTTTGATGTTTTCCAGAATGCCAAAAATAAATAATGAATTAGACGAATATAATAAAGTAAATCTTTGTTTGTTCACTTTATAAACTATATTATTCAATATTACAAATATTGAATAATATTATATATATAATATTATTATCGTAAATAATTACAATTATATGTAAAGAACAAAATTGATCAATAAAATCTTAATAAAAAAATCTGTATGAAAAACATTCTTTTAATAATAAATCAAACTTAACTGAAATATCTATTTCGTTAATGTTTCCAGAAACTAAAATAAATATAAAATAAATAATAGAGATGAATATCTCTTCTTCATTATAAATACGATTACGTTTGATTTTTATATTATTTTTCGTTATTTATGTTTATTTATTTATATATTATTTATAATTTCAATATTCACAGTACATGAAAGAAAAACAATTAAATGGTTATTAATTTTTCTCAAAATGTAAATATTATACAAATAAAATAAAATAAAACATCAATAAAATTTTCCATTTTCCAAGAAAATGAATTATTTGTGATTTATAATTCCTTTGAGATTTTTTATCTTTGTGAATAATAAAATATGATGTAAGAATAAAAAAATTTAATTCTAAAATTCAAGATCAAGGATAATTTTATCGGAATTTTTTTCAACAAATCTTGATCGATCCAATAATACAGATTACACTTAAAATATCTTTATCATAATATAGTATGGAAAGTATTGTTTCTCATAATCTTTTAAATCGGCATCTAATTAAATAAGGATTTTTTTATTATTCTTCTTTCTTTTATTTTTTTTTTAATCATTACTTCTTCAAATTTATGTAAAATTTTTTAGTTTCATTATATGGAAAATTCAAATTTTTGTACGAACAGTTCCATAATATCGTAATCAATCTGAAGATATAAAATAAATTTTTTTCTTTCTGCTGAATCAATATTTTTCATTATTTTTATTTATTATTATTTTCATGTAATTTAAAGCAAATTTAAAATTAATATAATTAATAAATCCATAAAATTTTAATTTCATACAAGTATCGCTACATGTAATAATATATCTTCTTATATTCATGTTGAAGATGAAAGTTAGATAAAAAATTATTTCTTGGGATCTTCTTAAAATTTCATCACAAACATATATAAAAGTTTTATTTATAATTAAGTTATAAATTTTAAAAAATATATTTTGTAATAGATAACAAATGTAAAGTTTTTTTATAAATTTTTTTATAACTTATAAATATATATAAATATATGGAAATTCTCGTTTTTAAGAATAAAAAACGCATCATCTTTCATTATTTTGCTTTTTTAACTTTTCTTTAAATAATAATTAATTAAAATTTCTTTTCTGATTCGATAACAGATTCAATTTGATATTTTATTTGTCGCTTTACTGACAAATATCTTTTAATAGGACATGAAAATACAAATTTTGTTCTTGAAAATTTTTTCTTCAAAA
Organism: Apis mellifera; assembly: GCF_003254395.2. NCBI lineage: Eukaryota > Metazoa > Arthropoda > Insecta > Hymenoptera > Apidae > Apis > Apis mellifera. Next base: position 745,008 of record NC_037640.1, on the reverse strand, counting down.
TATACTTTGACTGCGATAGAATCGTTTTCCATACAGGTTCCTCATATAATTTATACATTGTTTTTATATCCTGGATTTTATATATGGATGTTATTATCTGTATGGAACATCCAAAAAATCTATCTTTTCTAAAAATTTCTCCAAAATATGATATTCTAATGTTATATAAAGATGACATATACCGATATTTTTTTAAATTTGCAAGGATATTGTATTCAATCGGATCCATATTCAATATCATTTTTAAAAATGCAGATATTTCATTCTCGATAATGTTAATCCAAGTATTATAATTCACTTTGAATGCATTGAAAGATTTTTACTTATTTTATTATTATTATTTTTATTTATTATTCTTGCTCATACATATTCATTTTTTTACTATCTTATTTGTTAATTTATTAGTGAAAAACAATTTGAAAAATAAATGCGATATATTGCTGATTTGTTTGAGGAACAAAAAATTTTTTTTTTAATTTTAAATGGAGTTTTGACAGTTTTTTGACGTTTTTCCACGTGAAATAGACATTTGGTTTTATTTTTAATTTTTATTATTCGTTCTTATCAAATATCAAAATAATGAAATTTTTTACGTTATCTCACTTCCGCTATCAGAATTTTTTAATTTTCATCAGTATCATTTGAGTTAATATAAAAATCATTATTAATGAAATGAAATAAATGAAAATCAATAGAGATGCTCTGTATATAATGCGTGGTAATCTTTATTTGGATTAGTAATATCAATATATTTTTAAGCATTTTCTTTTAACGTGAGAGAAATTCTTATAGACATTTCTTTTTCTTTTTTCTCTTTTAAAATCAAGCTAAGATTGGATTTTTACCAATCAAAATTCAATAGCTATCTTTCAACAAAAACTCCATAAAACGCATCTGCAGTTTCTCTGCGTTTTCGCTTTTTAGAATTTTTTTCTGAAAAGATACAATGTTATCATCTCCATGCTTTCTGACGATGTTTCCACAATATTAGAAAAGATAGCAATAATTTCTTTTAGCAAAAGCTTTTATTGCAAACCAAAAAATAATCGAAAAAAATATTCTACTTGGATCTTCGGATATTTAGAATTGTAAAACTCGAACTGTATTCAACTCATGACGGCTGTATCTTAAATTAATTTTTTTATAAATTTATATATCTGTTATAAGAGAGATTTGCCTTCGTATCATTCTAGTACTCTATCAATAACTTTAAACAAATTGATAACTTTCTTTAATTAATAGCTTAATCTCAGCGATCTTTTGCATTATAACGTTTTCGAGAAATCATCGCCTTCCATTTTGTTCTTTCTACCAATATGTAACTGTCATATATAATAATAGAAAGAAATCCAATTTACATCATCAGGATACATTTCTTTTTTTACGCTTTTCCCTATTCAAAAATATATTATATCTTTTATCCTTGATCACAACAGTCATATATCTTCTTTTCAATTTAAGTATCTTATTGTGACTTATTAATATCTGCATTATTTAGAAAATGAGCGTATTGTAGTTATGATCCATTTTTTGCTAAACATCTTAGGATAAGACCACATCTTATTTGTGAAGTTATGGAATTTGTCTCTTCAATATGCCAGCAGATTGCAATTGCTAACGATTAATTCGTTAAAATTATAGATAAATTTTGTATAGACGTAGCTTTAGTTCAAGAATGCGCAGAATCCAGAGCAAATTATCATAATAAGATAGAAAATAGTGAAAATAAAGTAAATGGATGAAATGAATGAAATAAATGAAATGAGAAAAACTGATTGTGAACTTTGTGCAGATTTGAAATTTATTAGTTTAGAGAAGTTATATAATTATAGACGATATCATTGTCATTTTTTTCTTCCTGATGGTTGTAATAAATATTATGAAAAAATATCGTATTTATATGAACAGAATCTATAAAGATCACGAAAATTTGTCATTAATGTTTGAAAAAGAGTGTTTTAAAAATCATTTAATCCCTTATCTTACGATTTAAATTCCAATAGCGCATGCCATAAATAACAACAATATCGATCACACATCAAGCCATAACGATTTGGCTGAGCGTTCGAATTTATGCAAACACGTTTTTTGATATGTAAATACACATATAAAGTACAATTAATTTTATTTTGTGAGATAAATAATAAATAGATATTACCAAGTGATCATCGAATAAGAAAAATTTATTATCTTGAAACGAATAATGCCAAGAATCTCCGTATAGTTCCAGATTTTTAGTTCATTAGCTTCTTCTTTTCAAATCCATAGCTCTGATTGTTGATAATTACTGTGATTTTCATCGTCGATATCATCTTCTATAACCAACATTTTCACAGAGGAAATAAAATATCACTATTGTCATTATCACTATTTAAAATATCTATGAAATCACTTTTTACGATATTAATAGAACTTTCACTGTCATCAACAATGCTTAATAATCCTTTTGACGACATTTTTAAGGGTACTTTTCTAATATTTTTCAAGAAAATATATTTGCACGTTCGAATGCGGCAAAAAAAAATTAATGTTTGTAGCATGTAATCTGATTGTCGTATCACGTCTCTCACATATATTATTTATGTTTAATCCAATCGAAGTATATCTTTCACGATATTATAGGTTAAGAGATAACACATATCTCCAAAATTCATAGATATGATGGTCTGAGATATCAAAACTCTTGTCTGTTACAAAGTGTTTGACAAAATGAATTTGACAAATAAATGATAAATAAATTATATAAAAATTATATAATGAAATTGTCTTCAATTTTCTCAATTGATGTAAAGAAAAATCGTAGAATTATATTTTGATTAAGATTAATCAATTTTGCAATTTAATTCTTGCGATTTAATCTGGAAACAGATCAAAATAATCTATACATATATAGATTTTATTATTTTATCATTACTTTTATTCGTCACAATTAGCTTTCCAATATTGTAATAAGAAAAATAAAAAATGATATGTTTATAAGATATTTATTAACAACAATATTTATCAAGATTCAAGAATATACATTTGATTTGATTTATAATATATATTTTACAGATATATTCGTATTTGACGTTTTATATATTTTGTATCTTTATCAACATAAATATAACATCGCAAATATTTTCTATCTGATATAGTTGATATTATTTCTGTATTTTGATTTATTTTTCTTCTAATTGTTTCCTAATAGTAATTCAATATATTAAAGCAATTCAATTATATATTTCAAAAAACATTTTTCATTTTAAATGTATTGAATTTTTCTCATATTTTGTCAGCCATATAACGAAAACATTATGGTTCTCTATCGATGATAATCTATAAATAAGCTGAATGATCAATATCTGTGCATTGACAGCTTGAATATCTTTAAATTAATTTATTGAAAATTCCATTTCAAAATTCACTTTTAGAATTATTATAATATTTAATAATCTATTTGAAGTTTTTTTCTGGACCCATTATTTTATGTTCTAAATACATAATATAATAAAGAGAATAGAAAACATTTTTTTTTTAGATATATAATATCAGAATTATATTTCTAATAAATAAAAAATCTTCATAATAAATTATTTGAGATTTTTTTAAGAAAAATTGTTTAATTACTTCAGCATTTGATTTACTTGAGTTGTTCAGTGTTTCTAATTTTTTTTAAATATAATATACCGAATATGCATATATTAAAATTGCAGCAATAATAAGATCTTGCATTAACGACTGTCTATATTTTTATTCCATATTTACATGATTTTTAAAACATACAGAAAATATATATTATGTACCTGTTATTACGAATTTTTTTTCACTTCTAATAGTTTGAAAAAAAATGTTCCAAATAATAATTAATCAGTTTTTGGCTGGCTACAAACTGCTGTATAAACAATTAAGAAGTTGCTTTTCGATAAGATATCAAATTCACCTTCAATAATATTTTTAAGTTCATATTATTGCAGCTTATATTAAACGAGTTTGACAAATTATATCATGATTCTCAAATTACTTTAACTTTCAAAACTTTGACTTAATCAGAAGAATTGTATATGCTAAGAATTATAATAAATCATAATAAACTTGAGAATTATAAATAGAATGTGAATAATGCATAAAAAGCATGTCTTAATATTACACTATATTAATTCAATTAATTCGATAAAAAAATGCTCGAATTATAAATATAAATTGTATGATTTTTTTAAATATAATTTCGATTGATGTAATAAACTTTTAATAGTTGCTGCTACAATGCTATTAATAATTTCCATGCACATGATTGCTTTAAATATTCAATATTTTGAATTGATTCAGCATAAATTTTAGATTACAGATGACAGGAAAAAAAAATCAAGCGAGGATAAATCAGAATATCAAATTAGCCAAAGAATCTATGATCTAATTCATCTTATAAATTCTCGATAGAATTTAAATCGAAAGATTGGAGAAGTAATTGCAAATATTTCGATATCAATTCTTTTTTCTTTTTTCTCCAAACTCTTATTCTTTTGTCATAGATGTTAAATTTACTTTCGTTAACAAAAATAACAGTGTCCCATTATTCAAGTTTGTTTACATATTTTCTTGCGAATTAAATTTTTCGTTACAAAATTAAATGAAATTTCTACTTTTGTTAACATTTTTGCTACGAAACTATTGCTTAGTTTTGATATTGATATGAATACGCATTATCCTGCTAAAATATAATTCAAATTCACTTCTTTCATAAATATAATCAAAACATCTTTTAAACACATATTTTATCAAAATTTCGATTTATAGGAATGAAATTTTCAAATTATTCTTTATAAAGAATATTCAAATTATACCAATAATACTTAAAATCATCTGGTCTATCTAGATTGAATATTTTTATTATCTGAGAAAATAATAAAAATTTTTCTATTTCTTGTTTCAAACATATGACTTTTAGCAAAAATAAGTTTTGCTATTTTATGTTCATATGTTAAAGATGATTTTGAAACTTTTCTATTCCATATAAATCGTTTATTTATTTATTTTTTTTTTTTTGTAAAATTATTGAACACACCTTTTAAATACCAGAAGATCTAAATTCGTTTGTATATGTCCTGCTGTTATATTTTGAGTTTTGAGCACGAAAAATTAATAAAGTTTGTCTTCATTCAGCTTCTTATTTCTTATTTCTGGCTTTCAGATGATTTTTAATACTATATGAATTATTCAATCTAAGAAAATTTTTATTTATTTTTCTATAAGAAAATTGTACATTTTTAAAAGCTATTATGTTGATATTATGTCTTTTTCTTATTCAATAATTTTTCTTATTAAAGAAAATTAAAATTAAAGATATATGCTATTTTATATTAATTAATTATTAGACATTAAACTAATTTTTACACATTAAACAATAATACTTACAATAAATATTCACAATAAATACGTTTAAATTTCTTATAATTAATTTTACGTTTAATTATAAGAAAAATTATAAAAACTAATAAAAAATATATTAAATGAAACTATGGTAATTTCACTGATATTTACTATATAATATTAACAATTATTAATAATTAAAATATTAGTAATTAAAATTGTACACAACAATAAAAAATACTAATTCAGAAGAAAATAATTCTAAACGAAAAAATTCTAAATGCATCTATACAATCGATAAAAACAACAATAAAAACAGATTAAATTTTTAGATGAAAAATTTAAAAACTATTGAAATTTTCGTAATTATATACTGTTAAATTATTAAACTAATCGTGAAGATTTGAATTTGGGTTCTGTAAAAAATTTCATTTTCGTTGAATATTTAATGTGTCAAAATAATGTTGATATCTTATCGAAAAACAATTTTTTAGAAGTTACTTATATGACTGTTTGTAGTTGGTCAAAAACTAATTAATTTGGAATGTTTTTTGTCAAATAATCAGATATATTCAAAAATTCATGGCAATAATTATATATATTATGTTTAAAATAATTTTTCATATTGATATAAAAATGTTTAATAAATGTTTTTTTAATAGAGAATATCTAATTATTTTTGCCTTCAAAATCTACTAAAAATTTATAACTGATATATTAAATTAATAAATAAATAATAATAATAATAATTCAAACTAATATTGGTGATCGGCAATAACATAAACATTCAAAAGATCAAGAATAGCCAGAAAAATTTGTTTTTTTTTATACATTTCATATGTTCAAAAAGAAAATGAAAATATGAAAAGTTGTGTTATATCTGTGTTACAGTTTTATTATTATGTTATAACACAATGATACATCAAATATAAATATAATGCAGATATAGATAAATAAATCCAAAAAAAGGGGAAGCAAGAAAAAATAAAAACTACGCTGATGATGTATTTTATTTCACTTTTGCTCAGAGTTCATGTCAGTTAATAATTGTGGCTGTACTAATAAATGATTGTTTTGTTTACAATCGGTGACTCGATTCGTTGAGCACATCTAGAGTATCTTATGAACGGCAGAGACAGAATATCAATTATAAAATTTTATATTTCTGCAATTTTATTGGCACGTATTTCAAACGTTGAAATATTAATTTCATATTTGAACATAATATTCTATTATAGAAAATATTTTGATTTGCATTTGAAAGTTGAAAACGCAATGTATTTTATTAAAAAAACTAACTTTATTATGAAATGATATTTTGGTTATTTATAATGATATTCAAAAATTCCGAAGAAATAAATTGTTTGATTCAGAGAAGTATGTATTTTTATAAAAAAAATTTTTTTATAATTTTAGTAGAATTGCATATTTGTATCATTATGATGTAATAATTTAAATCCAACGGTCTACTATAATTTTCAAATGATCTTGAATATTTGAAAAATTTAGAAATATTTGATAATAGATTCAATTGATGAAATAGTTACAATACAGAATTTATTAAAAACAAAGTTTTAATTATATAATAATAAATGTTTAAAATCATGTTAATTATGGCTAATTATTATATATATAACATTATATAAATCAATAGTTGTTTTTCGATTTTTCAACTTGAATAAAAAAATCCAAGACAGTGATTTAAATTAATCTGGAAAATCGGAATGGATAGTTATTTCATGTTCGAGATTTCTTTCTGGAATAATCGCCTAGTTATAGCAGGGTTAGAACTGTCACGATATTTTATTGAAATATCTTATTCTCTCGTCAGAATCTCATTCTGAAAAGACAATATACTTCCGTTATGTAAGTTACTTGTAACGTGTAATACTTCAATTTACATCGTTTTGATGCACAATTATTTTACATATTCAAATAATAGTACTGCAAAAATTAGGTTTCGATTTTTCGGTTTCTAATTTTTAATATTGTTGCATTCTGACAGCTATTCTTGTATAATAATTTTATTTACATACATTTTTAGATTATTTATAATTTCATATTAATGTATATGTATTACTTATCCAATAATAATTAATTATTTATACAATATAATATTATTAGAAAAGAACAACATACTCTACTTCATATATATAGAATATTCCAAAAATGTTGAAACATTCGTAAATTGGAATTTCTTGAAGTAATTTCAATATTTTTTTTTTTTTATAAAAAACTTTGTAAAAACTTTTGTTATAATTTTGTTAATGAGTTATTAATAAAAAATATTACGAAGTACGTAATCTAATTGAGTAGCGATGGTTATGTGTTTCTGAGCATAAACAAGTCCAAACAATATGTCCCATAAGTTTCTTTCTTTCTTTTTTATATGAAATGAATATATGATATTTATTTGTTTAAGATTAATTTATTGCATTATATATGAACCGTTCTGTTCTATCATCTTTTTCCATCTTTCAGGAAGCCTCATTATTCTCTTTTTCCAAAATTGTTGGGATTTATTTGCAAAATATTACTCGAGATATCTTTTTTATTTCATTTACGGATTGGAATCGTTTATCATGAAGAGAATTTTTTTAATAACAGGAACAAGTAATAATCGGATAGAACAAGATCTGGAGAATACAGAAGATGCGATAAAATGTCTCAATCAAACTATAAGAGCTTTTCTCTTACAGTCAATGCAACATGTAGTTTTGCATCGTAATGGTCTCATTGGTTTGTCAATTTTAGCCATTTTTTCTGCTATAACGTTTTTCAATTTATCAAGCTGATTGCAATATTTTCCAAAATTGATGGCTTCAGTTTGAGAAAGAAGCTCATAGTAGACTATACTTTTTCAATTCCAACAAATGGATAAAAGAACTTTCTTCGGATGAAGTCGAGGTTTCGCGACAGTCTATTGTCTTTAAATCAAGTGCATTTTCGATACACATTTTGATAATCCAAAAAAATAAAATCCAGATCTCGTCTGAGTGACAAGCTTCTTTAAAAAAGGAACTCTTTCATATCGCTGAAGAAGAAAATCGCACATGATTTTCAGAAACAGAGATGTGATTTATAAGACTAATCTCCGTAATAGCTGTAGAATCACTCACATCGATTCACATATCCTATCTTGGTCAGGTGATTATCTACTGTTTTTCTTGAAATATTAGTAGCATCCATTATCTCTTGCATATTTTATCGCGGATTTTCAGGCAGAACATGACCTTGATAAAGACTTTATTCGTTGTTATTGGATGGCCGATGACCTTCATCTTTCAAGTCAAAATTTCCACCTCTAAATCTTTTAAACCAATTGCGGATAATCGTAATAGTTGTAGTACCACTCCTGTAAACAATAGAAATATCGTCTGCAATATCATTTGTACTATTTGCATACTTTTTTAAAGCAATGAAACATAAGATGCCGCAAATTCTTCCTTTAGCTATTCATATTGAATGGTATAGAAAGAAGTTTTAAAAGAGATTATATCACCAACGAAACGCACTTTAAAACAGTTTTGGGATTACTGAAACTGATGCCATAAACGGCTAATATATAAGTCTGCATGTTCATATAAAAATAATTAGTTAAAGTTATTTCTAGCGTAATGCTAAAGAAACTTATGAGACACTCTAATATAAATATATTTATTTATTAATTCATTCCTTGTGATATAATTCGATATAATTTTTTTATCGATAAAAAAGTATTTGTTACATCCAACATAGTTTTTTCGAGATATGTTGCATGAACTTGTGCTTGATCGACAGCACATAGCCAACGCTATTATTGTTGTTTGAATAGACTATGCGCTCCGTGATTGATCAGTGCTTTTTATTAATAACTCCTTATTTTAGGAATCTCCAATTTATGAATGGTCCAACATTTTTGGAATATTCTATATATCGATAATATAATCTGACTTTGTTAAATCGATATTTTTAATCTCAATAATAACCGATGTTGTCATCTCCTATGCCGTGGTTTATATTGGTCATGATGTTATATATTATAACTGTCATGCTCGTAAAAATCTCTCTCTTCAAAAAGAGGCGGGCGTGACAACTTTAATTTCATTCTACTTTATTACTGAATACTTCTATTTGAAAAAAAAATTATATAAATTTATTTACGATAATTTTCTTCAACGAATGTCTCGACATTCATCTTTTGTTTTAGGGAAAAATTACGCGAAAACCTCGCAAGAGCAAGGCGCTAGTATTCGAATTTGCATTTTGTACCTTGTATTCTTCTTTCTTGAAATTTTCTCAAGCGAATTCCAAATTTCAACAATTAAATCCTCTTTCCAAGATGTATCTCTGATTCAAACGGATTTTTTTTTGTACTATTAGATTAATCTTGATTTGGTAAGAAATAAGATTTATATATATGTCATCTTGTGATAATTGAATATTGAAAATAATTCCAACTTTTTCTTTAAATTAAACCATTAACCATTCTTTCCTCTTTTTATTCCTTCTTTTTTCTCCGTTATGTTAGGAATATCTTTTGGATAGCTTTTTTTGTCGGCATTCTTTCTTGTTTTTTTTATCTTTCGATCAACAATTTTGGTTCATGTTTCTGTTGATGCATTTTTGTTTGGTTGTCCAATATTCCGGCAACATTAACTAGGATTAACCAAGCTGATACATCTTATTGGCATAATCAATAAATATTTTTCTCTTATTTTTTTGACTCCTGAAGCTTTATAATTGAGCAATTTGATAAGTACTTCCAGAAAATAACTCTTTTCCGAATTCGGAGAGCTTTTTATCCAAATTCTTCAATTCTATTTAAAATGACAGATTGGATAGTTTCGAAAATGAAAATGGCGGTATGATTCTTCCTATGATTTAATATCTAATTTATAGATTAGCATCTCTGATTCTATCGCCAGATCTATTTTATAATTTTTATTAAGATTGTATATAATTGTAAAGGTGAATCTAAACGAAGTCTTTATATTTTTGCAATCTTTTAAAGATGGAAACATTTCTCTTTGATGTTTTATTAACGAATTATGTCAGTTTATGATGAATCTTATCAGGCAACGTGCCATTCTTATCAGCATGTTAGACTATTAATGATGGTGCCAGATTGTTATTAAAATCCGCAATAGACTTTGTGCTTGTCAATTTCTTTTTGTTTTTTTTCTTCAATTCTTCTGTATCAGTTGAAGTAGTCAAAGTAAAATCCTCTTTTCTTGTTCTCTATGTCTTTTTTCGATTCAAAAATATTACAGATGTAATGTCAAAATCTTACTTGTCATTAACAGTAACATTAGTAAACAGAATAAGTAAATTTTATCTCGCTCTACATTTTGTGATTCTTATAAAATGTCTTTTTGAAAAGAGGTTGAACTAATATCGTATCGACTAAAATTCTCATAATAATTTAATAACGATCAAATTTCTTTTAATCTATTTAAAAAATTTTATGTTTACATTGTCATTCGCTTTTTTCTCAATGATCTTTTTTCGGCTTATTATCTTGAAGCTTTTACAAATAATTATATATTAACGCAATCAATTTTATACAAAATTTGTTAGCAAAAATATTCAAAATAATTTTGAAAATTCTGTTAAAAATCGAAAAATTCCATTCTTGATATAGTAATTAAAAAAAAATTATAAAACATATAAAACATATATGAAATTTTAAAGAATCACTGAATTTTAATAAAAAAAATATTGATTTTTAAACTATTATAACTTTGAAAAAATATTATACGAGTTTATATAGTTTATCTAGATTTATTTTTTAAAAAAATGAAATTTTATCTTGAAGTTTAATATATAGAGTTTTTTGAATTTTTGTATAAATTCACTTAAATATCATTTAGATCATATTCAAAAAATTTTAATTTTTTTTTTTTTTTCATATAAAAAATGAAAAATTTTATTCAATACACCTGATTATCTAAAAGATAAATAACGTGATTGTTACTTTATTCAAAGAATCACGTTAGATTTCTAATTAATTAATAGATTCATATTCCAGATAGGAAAACTACATTGTATACAATGACTGTTTTATAAATATTAAATGATTATTAGATATTTTTCGCTTGAGAGTTGTTAAAATTCTATTTTTTTTTATTTTCAATGAAAAATTAAAGATTGCCTTTGGTTGTATAGGAAGGATAGATGATTCTACATATTATAAATTGATCAAAGAAGCGATCGAATCTATTCTATATTAAAAATAAATAATATAAAAAAATCACTTCTAAGTTATCGATTGAGATAGAGCTATTTTCAAATGACGTCAGGAAAAATTTATATATCATACAAAAATGACAGATAACATTAAATAAAAATAAAAATAATAAAATAGTAAAATTAACTAAGGAAGCGATTCAAATTTAACAAACACAATAAACCGAATCTCGAGAATTGAAAATACTGATAATTTAACAAAAGAAAATTATAAAAAAAAAAATACAACAAACAAAAAGATTGAACATTTAAACGAATAAAAACGTTGACGATCGAAGCTAAGAATATTATTATTTACTTTTCCAATGCAATGAGTAAATAATAATAGAAATGCATATATTAAAATATAGAATATCCTAGAATTGGTTCATAAATACTTAGATTAAAAATATCTAAGTAGCGAGTATTCTGTTGTGTCCATATATGTTACAAGCGATTATGAATATTAATCTTAATGTGTAGTATAATTTTGCAAAATTTTTGTGAATTAAATATGTCATAAAAGAAAGTAGAAATCTCTATTTTTTATATTTTTCATTCAATTTTTGTGAGATAAGATGGAAGGTATAAAAAAATCATTAACGAATCGTTACATTATATAAATTTCTAATATAAATTATTTAACTAAGTTTAATTTATAAAAAGAAATGAAAAAGTTATTGATAACTTTAACTTTATGGCTTTAAATGCTTTGAAATGTTATATCCATTATAAATTTGATATTTAAATGCATCTTAATAAATTTATAAAATATGTTTGTAATATTATTGAAATTAATTGATTAATTATAAATTAATTATCTATTTATAAATTTTTGCTAATTTATAAACATTTGAAAAATCTTTTGAAGATTTTTATTTTTATAGCACCTGATATATTTATATTATATTGTAAGATTTTAATTAAATTTTTCGCATAATTTTTGATTGCAGTATTATGTATTATATAATCAGATGCATCAGAGAATAGATAATACATAATAAGAAATATTCGAGATTTTTCTTTAAAATATTTACATATTTATTATATATTTATATTTTATTATTATTTTTTTTATTAATTTAAATTTCGTTAAATTTAAATTATAGTTTATTATTGTATTTTATTATTGTATTATCTAGTATTATAATCTAATATTATATATTTATTCAATCTTTATTTAAATTAATTATAATTTATATTTAATTTACATTTTACCTTACATTGATATTATATTTTATTTTACTAATCTTATAAATACAAAAATTTTCGTCATATAAATTATTTTTCATATTTGGTATTTTCTTTATTATTCAGATAAAAGTTATTTAATACGAATATTTATAGAGATACTAAAATATTATTATATTCTTTAATGAAAATTACTGCAAAACCACCTGAAATAAAATTAACTAACACGAAAATAATTATTTAATATGACGTAATAATAAAAACATTAACAACAAATTAAAATATTTCAAAAATTTTTTATTAATTGAAGATAATTAATTAATTAGAAAAGAGTATAAAATGTTTAAACGTCTATTAAAAATATTTAAATATCTATTTTAAAAGCAGATGGTTGTTTTTATATTACAAAAAAAAAATTTTTAAAATACAATATAAAAATTGGCTTAAACATATTTGACATTTCCCATAAAAAAAAATCTCAATCTAAACGATAAAAATTTTTATTTATTTATATGAAAAAAAAAAAGAAAAAAAAATAGAAAATTTTTGCAAAAATATTGGCACTTAGGAATTAATATTTGCAGTTTACTTAAAATTAAAACCATTTAATCAGTGGATTCAATAGTATTATAAAATCTCATATATAAAAACATATAGAAAAATTTATTCAATAATGCAGAAGAAAAAAGAAAACAGCTGATCTGCTCACAAACTTTATCTATGTATGTCGAAGTAGGATTATCAAAAAAGCACAATGAAATTATCAAATCAATTAAAAAAATTAATTTCATGTTATTATGTACTTCAAAAAATTAAAAACAAGTTCTATCTTCAATTATATGTCCAACTTCAAACTGAGATTAAACTTCAATATTTATCAAATCATACTAGCCATTAATTTATTGTTATGTTTAGAAGAGATATTAAATAATATGAAAACAAGAATAGATTACAGTTAATAATTAAATGGAGTTGTAATGAATTGAAACAAATACAATGTAAATATAGTAAATATAAATATAAACAAGATATGATAATAATTATAATTTAGATTGCATTATATTTGCAAAATTCTTTAGTAATCTTATTTAATTAATTTGCAGTTTAATCAATAAATAAAAAATTATTTGATATAATAATAAATACAATAAATACAAAATTCGACAGGATCATTTTTTAGATATTATAAGCCAATCAGAATAATATTTGTGAAGAAATCTACTGACATAACAAATAAAGAAATAAATTATATAAAAAATCAAATAAATGAATTAAACGAAACAAAAATTGATAGAAATAAATTTATATTTGTTAAACATAATTTACTTGATGGAAAAATAATTTTACTATAAATTGTTATATTTGGGTTAATTTAAGAATTTATTAACTTAAAAAAAAAAAAAAGAGGAAGTTAATTCAAATTTGTTAAAATTTGGTTTATCTATTTTACGCACAAAAATAAGATTTTTCAAAATTTTATTATATATTTATTGTATAAATTACCCATAAAAAATGATAAATAAAATCTCAATATAAAAACATATAGTTAAACAGAAGAGAAAAATTACTCAAGAAAAATTCAGAAATAAAATAAATCTTATAGTTGATATTAAAATTTGCAAATTATGAATAATTCAAAATAATTTTACGAATTACAAAATACAATAATAGGAATTGATATTCAATTAATCCTAATATATAGATTTGCAATTATTTCAGAAAAATTTTTAAATAGATATAAATTTGATACAAAATATTTTTAATGCCCAACTATATTCTTGACACATCTATAATTCATAAAATTTTAATTTATTAATATTATTGAATCAATGATAAAAAAAAATGCTTTTCTATCGATTGGGCAATTTTCAAGAAACGGTTGAAGTTTGAGATAAATATATTCGTTTGTACAAATAATGTTATGCACAAAAGTATTCAAAACAGGCTTGCGATATGGATATTATCAATGCATTTCTACTTACTTTAGATCTTCTAGTTTAAAATATAAGACGAATCTTAAGAAAGAAAACAATATTTTTAAAAAAAACATTAATTTCTTCTTTTGAATTTATTATATCTATAGATGAAAATAAAGAAAAAAAATATATTATCAGAAAAAAAATATTAAAAAGCATCTTTTGATGAAAATTAGAGGTATTTTTTCTTTTTTTGTTAAAAAATTATTTTTATATATTTTTATATATTATTTATTAAAATAAAATAAAATAATTTGATTCATTGTAATCTATATAAAAAAAAAATTTTGTCTTTTCAGAATAAATAATTCATTGTGTTTATATAATTTCATTCATTCACCAGATCTTATAAGAAAATAGATTATGAAATGATTTAATAACAAAAATAATATAACAAAAATAAATAATAAAAAAAGATATATTTAATGAAAAGATATATTCACAAAATATTCAGAATATTTCAGATACTTTTTCTTGAAAAATAAACTAAAATAAACTATTTTATATAAATATATAGATCGTATTTACATATATGTTGTATTGCTTCGGATTCATCATCACAGAATAAATGATGAGGGAAAAAGAAAATAAAAATGAAATAGCGATATTGATGCTCAATCCATATGGAGAATAAAATATAAGTTTTAATCATTATTGAGCATTATATATATTATTCTTATATATTATAGATATAAGATACACATATATATATATATATATATAGAGAGAGAGAGAGAGAGAGAGAGATTCAATAATTACTTATCATTTAATTATTTAGTTTTATTCGTTTTGTGTTCTTTATTATTTTATAAGAAAAAAAAAACATACATTCACAAATTTGAAAATGTAAATTCTCTTTCAAATGGTTATTTTTCACTATCCTAATGATTAATTGATGTTAAACATAATAGCTTATTAATTGATGATCCGAATAGGATAGTCATCATACAAAATCATACTGATCATTTCCAAAATAAGGATCGGAAAAGTTAGATTAGTAAGACAACTGAACGAAGAGGTCACCCTTTCTAACTAGAGGATCAATAATCAAAGTAGATTTTGAAAGATCCAGAAAGAAATCAAAGTTGCTTAGATGTATTTTTCACTAATCCATAATCATAACTGGACACATTAATATTTCTTTAAATAAAATTCTTTAAATAAATCACAGTCTTGTTTATTTTTTATGTTTACCAGTTGTTTCTTTGCATTCTTTATTGATTTATTTTACTATATTTTTCGCATTTTTTTCAAAGAAATATTGAGCAAGAATTTGTTTGATCTCGAAGATGGAAGTGAACTTTCCAACAACTCTTCCAAAAACTATTTTCTGCGAAGTTTTTGTCTTTTGAGAAACAACTCTAGAAATTGCCTTTTTGTTTAAATTAAAATCTGTTGTCAATAAATATTTTTTCTTACTTTTTTCTCAACTTTCAATCCAGAAACATGATGAGTTCAAAATAGAGAAGAAAATAAAAATCGTAGAGTTTAGAGTTTTTATTATCGTTCTTTGGAAATTAAAATTATACATTTACTGGAAATTTTTATTCACCGCACCAGCAGTTTCTAAAATATCTTAATCTTTTTATAATCTTAATATTTTTTTTTTTTTTTATGTATTATCATGATGATAATCGCCCATTCAAAATTTATGAGAGATCTGAAATACGTCAAAGACTCGCCAATTAAGAAATGTGCAGATGTTAGCACAATTAAATCGTTAAGATCCGACGAAAAGGGAATTAGAAGAAGTTAGAGAATGAAAATAGATTTATATCATAATAGTGAACAGGTCTTTGAAGGATAATAACACGTTAACCGTTATTCAAGTTAGATGATGTTTCGCTGCTTGTCAAATACCACTAAAGTGTAATAATTTTGTCCCAACTGATTTGTTGATCCACGAGCGACTTGGTAGCGTGCTTATAATCGAATAAAAAATTGTACAATTTCTTTAATTCGCAGTTGGCATCTATGAAATTCGTTGCGTTGTCTGAATAGCATTTTCCACGTCTCGAGATGAAAAGCATTGCAAAAGAAAGGCATTTGTGATTGGCTCAAATATAACTTTGACATACAATATTCGGATGAACATGGCTAGATAAACTTTTATTCTTCATTGATTATCCATTGTTGATGGACTTTCTCTTTTTCTCGAACTTGCATCCCACGCCATATTAGATCGGCGGGATTATCGCTTAAATCCATTCATATCATTCGATTATGGATTGTACATCGATTAAGGCAATGAGAAACGAATATTTTCAACAGTGTATGGGTTATAGAATTGAGCCAAATTGTGGAATATGAGTAGAAAAAGATTTTATCAAATCTCTTAAATTAATGATATTAGTTTGAAAAATAAATTCGTAGTATATAATTCTAACCAGTATTATTATTTTTAGCAAATCGTCTCGCGATTTGGAAGAGATTAAATGACATTATTATCCTGCTGATTTATTATACATATAAATCCGTAAAATTGATTCGACATACAATCTGAATTTTGATTCAACATACATTAAAGAATGTGTGGAATAATTTTGAATAATTGTAGGTATAGATATTGACAGGTATTGATTCATCCTAATCTAATTATAGTTTTGTAGTAATAATCATAATTATGTATTAATAATTTAACGTTGATGATGATTGATCTTAATAGGTCAAACAATGTCGCGATTTTGGAAAGCAGTTTGCATTAAGTTATAAGTTGATTTGTTGTGTAATGGCATATGAAGATGTCCTCCTTGACATTCTAATATAACAATATCTTATTGTCCAGTGTAGTGTTTTATTATCCAGATCTAATTATAAATTATATTGTTTTATCGTTCAATCGCGATAATGACTCATCAAAGTTAAAATTCCCCCTTTGTGCACAGAGCCTTGATTTCGTTTAATGTCGCAGTTGTTTCCGTCGTATTTGTTTGCTTTTTTTAACATGTCATCGACGTAAAACTCTTTGCGCAATACTATTTTGTTATTCGAGGAAATTGCTTGCCTTCGTCGGTTGCTAACTAGTGTAGCGTGCCCCAGATATGCCATGTGTCACAGTATTCAGCGTGAATGTGCCTAATGGTTGGAATGCTCGTGCAGAATCTTTTGATACATATGATCGTGCGGATGAATCAACACTTACTGATACATCAGTTAGAACATACGATGGAAAACATATGATGGGAAACAAATTAAAAGAGAATAAAACTTTGTTGTGGCTGAATCTACTAAAAGTACCTACTAAAGCAGTCATTTAATGAAGTGCGTGTTTGAGATTTGAGAATTTCGCGGATACGTCAAAAACTATGCGCAGCTTTGTGGTTAAGTTTATCTGCTTTTATATTACTACTGCATGATACGGGAAATAATAGATGCCTATCGATTGTGCTCGCTCACGTATCGTAATTCGCGATATTCATTCATGAAATCAATATATTCCGTTTTTAATTATGAA
The DNA here is from genome assembly GCF_003254395.2 of Apis mellifera. NCBI lineage: Eukaryota > Metazoa > Arthropoda > Insecta > Hymenoptera > Apidae > Apis > Apis mellifera. The sequence goes on along the minus strand of NC_037640.1, from coordinate 726,831 downwards.
TTTTTTTGAGCTTCTAACCTGAAAGAATGTTTAAAATTGAAGATTGAGCATTGAATGGAAATCGGATGATGTAATTACGCACTGTGATTCGCTCGCATGCTTGTTCCTCTGCCAATAATATGGATGCTTGGAGTGTTTTTTCCAACTCTCAAAATCTTATCAATTTTATTTTGAGAGCAATTGGGTTGAGTGCTAAATAGCAATGAGTTGCCTCGGGTTTTGTTGATCTTTTATCAACATTCAATTTTCTAACCTATCTTCATTTTCTGTTTTATAATTGAATCAATCGAAATAGAAATTTGATCGATACATAGCAATATGAAGAATGTTCTCACGTCGATCAGAGCATCTATTTCGAAGGGAATGTTGAATTTGAAATCTGTCAAGGAAATGTTAGCTGAGATGTTGAATTATGATTAGGAAACGATTGGATAGAATTTCGATACGATTGATGACAAATGATAAGTCGAAGTTATTAATTCTAGATCGTATGGTCCTGAAAGATTCTTTTTATTTTTGATGTGAAATCAATTTTCAGATCACTCTACAACAAATGTTGATCTTATATTGAGATTATACCAATCTCTAAGGCGAAACATTCTATCAAAAAATGCAACTGTGAGCCCAATAAGACTTTTATATAGATTATAGGCGTTCCTTGCTATTGTGAATCTGAACGATTGTGATAGATAAAGGTATTTCCTCATCACTGTTCACATTCAACGTTTGCAATGTAATAATGTATGGTATTTTGTTTACAAGCGGTAATGCAGTCCTTTATGTCGTGGTTAGATCGGAGGCCAATTCGAATATAAATCATTTTTTCAGATTAAATCAGTTTGTTTTCTTAATCGAATCTTACAGTTGATTCCAAAATATTTGGGCTCTTTTGGATCATCTGGCATAAATCTTATTCGATTTCTTTAATAATTCTTTTTTTTAATGATTCCGATTTTTTTTATTGGTTCCGATTTATTCAAAACCAATTTTAATGCTTTCAACATCCAGCAATATGATTTCTTCGTAATAAAACATCTCTGTGTATTCTGTGAAAATTTTTAATAATTATAATGACCGTCAAATCATCAGCAAATATAAGGACAAAAAGTTTCTTAATGTTTTTAATGTATTTAATGTATTTAAGAACATTATCATAAACGAGGTTTCAAAAAAAATGGATCGAAAACATTGAAGGATCTTATTATAAAATTTCAAATAGATATTATTATCGTAGAGCATAGATAGTTTCCTATTCTTAAAGTTATAAACAAATTCAAAGTTTTCTATTTCAAAATTCACATGTGATGAATTTCCATATAATAAAAACATTTTTTATATCAAAAATAAAAAGAATAAAGATCGGATATCATTTTTATTTCTTGTTTTTTCAATTAATGAGAGAATAATATTCATTGCATCCACCATGTCATATTATTGTTTTCTAAACTCAATGCAAAAACTATGAAAGAATTTTGATCAATTTTTCTTCTGATAATAAATAATTCTTAAATAATATTGGAAGAAAAATCTAGTTTTGTTTAAAGATTAAAATTTTAGTATTTTTCCATTAATAATTTTTTTCCATAATTTTTCCATAACGAAAATTTCCTTGTTAATCATTAAAAATTAAACTAAAACTAATAAGATATAGCACTAAGTTTTAGTTCTCTGAGGAATATCCAAATCGATATTTTTTTTAATTCTCTTGGCTGTCTTATTTCTTTTATTCAGATCATGAACACAATTGAAATTATTGATGGTGTTGCAGTCTAATCCTCGGCCTTAAGTGCTAAAATTTTAGAATTGCAAATCAGAAATAAATTTAATGATAATTCTTGCTTTAGCAAAATTACAAGTTTGTTTTTCTCATCTTGTTTTCTCATCTCAACCTTTTCTAGGGTTATTCTAAAGATTCATATCAAGAGATGTGATAAATCTTATTCAGGAATCAATTTCAGCTTTTTTTATATCTTTAGATATCTATAGTTTTATATCTATAGTTTTCTTAAGTTGAGAGACTGCAAGATTACAATAAAGAAAATTCATCTTGAAATTTTTTTTTTAAATGATCTATATGCTTTCTATACAATAAAGAGAAGAAGAGCATCTGAGTTCTCGCAATCATTGTTGATCGTTTCACTTCATTTACATATTGCAGTTGAAGATAGTAATTTTGTTCTTCTCTCAACCGATGTATCCAATATGTATCCAATGCTTTTGATTTTACTTTCTTCGAAGATGTGAAATATATATGGATGAAATTGTTTATTCAGTATCCTAGAAAGTTATTTATTATAAACAAATTTATTAAAAACTTTATATACTAAACTTCTATGTGTATAAAAAATTATATATGTGTATAAAATTACATATATATAAAATTTATATTTATAAAAAATTTCCAGTTTCCTTTGAAGATAATGTTTATGAAAGAATTTCATAAAAATAAGACTAAATTTGTTCACAATTTCTAGAATTCTTCTTTTTCTGGATGAATCCATCCTCAGTTATTCAAAAATTTATTTGTAAACTATAATTTATTAAGCAAAAATTTTCTAATTCTTTTGTTTATAAATAAAAATCCTTCTTGAAAAAAAATGTAACACGATATATGTCATTGATTCTAATACATATCTCATTCAATTTTTCAATAATCTATTCATATATTCAAGTGGCATCGTTAGCATTAGTCAGCATACCAATTTGCCAAATCCTAAAAAATTTAAAATATTAGAATATTGGAATAATCAACCAGAGAAATTTTTATATCCCTATTTTGTTTATGTCAATTTTTTCTTTTTTATTTTTCTACTATTATTTTATTATTTTCATAATAACATCTATTGAATTCTATAAGTGTATCAATAAAATCATCTCCAATGATAAATTCCATGCATAATTTTATACTATTTATTTAAATCTTGATATTAGATTATATATATAATCTATATTATTATATAATATATATATAATCTATATTATATATATATAATCTATAATCTAGATTATCTTATAATGATATATTTGTAAAACACAGTCACAATAATTGGTTATTGCCATCAAAATTGTTTTCAAAATAATTCGGCAATTGATAATTTCCCTATCTTCGTTACTATCATAATCAAAATTCAACGAAGAATCGGCGTATATATATTTTTATATGCGTCATTTTTTAAATTTAAAAATTGTTTAATATTTAAACATCATCGAAACGTTATATAGAACAAAACTAGCTTATATGTATATAATACTATATATCTGAATTGAATGACTTTTTTAAAATGTAAAAAATTATACTTACATTAACGAAATTTGTCTCTTCTTACTTTAAAATGAATATAATATATCAATTTCTAAATGATAATATAAGTGATATCGTAATCGCATGATGCCAAATTCACGCATGCATAACATGTTGTGTACATATTATATATATATATATATATATAACATGTTGTGTACATATTATATATATATATATATATATATATATATATATATATATATATATATATATATATATATAATAAATCGCATGCATAACATGTTGTGTACATATTACACAGACACACACACACATATGAAATATACATGTAGTTTCTACTTAGAAATCCATGATATTTATAACATGTAATCATTTCCGGAAGCAATTCGATTAATCAAATTAATTTTTATTTTTATTTTAATCCTTTAATATCTCTGGAAAGATAACAATGTTTATAGAGATTTCCATAGTTACTTGAATCCTTATAGAAGTCATTTTTAGATTCCTAATTTTAATAATGTTTAATAATATTTAATCTCATTAAAGATTGATATAACTATCATATTTTTTCTATGATAATCAGAAAATATGTTTTTAATTTTTATTTATCTCTTTTTTTAACGCAGATATCTTTGTATTATTACTATACTGCGGATGTTTATGCTCTTAAAATATGTTAAAATAACATATTTTGAAATATGAAAATATAGTATATGAACATATACGGAAATATAATAACGTATTCAAAAAATATATGAAATATACAATAATATTTTGAAAATAATAATAATAACTTCATTTGTTATTGAACATATTGGTATAATTGCAATAAATTAAAAACATTTTTTTCTATAATATATTATCTGTAAATAATTGATAATATTTATCATTTAAAATTAATTTATATATCGAAAATGATTTCTCGACATTATTGACGACGTGATTGGATTGTATTTAAATTTATTTCAATTTCTATTGATTTCTTTAACGATTTGTGATATTCTGTTATATTTTTTATTTCTTTTTAAAACCGCAAAATAATTTTTTTTCTTCCAATTACTTCTTAAATTTAACATCGTTTAATAATTTTATCCATCCAGTTAATGGCATTTTACTTGTCTCTTTATATTATATAAATACTTGTTTTTTCATATTATTTGATAATGTTTCAAAATAAATTTCTATGAATAGTAAATTTTGTACAATTTGTTCCTATTGAAGTATATTTTGTGCTTATTTAATTATATTATCATTCGAATTAAATTGGATAATATATGAATAGAATATTTTTAATTTTTTTAGCAGCGAAAGATTCTTACTTAGTAAATCTGTTCGCAAATACTTATTACTCGTGAGATTTATAAACAGCTTATTCGGAGAAATTTTTCACATAAAAAAACTTTCCGTTACTACCGCGTGCAAATCTCTATTAGGTCTGAACAAAGAATAATATTTAAGAAGATTATCTTTGAAAATTTAGCTGACATTTATAATTGTATATTTTTGACATACTTCAACCTTTTGCTGATTCTAACGGTGATAGTATTTCAAACGCGACTGATTTAAAGACAAATAACATTGTTCTAGTTTGAGAAATCTACGTGAAATCTTTGTATACAGATCACCATCCAAGCAAGGAACTTCGCGATATCACGAACCGGGCATTGACGATATTATTGGTTATTAGCGTATCCCATCGAGAAACTGTAATTCTCCCAATTCAACCAGGAAGGGATTTTTCTAAGGGCATGAATAATCACATTGTAGTCTGATATGATAATTAGATAATTTGTGGAACACATTTGATCATCGGATACGATTATTTACTGTGACATTGTGAGAGACCTTTCTCTTTAATAAACACATTCACTTTAATAAACACATGAATAATTTATATACAGTCCATTTTAAGTATAATTGTAAGTATGCTATTTATTACGACTAATCGAAGAGCAAGCAGCCAGTTATTGCTTAGATTTACCAAAATCAATACAATACTATTATTGCGGGCGCGAATAGAATATTTTATCATAAGCAGTTGCATCTATTACTAGCAATGATATTTTTTCCTCGGTATCATGTGGCTATGCCATTCGTATAGCAGAATTGACAAAATAAGCAATACTTACATAATTTGTTCCTTTTCATTTACCCAAAAGTAAATAAATAAATAATTATACAATATTTCAGATTCGTATATTTTTGCAACAATTATTGATTTGCTACATCATTCCATTTTGTCTTGTCTATCGAAATCCATATGTGATTTTTAGAATATCATTTTTATAATAATATCATATAATATAATATTGTATATTGCTAATTTATAACAATCATCTAGATAATTTTTGCGAACTTTGCCATATTTCATTATCAATATTTTATTAACTCATATTTTCAGCAATCATTGTTTTACACATGTCAATATAAAATTCATTATTTTTATGTCACAATTTGTTCTTCTTTTGATATTTTAGATTGTTTCGCAATTTTGTTTTTGATGATTGAGAATATTTATTAATTAAATATTAAATTGTGATTTCATATTGTAGTTTTTTTTTCACATATTTTACAGTGCATAGATCCATTGTTATTCACAAAACTATCTCCTATGTCATCAATCCAATCCTAATATACGTCGACTTTTTCTTATTTTGAGCATCTTATAAGACTACTTTAAATCACTATTTGATTATCGTATATTTTATTGTTACTAAATTAAATTTATTGTTTCAAATTATACTGAATCTATGATAATGACAATTGTATCGATCCAAAAATGATATTTGTTATTATTTTCTTATTAGAGAATTGTTCATATATTGTGTATTATCATAGAATGATATTACATTGAATTTAACTAGTTAAGATTTTGATTTTATTCGTAGCAAATTTGATTTGAAAATTTAATGTTATCGAAATTCAAAAGTATATATGATAAACATAAATAATATATGCAAAATAAAAACTTTATATTTGGAATCGTCCAATAATAAAACAAATTTCTATCCAAATCTCATTTCCGTACAAACTTCTTTCTATAAAAATATGCATTTGCATAAACATTCGTAGTTTAATTTTTATTCAAAGCCTCTCTAAGTTTAGAAATTAATATGACTTTTTTATAGAAATACCAATCCTCTTTCGGATTTTATATCAGTTCTATGAGAACGTGGTCAACTTTTCCTTACTCTCTTTGAATCCTTTAAAATTTTTCTCTCTTTATCGATTAAATTCTTGCGTATATCTATACAACTCTTTTGAATTCTGATGATGATTATCTGAAAACCTTTTATTCTTCATTTGTGTTTTTCATATTCCTGAATTTTCAATATTATCTATAACTAACGATCTCATTAACTTCGTAGCTGAATCCGTATTCACTATTTGATAAGGAACAAATGCCATTGACCTCTCTTTTCTCTCAAATTTGTCGCTTTTTTCTTCTGCAATAGTTCAATCTGAATTTCTTTTTCCTTCCTAGTATTACTCCTACAAATAATCTTCGCAAATTTCTTAGAGATTTTTTATCTCTTCCTTTAGACTATTTTATTATTAAATACCTCTCTTTAGAAATTTAAAATATTCTTCTAAAAAAATTTCAGTTACTTAATAATGTTTGTTTTTTTCTTTAAATGCAATTTAAAGAATCTTGTATCTTTGCAATTTGTCCAAATATATTTGTTCCCAATAGCAAATTCATCGCGCAAGAGATTAATTTATCTTTATCATTGTATAGTAAGGAGTTTTGCTATTGAATTAATTAACTCTGCGTTTATTTTCTGTTTTAAGCGAAATCCATTTCTTTTTATGAGTAGTTAAACTTTTATCTTCATCATCATTTATTCTAATGGACTGTCTGTTAAAAGTAATTCAAAGATTTTCTCCATTTATTGAAAATCTTTGTCAGCTAATTTATCTTTATATATCTCGAATAGGTTACAATATTATTACATTACTATTAACTTTTTCATTGGGTTTTATTCTTATCTGAATCATTTAATATTAGAATATGTATGTAATAAAAATATATGTTTTTTTATTCTGATATTACTAGATTTTGCATTTTTTTTTTTACTTTTGTCTGTCATTATATTCCTTTCATTCATTATTTTCTCGGTGCAATATCATAGATTTTTAATATTGTCGAATTTTTCTTATTTGGTTTAAGTTTATCAATTAAAATATTCTTGCCCATTTCTCTATCTACTCTATTTAAAACAGTGAAAAATCTTATCATTTAGAATACTAGCATTATTCTTTACCGATCTTCTTTTTATATACATTAAAAATATTATTATATTCAATAAATATTTGGATCATAAAGCATAATGCCTAACATATATATATATATATATATATATATATATATATATATATATATATGTTTCTTAATCAAAATCGAAACCTGTTTAATTTTCTAATAAAGTTGATTGTATTGTAAGAGATCTATTTCAATTGCTACAAATTGATCATATGATGATAAATTTTTCTGCATTCTTTTACAAAAGTTTAGATCATTACTTATGTAAAAATTTTAACCAAAATATTACGTTCTATATATTTAGTGTTCTTATATAATTTTTTGTTGATATATACATATATCAATGATATATAGGTAATTGTCTAAACAGAATGTAAAGTGATGTTGTTCTATATGTTATTGCGTGTAAGGACCATATGTATTTAAAGCAACTTTTTGTTTTATAGATTATGAATGCTGGAATATTATTGACTATAATGTAATAATACAGGAGCCTCGTATAAAAAGCCATCTGTTTGAAAAAAGAAGCGCGTTAGTGCTCTTATATTATTAGTGCTCTGATTACTATACTTTGTTACTTATACTGTACTTTGTGCAAATCATTTTTCACAATTTGTCTTAACTACAAAATATTTCAAGAATTTGTTTATTACTATTTATTAGATTTATAAAATAGGAATAATTTTGAAAATATTGACAATATCCATTGACTCGATACACAAACTTTTGAAAAATAATAGAGTCTGAAAAGATTTTCTGCATATCCATATCCATTTTGAACTTTCTGTGTTTTTCGCAATATCATTTTCATATTCATCGTCTATTATTCGCCTTCGATTTTTCGCCTTCTTATTTTTTTCATCCGTTTTCATTCACTTTTATCATCAAGTGCTTTATAATATAAATATATAAAGATATATATATAAATATATAAAAATATATATAAAGATAATTTCGTTGTTCAACAACGAAAAATCAAATCATCATTTTCATTTGAATTGATTTCTTAAAAACTTTAAAAGTAATATTCCTATTCCCATTCATAACTGTCAAATTCAAATTAGAAGACATACTAATTTAAAATTCTAAAATAATCTTAATTTAAGAAAAAAATATATTTATTTTAAGATGTATCATATTATCCTTCTCAAGAAAATACATGAAGAGTTAAGAAAACTATTCATGAACTGATATTATTTATTTCTTGAAGATTCAACATAATCTAACATTCAACATAAGCAAACATTATGGCTGCTTAGTAATATCGCTATTTGTAACATAAAACGCCATTGCGCCTAAGAGCGTCTCTTACGAATGCAAAGAATTAAACTGTATGTTATTATTTCTAGATTCACAATCCCATGGAGATTATTCTTTTTACAATTTTTATAATAGCTATCCTCAATTGCAGGTCATGTAGTTTTTGCTCGTATAATTCCTGCAATTTCTTTGAAATATGAGATACGGTTTCTACTTAATACTTTTTAATATTTGCGAGATACTAAAATCCTCAATCCCCGGTTGAATCTTCTCTTTGCAAGGATTTTCTTCTCGTTGGAGACTTGTTGAACTGAAAGGTAAGTAATAAATCAGTAGCTTTTCTCTTTCGAATTTTTATTCTTTTAGAAAAGTTCTAGCAATTGCCTTTTTATATGCATTATTCGTTATATACATACATAACATGTAAAAGTTTCTGATCAAAGTTTCTTCAATTTTTTTCCCAAAAGAAAAGTCTTAAGAAATTTTTTAATACCATATTGTGTAAAAGATACTATAAAATAAATCAACGCTATTTATTCTTCATATGTATTTATTCATTCATTTGATTTATTATGTATATTAATATCTTCAAAAATTTCTGGTCAATGTGTTCAACGAGTAAATAATACATATTATTTGTATAACAATTTTTATACATTATTATAATTAATATTTTGTAACAATGTTTTTTGTGATAATCATAACAACATGGATTCGATTAAGTAAATAATGTACTCATGTGGTATTTTATTCTCTACTAAATTTTGAAAAAATTCTACTATTATTAAAATTTCTATGATCTTTTATTCATTTCTTTCCAAAGATATTCTCTTGGGTTTAAGTCCGTAAATTGAGAAGATTAATCTAAAACTTGTACTTCATTTGCAAACACTCTTTTTATAATTTTCGATGCACATTTAGAGTCATTATCTTACTAAAAGTATCAATTTTCTTTCAATATATGATAACATATAAGTTTCTAAAATTTTCTTATATGATGTCATAGATGATAACTCAAGTTTTATAAGAGGATCAATTTCTTGAATGGAGAAAGGTCTCCGAATCATAATACTTTCTCCAATAGTTGGTATTTGATACTTGTTTTTTATATTAATTGAATGTCATGAATATTTTTCATCATTTTTAAAAATATTGAATTTAGATTCATTCGAAAAAAGTATCGTTTTCTATTTTTCTACAACCATAACCAAATCATAATATTTTTGTTGACAAACATTAATCAGTCTATTTTATTTTTCTTATTAATTTAATTTTTTTAACATGAACTCTATCAAATCCTGCATCGTATAATTTTTTTGTCACTGTATTTCTACTAATACTAGCAAGTTTTTCCGTTTGTAATTCAACTACGATATTGGTATACTGTTTTCTTTACATCTTTAATTAATTTTCGTTTTATAATTTTGTCAATTTTTTTATCAATCTTTTGAGACCTTTCATTTCGTGCACAATCTTGTACATCATATTTCGCACAGTATCATTTATTTATTCCATATTCTTTCCAATAGATAATATTGAAGCAATTTCATAAGATAATTTTTCCTCTAAATAATTTTATAACAATTTTGCATATTTCAACAGATGTCTTTCGAATTATATTAGCGATTCAGTGATTAATTACTAATTGAAATAATAATACTTCATATTATTTAAATGTAAATATTTATTGGTTTATTATTAGTTTTTTAAGATTTACTATAAGAATTGACCAGAAATTTTTGAATATATATATTCTTCAAATAAACATGTATGAACAATAAATAGTATTGGTTTATTTTACAATATTCTTTTACACAATGTTTTTATATTTTATATAATATTAATAAAAATTTCTTAATAAAATTTTTTCGTTTCTTTTGGAAAAATAAAAAAAACCATTTGGAAACTTTAGCATGCATATATTTATTCACTTGGCTAATATTTGAAAATATTGAAAAAAAAAAGCAGTAATATAAATGGATTCTTCGTTGATTATCATAAATATATATATAATACAAAAAATAATTCAATAATCATCTTGAAATAGATTTTTACAAAGACATGTGATAAGAATAATTAGATTTTTTTTTTTAATCTGTTAACACATAGATTTGAAATTTATCATATAAACAATTTTTTTTAAATTCTATAGATTAAATATTTTTATTAAATAATTATTAAATATTAAATTTTGTTTTATTCTTAATGAAAAATATGAAATATTTTTGCAGAAATAATAAACATAAATCGAAGAATATAATGTTAATTCATTATACATATTAAAATTTTTTATTTAGTAATGTATATAATATATATTAAAATTATAATTGTGTGTTAAAATTATAATGACTACATATAAACAACAACATTGCAATCATTGCAGTATGATTTTTTTTTCTTTGCTTTTTTCTTCTTTTTTTACTGTAACAAACAATATAAATCTATATGATTCAATTTTGAAAACTTAGAAAATGTCTTTCTATCAATCTATATAATCTTGATTTGTGAAATATGCCTTTGAATGATGTTTTTTAATTATATATTTTTTATTTTGTATCAGTATTTTTCTTATAATTTTTTATTTATTTGTTTAATTAATACATAATAGATAAATTCCACACATATATATCTAATATAATAATTATGTATGTCTAATATAATGAAATAATATTTTTTTAATATTTTATATATTTTTCATTTTTGGATAATCATAAAAATGTAATCTGTATAAATATTAATCTTATTTATAATTAACATTTCCCACATCATTATAGACTATACAAGTTTCTTAATTCTGTTTTTTTCTTTTGTTTATTAATAATAACGATGTTTGTGTTATAAATTATTGACAAAAAGAATATTTTTTCTTATTTATACCATTTCATATTTTTATTTATTTTATTTATAAATGTTAATATTTTTTTTTTTCATAATTATTTTCGATATATAATTCTATTGGAATCATCGTATCCATTGTCTTGATGAAATAGAATATTGGTCTCTCTTAATGTCTCTCGCAAATGATTGATAAATTAGTTAGTTTTCGCTGCATTGTCCAAAATTTTAATAATTCCTCTGATTACATTTTTCTTCTATACTTTTTTTATTTGTTTAATTTCTGTCAGGTTAATTGTAATTAATCTTTAATCTTTTGCGCTCGATGATTTTTTTAAGCGAAATAGCAACTCAAAATGATTTTGCGCATATGTGACGAGTGTCTTACAGATAATATAAAATGATTTTATACACAAATTAAATTAGAAAAATACTATATTTTAATAATTTATTTATATTTAAAAATATGATTTTGTAATATTAATTTCTTCTTCTTTCTATTGTATTTCTTTTTTTTTTTATAATAATTTATGAAGCATCTGCCAAGAATGCTTTATATTAACGCTTTATATCTTTATATGCTCTATATCAATATATCTTTATTATTCGAATAATTATTGCAATAATAAATTGTTTCGTATTTTCCATCTGGTTTGTTTCAGCAAAAACAAATCTTACATTTTTTATTCCTATTAAAATCGCATGGAGTTTTTTCTAATTTCACCATAATTAACGATCGAATTTTATTGTAATTAGTGATCGAAGTTCAATCATGCGATTGTGAAAAATCACTTAATTAAAATTCTTATTAATTACGTGGATAAACGGCTTTTCGTTCTTCTGTTTTTTTATTAATTTATAGAAAATATAAAAATTGATTAAATAAATTTTCATTCCCCAAAAAATAACTTGCACCACTATTTCAATGATTTCCTCATAAATCAATATATCGAAGTATATTAATCAATCCGATCAACGCCGCCCATGAATTTGATGTAATGTATGATCGAATTTTTTAACAACAATCTGAATATCATAGCGGAGAGTTCTTTTCAATTCTTTTTACTCATGTTTGCATTATACCAATTTGTCAATAATGTAATGATCTTATTTTACTATATTAAAATCAAATTATTATTAAATAAGCTATCATTTTGATTTTTTTTTAAGATTTGGTTTTTTTTCACATCTGGTAACTCTTTTCTATTTTGTCAATATAATGAATTTTGAATTTTCTTTTTATTTGTGCCAGTTAAATTTTAATTTATATAATTCATTAATCAAAATATAACTGGTATAATAACGGTTTGTAAACATATAATGTCTCCGCACATTGGAAATTTTATTCAATAACTTGTTATATATAGATATAATAGAATTGTAATAGATATTGAAAAACTTTATCAATGTTTGTATTATAAAGTTACATATAATAGGCAGTATTCCACAAATATAATTCGTATTAGAATCTGCTAATGTATAGATTCGTGTACTCCATTTCGTTAGTTTTTTTCGGGTTATACATGATAAACAAAAGTTTTGAATTTTATAACAGATTCATAAACAAATTTGCTCCCTCTATATAAAATAATATAAAAATCTTGAGTTTATATATCAAGACAGTCACTTCTTAGCTGCAAACGTATTGTAGAGTTAATATTTTGTGCCAAAATTATTTTCACATGCAACATTAAAAAATTTTGAGTAAATCTCTTGTAAACATATTTGAACAAAATGGAATGTGACTTATTTAATTTTTTGATCAATATTCTTGTATATTTATCAATGGCTTCGTTTCCATATTTATAATAATTGCGATGAACATTCAAAATTCTTCTTTGGTAATATTATACAATATTTGTGATGACAAAATCCTCTCCTCTAATTATTTACAGGATAATTATTTGTTTCAGTTATTATTTGATTTATTAGCTCGATAAAAAATATCTTAAAACCCAACAATTTTGAGAATACTTGTAGTCCTACAGGTTTTTCTTCGATTACGAATTTTATTCTCAATAGATTCTTCACAAAGTATCCATTTTGAATTATTAGAATGTGGGGCATCAACTTTCGGATTCACTATCTATTCTAATTTTTCGATTTCTTACTTCTAATATTATGTTGCTATCACTATTATCTCTATCAATTTTTCATTTTTACCATTAATTCATAAACACAATCAATTTCATTTCTTAACAATTCAAAATCAGATTTATCTTTATTTAAACTAATTTCACTTCCAAAATATATTTTTTTTAGAACTTCTGAACTTATGAAATTATAATACTTTTACCACGATATTGTCAGAAACATAGTTTCGCAAGAATTTGAGATATTTTTTAAATATCTTATCTGTATTTTAAGGTTTAACGTTTCATATTTATTAACAGAAAGAAAGAAAATAAAAAACTAAGGAACCAATTACGAATTAATATTATGCTCTTATTAATAGAAGATTACGAAATCTAGCATAAACAAAGATTAATAGTTTTCATTCACCATTCAAGTTACACACGAAACCTTGTACAATAATTCGAAAGATAAGGCCTAACTGGACAAAATTTTTTTTCGATTTTGAATTTATAGAGATTTAATTTTTAAAAAACAATATTATTATAATTTATTATTTTTTAAAAAATATATAAATAACAAAAATATAGTTAAATACATAAAAAAAATTAACATTGCATTTAATTAATATAGAATAAAAAAAATACATAATAATCAATATATAAAAAAAAATATAGGATAATATATAAAAAATATAGAAATATAATAATATAGAAATATATCGCAATATATAAAAGAATAAAAAGATATAATATAAGTTAAAATAAAATAGAAATAAAAATTAATAAATATTTAAATAAAAATGAAAAGAACAAAACAAAATTATAGGTTTTTAAGGTTTTATTTTTAAAAAATATACATACAATGAAAAATTTTATTCATTATTTCAATTTGAATTCGATGATTTCTCATTATTTTCATCAATATTAATTTTTTCTTTTTCTTTGCCTATATTTTTGTCTAATAAATTTTTGATTTCTTGATTTAACGAACTTAATTTTTTTTTCGATTTAATTTTTTTGTCGAAACTTATTTATCAATGGGTCAGAAATAACATTGTTAGTAGATTTAAATTTGTATCTGATTGTAAAATTGTATCTTTGTCATTTTAAATATTTTTTTCTCGAAATCTACAAAAATCTTTCTATCTTGCTTTTTACGCTTCTTGCGACATTTGATCAATTAGAATTATGAAAAATTAAATAATACTTTTTGCATGACAAAATAATTTGTGTAAAGTTATTGGCATACATACAAATATAAATATAAATTTTTTGTATTATGAGAGCATTATTCTATAGCAAATTTTTCTATATTAATATTATGACCAGAGGATAAAATTTGCTATAAAATTCCTAAAATTTCTTTATTAACATTACAATTTAATTTCTTTATTATCAGTATATTGCAAATTCAACCATAGTTACGTAGAATTTATAATTTATTATAATTTCTTTGTCATAATTTTAATAAATAGATTCATAGATTTTAAATTATTAATTTGATTTTGTATTTTATTTATTTAATTTTTTATGAGATCATCATTTTCTTGTTCAAATATAAATTTTATATGTTTGTAATATTTCATGGAACATAAAACTGAATTATGCTAAATTATATTCGATTTATTATATAATTTTATTGGTACAAAAGAAATTATAAACAAAAATTCATTAATACTTATAATAAATTTGAATTTCTGTTTATACATATTATTATACCATTTTATGGTATAAATAAACCGTTATTTGAAAGCAACAAATGATTTATTCAATGATCTAATGTTGTTTGTTAAGTAAGTTTCGCATTTGACTCAGTTATTTTAATATCATTAAAAAGAAGCAAGAATATTTTGCTTTTAATAAATTATAATATGATAGATATATTTTATGCCTTAAGTTAAGTTTAAAGCATTTTTTTCTAATAAATTTATAGAAATATATAAAGTATTTTTTATGTCAATATACAATGCTAAAATTTCATCAGTTATTATATTTTTGTTGTAAAAATTCTTTTTTTGAATTTCTATTTTTTTTTATTTATTTATTTATTTATTTATTTATTTTTTGCAATAAATGCCGTGTTAATAATGAGATTAGCAATACATTTGTGTTCTTTTGATCGAAAAACTACTTCTGCAGCAAAAATTATTTTTTCAATAGAATTTTCATTTATAATTTTTGCTACCTTTATGTTTTTTATTTTTATTATATGATTTTATTATTATTATTATTATATTTTTTGAAGTTTTTAATCAGTCTCCGTGCAAAACTTGATATAGAAGAAATTTTATCAATAACAAGTAAACCTTCAAATAAAACAAAATCTTCCTCTTTGATCCAATTTTTAAATCTGTTTAAAAAATATTCATTTTGTCGTCCATTTTTTTCATCAATCTTTTATTCAATAAAAATATATCACAAATATCTCTAATTATTGGGTTGGCAACTAAGTAATTACGGATTTCTTTTAGAAAATCAAAGACAATTTTTTCATGGAACTAAATAACTTTATTCTGTAATATGTTGCCCATTTTGATCAATGACCTTTTGCCATTTTTCAGGCAGCATCATAATCCCACGTTCATAAAACTTCTGGTTTTTATTAGCAAAAAACTGAATCAGGTATGATTTGATATCATCATCATTATTGAAATTTTTACCATTCAAGGAGTTTTGTAAAGATCGAAACAAAAAGTAATCAGATGGTACAAGGTCAGGACTATATGGTGGATGTAGCAAAACATCCCAACCAAGCTCCAATAATTTTTGCCGAGTGACCAAAGATGCGTGTGGCCTTGCATTGTCATGATGGAATACAACACCTTTTCGATTTGTCAATTCGGGCCGCTTTTCTTTAACCGCATTGTTTAATTTCGTTAGTTGTTCAATGTAGACAACAGAATTGATCGTTCAGTTGGGTGGTAAGAGTTCAAAATAGATAATTCCTTTGTAATCCCACCAAACTAATAACAAAACCTTCTTTTGATGAATACCAGCTTTTGATGTTGTTTGAGCTGGTTCACGTGGCCTGCTTCACGATCTTTTCCGCTTGATATTCCATATATCATTTTTCATTTATATTATGAACTTTAAATGAACGAATGATGGTACTTTGACTCTTTGCGGCTAATTGTAATGATTCTTATTGTATTTTAATATATACTATTTTCGAATTCTATTCTATTTTATTTCGAATAATTCTGTTCTAGTTTCTATTTCTAGACTCAACTCCAAGACTGTCACGAATCTTGGTTTTTCCTCCAATCCTTTTCGAAAAAAATACAAAGAGGGGAGAAACCAATGGTCGCGCTGGAGAGTGGCCTCGAAGGATGAGCTCTCGCGGGGTCGCGTCACAGCAGGGATCAGAATCTTCGCGCTCATTCTCATGGTGGTCCATGACGTGCAAATGTGGCTTGTAAAGTAGCCATTGCTGTGATATTTTTGTTTAAATTAAAGATCTGAAAAATGTTAGAAAAATCATGTCCGCTCATAAATTATTAAGTCATTGACGATGCTCGAACTATTGAAAATAAAGGCCAGGTTACCCGATCGCTTCACAAGTACTGTCCTTAACAAGTACTGATTTTTGATAGTATAATTTATATTAATATAAATAAATTAAATATAATTAAATAATTAAATATAATTACACTATAATTTATAATTTTATGAAAAAAATTGTACAATAATTTGTTTGAATTCATTTTTAATTTGAAATTTAACATACTTTAACACACGGAGTTTTTTGCGTAAATTCACTTATATTATATTATATATATATTTATTACATTAACTGATTAGATTTATTGTGTTTTGCGAGGACTATGTTATATACAATGAGTATTTGATTCTAAATAATTATTGATGTTTTTCCTTTGAGAATTATTGAAATTTTTTATTTTTTTTTTACTTTCGATGTGAACCAGAGTTGTCTCGAACGATTTGTGTAGAAAAAATAGAAAAAGAGAAACACAAATTAAACAATTCGTATCGTAAATTGACAAGATGATAGTCGAACCTATTTTATTGGAGAAAAAAAAATGCAAAACATAACTATTTTTAAGTTATTCTTAAATCATAGACTACATAAAGAATGTCCTAAAATTCACGCAAGAAATAATTTTGATAGAAAACACAGGTTTATAATTAAAAATTGTAAATTTTTTATTGATTCATAAAATATAGTATAGGGTTATGTATGGAATATCATATTGAATAATTAGCCTTCACTCTGTTGATATACACACTCTTTTGTTGAAATTTTTCATGACTGTTTTGCATAAATGTAACTGAATTTCGTTAATACAGCACTCAATTTCCTACTTTAAGGTATAGTTAATTATAGTTAGACATAAAGCTTAAATTTCAAAAAATCTAAAGAAAAAAACCTTCAAATGAACCTAATTGTTGAAGAGATTTTTTGTTTGAAAAATCAGCATCCACTTGTTGTTCTATAATCCATTCGATAAATTCTATTCGCTATGCGTGTTGGCTTCAGTTCTTGAATTAATTGAACTTTGTAAAGATACAAATCTTTCGTGAGAATACGCTGTAAAGAGCTTCTCAAAATATCCAATTCTTGACCACAGTGGCGAATTGATATCTTTGGATTCTCGAATATTAAAAATACTTTCACGAATTGCTTCGATGTTTTGTGTTGAATGATTTATTGAAAGACAGCCAGAGTATTTAAAATCATTAATTGATTTTTTCTAAATTTTTTAATTAATTTCTTTACAATTGATGAAATTAAATCATTATTCTGATCATATTTTGTATGAAAATTGCGAACTGACTAACCTTCATTATTTTTAAAATATTGCTCAATAATGAAAACACGTTGTTCTTTTGTATAGTGCATTTTTAATAATCCTAAACTGTCAGCTATCTTTTTTTTTTGTCATCAATACTTTACCGCACAAATAGCGCAAAATTTTGCATAAATTTTGGATAACCCTCTTTACTTTAAATAACCACGCAAAAAATCTGCGTGGCAAATATAATAAAGAAGTTGTAGCAAGCAATTAATTTAAAAAGTATTTTAATTTGATAAATATAATAAACTGAATCTTGAAATGATATTCTAAAGAAAAATGTTTATTAAAAAAAAAAACATTATGGCGATTTGTTACGGAATCTCAATTCTATTCTATAAATTACCCTATAGATCTGAGCTAGATATAAATCTAAACAATAATAATTGAAAATAACAATAAATAAATACAATAATAAAAATAACAATAAAAACAATAAAATTGAAAATTATAATATAAAATTATAATATAAAAAAAACATTATAAGAAGATATTGCATAAATATGATCGCTCAAAAATTAAAAGGTATAAAAAAATTATCAACTTAAATTAGAAATATTATTGCTTATTTTTCCAATATATAATAAATAAATATAAATACATTATTATAATATAAATTGATTAAAATTAAGTTGATTAAAATTTCAGTAACTAGACTAGAGAATTCGTTGGTGATGGGCGTTCGTTTGTGCCCGTACATGTACAGCCGTAAATAAAATTAATTTTTAATATAGTTTTGCAAAGTTTTGCAAATTAAATATGGCAATAAAAAAAATAGAAAATTTTTACTTTTCATATATAAAACTCTTATTGCATGGAATTTCACGACATGAAACATATAAATCATTGATAAATCATTATATTTGTGAATTTCTAATATGAAATAATTACGTAAACTTAATTTACAAAAAAAAACTTATTGATAATGATAATTTTTTTAATTTTAATTTTATTGATAATTTAATTTAAATTAAAATTAAAAAAAAATTATTGATAATTATAATTTAAATTAAAATAAATATTTTGAGATGTCATATCCGTTATAAAATTGAAATTTAAATGTTTCTTAATAAATTTACAGAATATTTTTCAATTATTGAAATATGAAATATTGAAATGATGGATCAATTATCGATTAATTTTCTGCCCATATATTACGCATATTTTGCTTAATCTTTAAACGTTTAAAAAGAGGATTTAAAATTTTAATATATAACTGTCATGTATAAGTTTTCATTTATAAATTTCATAGTTATTATAAATTAGATCGAAATAATTATCTTTTATAAATTTGAAAATGAATTTTATTCACATATTATATATTGTTCAAACCATTGTGAATCATTTCTCGAGCGCAAAAGGTTATTTCTGGTAAAAGATATAAGTTTTCTTTAGGCTGGACTTTTTTTGAATCACAATTCGGATACAAGACGATTTAATCTTACCATTTTATTATTGATATTTATTGCAGACCAATAAATGTCGTCAATTTTTTTCATCAATTCTTTTCTTCTCTTCCTCTGTTTGTTTTTAGAGGAACTTTTTTAGATAGCTTCGATCCCTTGTTCTTTCTGTCTTTTTTTTTATGTTTTTCAAACAAAAATTTTAATCTAAGTATCTATTAAAATCGTTAATTGTTGATTAATTTCTTCGAAATAACGCCAACGATTGTTAATTAATTTCTTCGAAATAACGGTAATGCATTTTAATAATACTAAATGTAAAAGATAAAGATTATTATCATTAATAAGAATTTTCCTCTTGTTTTTTTATCTTTTTCAATTTTTTATCCTTTATGATCAAAGCATTCATCAATTTGAAAAAGAATCACACTATTCTGTGGAGAATAATTTCTCCAAGAATTCGAAGAGCATTTTTTTGAGAAATTCTGCATTCCAGATTAAATAGCATTAACAGGATTTATGGACCAAAAATGCTGCAAATGCAATAACAATGGATTCTCTATCATAATACTAGATACTGACAATAGAAACAAAAATAATCAATTGGTTCAATTTGAAAAAATTTATTTAAATTAAAAAATATTTATTAGCCGAAATAATTAGTAAACGATATTTTTTTTTAATCATTTATATATTTATGAAATATTATATTGTGTCAAATATTAAGAGTTATTATGATATATGTTATAATATTATAATATATTTTTGAAATACTCTGTTTGAATATTTTAAAGAAGATGATTTTCTTTTATTATGAAAATTTTGCTAATATGTTCTATATTCTAAAAAGCTTTATTTTTTTTTTTATTATATATTTTTTCGTGATTATTAATATTTAAAAATGATTATAGTATCAATAATATTTTTTATTATTATCACATTTCATGAATGATTATACATTAGAATGAATGCTGATTGATTTCATCTACATTTTTAAAGCAATTTTTATTACAATATCATATAATGATTATATAAAATAAACCGCATAGATATTCAAATAATAATAAAAAATCAAAAAGAATTTACCAAACAAAAAGAAGATTTAGAATTGTATATATATATATATATATATATATACAATATATTATATATATCATAATATTTATAATATAATTATAATTATATTTATTTTATAATATAATATTTATAAACATATTTTGTTTTTTATTTCTTAAAACATTTTCTTTTTTTTTGTTAATATATAATGTATATACTCTATAAATTGTTTATTTTAAAGTTAAGTAATATAATATAATATATAATTATATGTAATAAATAATATTAATATAATACATAAACTTTACGTAATAATAGTATTTTTTTAATAATGCATAATATTATTTAATTTAAAATTTATAATTATGTAATTATGGAATTATTATATAAAAATTTTTTAAACAAATGTATAATAATTTAATTATTTTTTTTATTAGTTTTTTATTGATCTAGAAAATAAAAAAAAATTAATTCAAAAATTTTGTCAGTTAATTCATTTTAATTTTAATTTATCATAGATCCAATAAATATAGATCAAGAATAAATATAATATCTTAAAGAAAGTTAATCAATTTTTTTTATTTAAAAAATTACATTCTACATTTTAAGAAAAAATTGAATTATGTCGAAAATTATAATCAATTATTCGGAGAAATAAATTCAAAATATTAGATACAGATTTTCATATTTCAAATCTGAATTTAAATAAAGATGAACTGAAATTGAACATAAAACTAATCAATTTTATAAGAAGATATAATAATTAGCTAAATGATACGAATTATCAAAAATTAGAGCAATGGAGTATAAAAATTATTTAATGAATAAAGTAATTCATTTTTTCAACAGGAAGAAAATGGAATTTCGAAATACAGATGAAATAATATTCACCGCTCAAATAAAATTGCAATCGTTAAGAAAAAAAAATATTTCGACATTACTCAAAGAAATCACGTGTTTTTCTAAGTGAGCTAGAAAATATATAACTGTTTATTCCATATTAAAACAGAAAAATAGTGAAAAATTATCATCGTAAAAATTCTATCGATATTTATTGAATGATTTTTTTCTGGTCTTCCGAAATAATTAATTAAAAATTGTATTCATACAATATATTAAAAGAAAAAATTAATTATTAAAAATAGAAAAAACAATATATAGAATTTAGATTACCGATTTATGACGAAATAAATCTTTAATATTCATTAAATCGTACCACATTTAATGATTTGCTTAGAATATGTTTTAAATAATTTTAAATGAAAATGATCACAATTATTAAATTTTATTAATTTAAATCAAAATAGAATTGTGACAGATTTTAATATTCATTAGAAACAAATATTTTTTGAATTAAATTCTATTTAATAAGATATTTGTATATCAAAATTCAATAGCTTTGCCATTAATATTATAATCCAATTAGAATTAAGTAGAAAAGAAAAGAGACATTTGATATAATAAGTAAAATCGATTATATATATATATATATATATATATATATATATATATTCAATAATATAGTAGTAAATTCAATAATATACTTAAAATACTTATGAAATATGAAATATCCAAAACTAACATTATCGAGAAAAAATTATGTAATTTAAAATAATCACTAACAAATAAAGAATAAAGTCATTTCATTTCTCATTTCAATTCTAAAATGTTTATGAAGCAATATCAAAAAATTTCAATAATTTTATAAATTTAGAAATAATAAAAGCAAAATAATCATAGAAATAAATTCGACTTATATTTTTCGACTATATTTTACACGCAAAAATTCGATTAATATTTGAAATTATGTTCCTTATGAAACTTATATCTTATAAAATATCTATTAAAAAATATATATATATGTGTATATATATTATATTATTATATACTATAAGGAAAATAAATATTAAATATTAAAAAAAAAAAATTGTTAAAACTTGTAAATTCAAAATGCAAAAATAATTCAGAATTTGATATTTTAAAATTGGATTTTGGAAACATCAATAATGGAAACACTGTTTAAAAATTTTTTGTTAAATTGATTATCTGATTTATCTGATGAAATGATAAGATTGAATTGCGATCTCTTATACATCGTTTAGTATTATTAAAAATAATATCAAATATCATAAAATAAATATAAAAGAATTTGAAAAATACAAATTAAATATATAAAATAAATAAAATTATATAAATTATAATATAATTATATAATTTAGCATCTAATATAATATTAAGCAAAAAAATAAAGTTTTATTATCTAGTTTTACTATAATAGATGTCTTAATTCCTACTAATAATAATCGGAAAAAACGACTGAAAGTTGCAATAAACATTTTCCATTATATCAACAAAAATATTAAAAAAAATTTTGCAGAGAGATATATAATCTAGGCATGATTATTTTTAAAATTAGATCTCTTCTTGATTAACATATAACAGAAATCGAAAAAAAAATTTTTTTGAAAGAAATTATAAAAATATAAATTATAATATAATTATGTGTCTTCTACTATCAAAAGTTCTTATGATAAAATCATAAATACTAATAAAGAGAATTCGAAACAATTTTGATTCATCAAATGCTATTCCAGTTATTAAAAATTTGACAAATTAAAAATACTCATTAAGTCAAGTATTTTTTTGTTAATTTTTATTAAATTTATTGATATTTATTGAAAGATATTGAAAAAGTATTAAGAAACATATGTATATATTTAAAAGTATAAATAACTTTTTTAAAAAATTATTTTAGAATGAATGACGATCATTGAAGATAAATATTCGAGATCATTTGTGATTTGTTATATCTCTTACAGATCGGATAAATTAATATTTAAGGCGTCAATTATTTTGTGGAAATGTTGGAATTTTAACTTTAAGCACCGCAATATATTGAATTTTTTATTGTAAACATGCATTTTTATAATAAAATGAACTTTTAGAACATAAAATTTCTATTCAAAAATTGTAGATGATAAAGTTTAACTAACTAAATTTATAGATAAAATAATTACTTATAATTATTTAAATCTGTACATGTAATAATAATTTTTTAATTTTTTGTTTTTATTTTTAAATTTAAAAAAATTATGTACTATTTATTTCTAAATTTAATATTTTTTTTTTGTGTGATAATCTTCAAAATAAATATGTACATACAGAGAACTACATCACAAAAAATCACATTTAAATCGAATTTCACTTCGTTTTTTATGGGCTGCACAATACTGGCTACGAAGTTATTCATTTTCCTTATTTTAAAATTTTATCTTATATTTTTTTTCAATTATAACTTTATCGATAGATATATGTTTAGTTAAACAGTCAATTATTTAGATGTTTGTTTTACGAATATATTTTCATCGGCTAATTAATTAGTTATATATAATAACAGTAGAAATCACTAAAAATTTTTTATAAATTTTTTTATTATTTAGTTTTTTAAATATACAAAAAGAATAAAAAAAATGAACAATTTATAATTTTCTTACTTCGTTTTTTTTTTAATAGAATAAAATATATCCATTGCTTTTAGAATTATCATTAATATTCAATAATCTTTTTTTTTGATTTCATTATTTTATATTTTATATGCTTGATAGAAAGTATCACAATACATTTTTTTAACTTTAGAATATATAACATTCCAAAATTATATTTCGAATAAATAATAAATATGATGAATTATGCCTTTATGTTTAGACAAATCTTTTCTATATTTTTCTAAATTGTATCAATCAAACAGATTTTTTTTAGTAATAAAAATAAAATCAATGAGAAATGTGTGAAATAAATAGTCCATTGTTAATGCAGAAAATCTTCTCAAAAAATCGCTTAATTACTTTACTACTAAATTTGCTTAATTTTTTTCAATTTATTTAAAAATTTTTAATTTTTTTTAAATATATATTAAAATTGCAGTTTAATAATAAATTTTTACATCAACGAATGTTTATAATTTATTCTATAGTTTAATTTATTCTATAATTATCTTCAAAGAATTATCTACTTTGAAAGAACATTGCTTGCAATAAATTAACAATTGCAGATCTATTGTATCCTGATTAGATATTGGATGCATAAGATTTAAAATTTTTTGATTAAAAATTCTATCACTTCATGAGATTATAATTTGTATTTTTTTTTTTTCATTTCTCGTTATAGAAATCTTATAAAATGTAGAATATCTGAAAATCTATCACCTGATATTGCAGTTGTATTAAATTAACGATAATGATATTTTATCTCCATAAGTCATTTTTCATCTTCCAAAAGAAAATATGACGAATATATCGAAAAATTATATTATAATGCATTTATTTTTGTCTCATCGATTAATTTTTACTTTTTTGATTTATTTATATCAAAAGTAAGTTTTCATTTGTAACTATTATAATAATATTAATAATTTGATTAACAACCTATTGTTTTCATATATTTTATAAATTATACTGTATGTTTTCTGATATGTTTCTTATTATTTTTAAAAACAATTCGTTTGTACACAGTATGATTCTCCAAGCTCTTAATATTAGAAGATACAGATTAGATATATATAAGATTAGATATATAATAATATTAGATACAGAAACTTCAATTTTCTCTTCCAATTCTTATTAATTCTATTCCAATCTTATTACATTATTAGATGAATTATAACTTTTTTTTTATTTAATAGTATTTCAATATAATCTTCGTTTGCAAAATGTTCAAAACTTATTTGGAAATAAAATTTTTTAATTATTTTTACAGATTAAATTGTTGAAAAAATCCATTTCCTATCAACATTTGACTGTTTATAAGGTAATCTTTACACATAAATAAATAGAATTATGAAGATTCGTGATATTTATTAAGAATTTAAATAAAGATGTTTCAGATTCCAAATAATTGACTTCAAATACGCCAGAAAACGGAGATTACGGAATATTCACATATCTACCCAATAATCTGGAAATATAAATTTTCACTAATTACCATTATGCTCAAAAAATTTTCATTTTCAGGAAAATCAAAATCTCAATCTTAATAACGCAGGAGTGATTGTTATACAACATTTATTACCGAATTGATTTCAAAATTCTGATTTAAATTCCATTGAATCTATGGGAGAAAAAATTGACAAAATATTGCAGAATGGGGATGACTCCGTCATCATAATATGTACAGTGAAGTGGTCTATTGAACTGTGGACCAGCCACTTGCTGCTGGAATATATACGAATCGAAAGAAAGTAAAGGAAACGGAAGAATAATTTCAGAGCAATATGCAGACCAAATCGATTATACGGACCATATATTAATAATTAATCTATATAACACAACTCGAATGCGTCTTCAGCAGAGTTCGCAAGAAAAGAATCTCCAATTTAAAGAAGACAATAGCTTTATACAAGTTAGGCATACAAGGCATCATTTATAAAATTATATATATAGTTATAGGAAGATTAAGACACTATCTATAATGGAGACTTTCGATCAGATATTCTTCAATATATTATAAATATTTTCTTCTCGGATAGAAAGGAATTGAACATTTAGAAACCAGTAGACACGAATATTTAATCTGCCGACATAAAGGTTTCTAAGAAGAATCGTGTAATATTGTGCAGGACAACATCGACAACATTCTTAGCCATGTTTGGATATTAGTCTTTATGCATTCTTGAGCCAACGCTACGTCGATTATTTTATATATGCCTAAGATTCAGACAGGTCTGTAAGAAAGGCAAATGATCCTTCTGATGAAAAAGGAAAGACAATTCAGTTCATTTATTTATTGTTGGAAAAAGAAATTTTTCGAGCAAATAATCGCTTCTCGCTTCTTCAGCAAGAATTCTAATCAAATATGGATTTTAAAAAAATCGTTCAATAATCGATGCGATTAAGCAGATCAGAATCCTTACGAAGTTGATCGTTTTCCAGAATGGGATTGCTTTAATGATATGAATGTTATAAACGCATTCAATTCTCTAGTGAGCAGAGATAAAAAAAATATTACCCTCAAATGTCTCCCTATGTAGAATGTATATTTTAAAATTGATTTATAAAGTTTTATTAATGTATAATGTGGCATACGACACTGTGAACTCTTCTGTCTACCAATTTGATATGTTACATGCAACGATTAGTGATAGCCACTTGTAAAAAAAGAATTAAATCTTTCAGATATAGCATAGCTTCATTCAGTAGAGTTAGAAGTAATCTCACAAAATTAAAGTATTATGGTTATATTTGAAAAGGCTTCGATCTATCTCAATTGGAAATATATCTAATTA
Organism: Apis mellifera; assembly: GCF_003254395.2. NCBI lineage: Eukaryota > Metazoa > Arthropoda > Insecta > Hymenoptera > Apidae > Apis > Apis mellifera. Next base: position 699,579 of record NC_037640.1, on the reverse strand, counting down.
GGAGATATCATGAAATATCTCTTTGTGGACAGTTTTTGACGTTTCAAAATCCACTTCAACAATCTTGCTAGCCTTCTACTGCTCAATTTAGAAAAATTAGAAAAAAAAATTCGTTAATTTTATATAGGTTATGAATATGATTTTACACAAAGTATCAATGTAAATATCATCAGCGACTGATCATCAGTCGTCGTGACAATTAATGTTAGCTTGCTATCAGAGTTGTGATAAAATACATTAGATCGCAGTTTCTGATCGCAGTTAATGCGCAATAGCAATACTATTGATAGCTTTACATCTAAAGATAAAGAAATACACTTACGAGAATCTTATGCACGAAATCTTCATCAAAAAGTAACAGAAGTTTGTTACTAAATACAACCGAAAATACGAGATATCTAAATCCGAAATGAATTCCAGAGTTTTGTTAATTAGCGCTTTGGAACAATCTTTTCACTGTTGGAGAAATAGCCAAGGAATATTGCAATACAAATTTTAACAGATATTTTAGATCCTACCTGTGTCATATTAGAGAGAAGTTTATACAATGATGATACAAAAAGTAATCGCAAACTTTCGCAAAAAGAAGAAGCAAAAGAAGCAAAAAAAAAAATACTTCTCCAGCTTTTTGTAATCGTATTTTTTATAGACAGAATTATTTATGACAGAATTATGTAGCACGCACTCAGTCCATTATCATCTATAATGTATATTTAATGTATAAATTTTTTTCAAAATAAAGATGTGCTTATTTTTATAATCTCGATATTCAATATTTCATATAGATTTAGCTATAGATTTTTTTCTTTAGTATCACTTTATAGTAACGGTTGAACATAAATTTTATTCAATTAAGAGTGTACATATATTTATTATTTCTATATTCGATATTTCATATAGATTTAATTATAATATTATAAGTATATATTATAAGTTTTTTTTCTTTGATATCACTTTATCAATTAGTAATGATTGAACTTATTTACATTTTTTTCTTATACATTTTTCACCGATCACTCAGTCATAAATATTTCCCTGACATTGGCTCTGTTTTGACTTATACCATCGCACAGGAATACATGGGCTTTTCTTATATCTATCTTACATCTTCTTATATCTATAGAAATGTTAAACCAAATTTTGTAAAAATGCTATTATATTATTCATTATCCATCATTATAGATTAATTAAATCTAATAACATTTATGATATTAGTATTAAACAATATTTATTTTATCTATTAGATTAATATTTATATGAGATTCCACAATCCATATAATGATTTTCTACAAATAATTTTTTAAAGCATGATATCGCTTAAAATAATTATCTTTATGTAATGGAATATTGCAAAAAAATTTACAGACAAAACATGTTCTATTTGAATCACGCAAATTTTATATTGTTTTTGAGATTTTTTATTCCCATTATTATTAATCGCTATTTATAAGTTTATGTTTTCCAAAATTTGATAATTTTCCTGTACTAGATAAATCTTTATTACAATCTTCTATTTACGAAATTTTATCATGTGCAAAAAACTTTTATACATAATCTTTTTTTTATTTAGCATTGTATATGTTTTAAATGAATTGAAAGTGCACAATTAATGAAAAACATTACATGTTGTTTTTTGTTTTTTTAAAAATTGAATAATAGAATAGATATCGATCCGCACGATTTATGTTATTGTAATTTATCTTATATATTATTGTAATTTATTCATATTTATTATAATTTACTGTTAAATTGAACTTTTATATCGAGTATATACTTTTATATATTCTATTAATTGTGCTGAATATATTATTAATATTTATGTTTCTTTTGCCATTATTCCATATTTATTTCCAGTAAAATATAATGATTTTTACGAAATATATGTTGACCTTTTAAAATTTTTATTATTAGAAGTGATTGAGAAAAACATTTATTTTTTTGAATTCGTTCCATATATGCATTTTGTTTTTCAAAAGAGTTTCATATCAATATTGTTATAATAGTTATCCTATAAATATGGCCTACAAATATGGCCTATAAATGTGGCCATTTTTGATCAAAATCGAATTTTCGTTGAATAATTCAATATAAGAGTATCAACTAGGAAATCACGATAAATTAGCTAAATTTTAGAAAATAGATAAATAGATTAGCTAAATTAGAAAGTTACAATCAATGATTATAAATCAGAATTCGCCAAAACTACGATTATCCTATCGAAAAGTTACAATTTAGATCAGAATTGATTTTTCATGGCAGAATTTGATTTAACTCGGCGAGTTTGTGTTAGATAACTTGTTTCTGATCGTTTTTGACGTCATATTCGTCATAATAGCTTTCTGGTGAGATGATTTCTATGAAAGATACAAATTTTTATCAAAATCGAAATTTCGTGCAGAATTCAACGTAATTAGAGTATCAGTTAAAAAACATTTTCAACGATTTCAAAGCAAAATTCGCCGAAACTAATTTTCGTATCACGAAGCTACAATTTTGATGATAATCGAATTTTTATTGCGGAATTCAACTTGACTTGAGTTTCAGCTAGAAAACTTTCACTTTCAACGAATACAATTTTAAAGCAGAGTCCGGACAGGAATTTTTTTGTTCAAAAATTAAAATTGTTATCAAATTCGTTTTTTTTATTCTATAATTTAACGTAACTTGAATGGATTCTTTTATATGGTGCTTTAAAACGTTACTCTGAACGATTTTCAATTCACTATTTAGCCTTAACAGTGATTATTTTGTGTAAAGTTTAACCGTTTTAATAATAATCGTTTTTTCAGGACAGAATTCGATTTAACATGAGAAATCATTGTCCATTAATATCTTTCTCCTAGAAACCGTCTTTTTGATCGAATTTTATACAGCGTAGCAATGATTTTCATTCGAAAAGCTATAATTTTTATCAAAATCTATTTTTTAGATCTAAATTCGTATTTTCGACGAGAGCTTAAAAAAAATCATGCTGCATTTTTTATGCTTAAAAACAATAGGATTCTTGAAATGTTAATGTTTGCTTAAAAAAAATATACGGTTTAATACAAACAATTTGTAAAGTACTTTAATAGATCAGAAGAAAAATAGATTAATAGACTTAAGGAATTGTTAAAACTTATATATAAGAATGGGTAATTTACAATCAATATTTCTCATGAAATGCAATAATATAAATTTTTCTTTTATGTGTATCTCTATTACAATTTTTCACTTATTTTCGTCGAAAATTTTGATGTAGAATATGATGTAGAATATATATATATCTTTTCTTATTAAAGGATAATATAATATTTATCTAATATATTCTAATATATTGTATCTATATCAAAGATAGTCTATAAAAATTGACAAGATGATATTAGATAAAAGTTTGAAAATGATATGATAAACGATGTAATATAATTGTAAAATATATTACAAAAAAAATTGAAGATAAGCCAATATGAGCACAATAAAAATAAACAATATTTTGGCAACAATAGGCATTTAGAAACATTAAAAAAAAAACCTCAGTATAAGAGAGATCAAAAAGCTGAAAAAATTGATTAAGACAAATGTATAATGTATAATGAATATAGTAAAACTGTCATATTTCATATGAAACGCAATAATATAAATTATTGGATTATCTAAAAGTATATTACACATTTAGATTACTGATATTATTACTATTAGTTTGATTATTTGAAGTCGTACTTATAATTTAATACACTTACAAAAATTTTTTTATACTATCTTATAAAGAAATTGAATTATTACGAAAAATTTGATTTTTTTGATAAAACCTTATATAAAGCAATATAATATTAAAATATTATATACAGAATAATTTATTTTTGGATAAAAAATTTCTTTGAGTATGTGAAATCAACTCTCATTTTTTCATATTTCGTATACAATTTCTTCTGGAAATATATTTTTTTATATTATCTCCGATAATAGAAATAAAATTAAATATTTTATAATTTAAAATTTTGCTTTATTAAGTCATTTATTAAATCATTATGAAATGAAATTATCTAAAGAAATGAATACATATGTATATGTATATAATATGTATTAGATTCTTTTATATAGCTGAAAAATTATGATAAATAAAATTTTTTATAAAATAAATAATTTTTATCTTTGAAAAATTTTCATATATATCCTTTGTTAATATTGATATTTTTATTCGGTAAACAAATTCATGATACTTATCCATTATATATTTGTTAATTAATTTATTGAAATTGTATACATAAATTATGTTAAAATAATATTGTCAACATGTATGTTTAATTTTTAAATTATAATTTGATATCGAATATTATTTTAAAAATTAAAATAAATTTAAATTATTATTATATTCACTCGTTATTTATTTTCTAATATAACTTTGTCACATATATATATATTAGATTTACCGGAAAGTTCTGTCCGAATCTATGACATCATTTTCGCCACGTAAGCACATATTTATTTATTGTTCGGCTCTATATTTTTATCGCTTAATATATACATACTGACGTAGCAAATAAACTATAATAAAGTTGATTCACATTAGTCTTAAATGTGAAACGATAGTATACCCATGGCGACTGATAAAGTTCATTTACGCCACTGTATTTTATACGAATTTCAACAAGGAAGAAATGCTACAGAAGCATGTAGAAATTTATTGAAAGTGTTTGGTGAGTTTCTGATAGGACATTCAGAAGATGGTACGAAAAATTTGAAACAAATGATTTCGACCTTTCTGATAAGCCACGTTCTGGGCGACCATCTTTGATCGACGACGATGTTGTTAAGGCAATGTTGGAGCAAGATCCTTTTCTGACAACATCGGAGATCGCAGAAAGGCTTAATTCAGCTCAACAAACCATTTTTGACCATATTCGGAAGATAGGATTGGTGTGGAAGTATTCAAGATAGGTGCCATATGAATTAAGTCAGAAAAATTTGGATGATCGAGTTGTCATATGCACATCTCTGCTTGCTCGGAACAAAATCGAGCCCTTTTTGAACCGGATGATAACTGGGGATGAAAAGTGGATTACATACAACAACATTGTAAGGAAAAGGGCATATTGTGAACTCGGAAAACCTAGCCCTTCCACCTCTAAACCAAATTTAACTCTGAATAAGAGAATGTTGTGTATATGGTGGGACATTCGAGGACCAATACATTATGAGCTTTTAAAACCGAACGAAAAGCTCAATTCGGAGAAGTATTGTCAGCAACTGGATAATTTAAAGACAGCGGTCCAAAAAAATATTCAATAGGAAGGACAGCATACTGCATCACGATAACGCCAGACCACACGCTGCTTTAGGGACTCGTCAAAAAATTGCAGAAGTAGGCTGGGAAATTCTGTCGCATCCACCATATTCCCCGGACATAGCACCCTCTGATTATCACTTGTTTTTATTCTTACAAAATTTTTTGACGGGCAAAAAATTCAAAAATGAAGATGTCAAACAAGTACTGGTTCAATTTTTCACATCAAAAGATGAAACATTTTTCAAAAATGGGATATACAAATTGCCCTCACGCTGGCAAGAGATCATTAATAATAATGGCAATTATATTATTCAATAAAGTTAATTGGCAGTAAGAAAAAATTTGTATTTTGTTTTATTCCAAAAACGGATAGAACTTTCCGGTAGACCTAATAATATGTAATTCATATATAATAATGTATATAAAAATAAAATATATAATATAAAATATAAGCATATTTATTGCATAATTTAAAATTTCAGAGATTATATTAGTAGAAAGAAGATATAAATTTGCAATTTTTTAAATTGTGAAATATTTGAACGATTTTCTGTGGTTGCAATCGGAAAACATTTCTCTTTAAATTGAAATTACATCTGTCATTGTACGTCTCTGGATTGATGTGATTCGTCGAATAAAGAAGATGTAATTTTGCAATTTTTAAGATCGTGGAATTTTTGAACCATTGTATCAATCTCTGAACATAGAAAAAATGATTTTGTAAAATAGTTGCAAAAAAGAAACATTCCTCTTTGAAACACACTCTCAATCGTTATTGTAAGTTTTTGGATTTATTATCTTTAGTATTATTTTGGCGTAAAGAAGAGTAATTGTACAATTTTTAAATATATAAAATCTGAAAAAAATTTCCCTTTCTCTATTTGGCGGTCATGTGAAACCTGACTTTATACGATGTCCCGTGTTAATCAATTTGATGGCGAGTCATCGAAGAATCTTTAGCAGGTGCAGCACCGGCTCGCCATCAGAGTCGCGAGATTGTATCGTATGGTCTTCCAAGTTGCAGCGATGATATTGATCAAACTCTTACCTTCGCATCTCTTGAGAGAGTATTATGCCAAGATGTATGATTTGATGCGGTGGCAATCTGTCGGCGAAGGCTATCGCTTTGGCAGAGCGCTAGATTCGATGCGAGAACAATATTGAGTGGCGAAGTCAACTATTCTTTTCAGCGCATCAGAACTGTCTGCCCGTCCTGAATGAATGTATTGACCTCGACCACATAAGACTTTTCATATGATATATGCTAATCGGTCATGGTTGCTTCGGTTCTTACCTATATCGCATCGGAAAGGAGACCACGGAACGGTGTTATCTCTGCGCAACTTCTCTCGCAATATAGTTCGGCACATTATAGAAAGTGAAGCGTTCATGGAGGACCACTATGTCCTAATCGGGCAGATAAAAGCGGATCTTTGTCGTCGATTTTTCGTCAATTATCGTTCCGTTCATGCTGGCGAGGAGAAATAATTGACGCGTATTCCTCCTTCTGTGAAGACTTTATGTCGCATAAAAAGACGGTGAAGAAAAAGTGAAGGATCCATCGCTCTATCTCGCTATGATGGAACAATGGAAAAGATAATAGCCCTTTTCTAGTTTCGATTCAATAAACAACATTTGGGCCTCATCAAGTCATCGCACTATGCACACGGAGGTAGGTCTTCGCTTGGTAGATCGAAAAGTATAATTTGATGGGCAATGCTATCTGTTCCTCTAATGACGTGTCTAAGTAAAATAGGCGACGCTCGGAAGACACTAGAAGTATTTGCTAAGAATATCCAGTCCTTCTCGAAGGTGTCAAAGAAGTTTTGATTGTGAAGGTTTTGGTCGATCATCTCTTCTCCAGATAGAATGTTCAATGAAAATTTCTCTCACGATAAAAAAGAAAAGGATCAGCCGAGCTGATTGAAATATAATAAAAATATATAAGTATTGACTAAATTCTCAAAAATAACATAATATTTTAGATAACATCACTTTTTATTTAGATTTAATAGACGTCTGTAAAAAATAATAATAAAAAAAGATTTTTATAAGGAATTTCTTCGAATACTGTTTATAAATCTCGTAAGCATTATTATCCTATTTGATAGTTACCCTATCAAATATAGTGACACTTAAAATGGCAGATTTAATTTTTTGAAAAATTTTAGTTTCAGAACGGAAATATTTCTTCGGAAAATAACTACTAATAATCGATGCATATTCAATGATCATACGAAATATGTTTGCTGTAATATTTGTAAAAATATTAATCTTTAAAATTTCATCAATTATTATGTAACATTTCTTTGTTTTTAGACTACGTTAGATAGATATTGCAATTTAATGTTTTTAGTTTTTTAAATTTATTGATTTATTTTCTTATTTCGTCAATAACTTTTTTGATAATAATTTTTCTTTTTCATTATTATTATTAATACAATGTTAATATTAAATAAATAAAATTAATAATATAATATTAAATAATATTAAATAATATTAAATAAATAAATATAATAATATAAATATAATATAATATAAATATAATATATATAATAATATTAAATAATATTAAATAAATAAAATATTATATTTATTTTCTTATTTCGTCAATAACTTTTTTGATAATAATTTTTCTTTTTCATTATTATTATTAATACAATGTTAATATTAAATAAGTAAAATTAATATTATATAAAGAAGTTTTAATGATATTTTCTTTTTATTTTTTTAATTTTTTAATCGTTCTTATTGGAATTATTAGTATTTTTAATATATTTTCGATTTTTCAATTGTAACTAAATATAATTTTTTTATATTCTTACACACATTTTTATTTTGTTTAATTTAATTTTTAAATTAATTTGCATTAGTTTTTTACGAGAATATATTTATTGTTGATTTAAAAAAAAAATATGACTCAGGACGTTGAAAAAAATTAAAAAAAAAATTGATTTAATATAAATCAAACTATTTAAAATATTATGAATATAAAGTTTCGATCAGGGAGATGGAGATGATGTTCGAAAATGTTAATCATAAATATTATGATTTGAAAGAAACACTATTTTGAAAGAAAATATATAAAAATAACTGTAAGTAGTAAAAGAAAAGAGTAAAATTTGTTAGAGGAAATATTGAAATAAAATAATCAAATTTAAAACTTAGACGAAGTAGTGGAAATATATATAATTCACTCTTGAAAAGAAACTGTGACTAAGAAAAGTTCTTTACAAGAATTAGCTATTTTTCAAATGTTTTGTTGATACGACATCCTGATATCACATGCTATTTAGTAGTAAAAGAACTGCCATATTTTCAATTATATTCAAAATAGTGAGTATATAGTGAGTAATATTCAAATTTTATATCATTTATAAAGTTATGTTAGGATAATCATCTAAGAAAATTAAAATAATTTATAAAACTATAAATTATCAATATAATAATAAAGTACCTATAGTATATCTAGCTTATTCATATATATATATATAATTATTATCTTAATTACTCAATACAAATACGTAAATAATTAAAAAATTAAATTATTATTAAAATTTGTCTACACATATTATGAGACATTATAAAAAAAATATAAAAAATATTTTAAAAAAATTTTTTTATATTATATGGATACGTTAGAATACTCTGAATTCTATGCTTACAGTAATGTATCGAGATTTAGATTGTTGTTTTATTGCTCTCTCTATCACAATCGAATTAATATACAAATAGAAACAAAAATACGTGTAAAAATAGGCGTTTACTCTCACATTAATCAAATGGTTCTCTCCACAAAACTTTTTTCCAATAGTGAATGTATAGGAATATGTATAGGAATCATTTTAATATTTTTATTCTTAATTTTTGAAAAATCATTTATAGTTCATATATTTTTAATTTTTTAATTTATTATATTTTTAATTTATCTTAAATTAAGATCAAAAAAATTTATTTAATTTAAGATCAATATTTGAGATAGGGGAAAAAAGATAGAATTTTAATTTTTTTTTTAAATTCTGAATTAACGTTTATAATTAGTGTTATATTATTGTTAGCTTCAACTCGTTCCTGTGATATAGAGTAAAAATAAAAATAATTATTACAAAATTCGCTCTTAACAAAATGATTAAAAGCAAAGTCCATATGGTAATCATGGTTTACATTATCATTAAGATTCGAAATTATATATTAAGAAAAAATTCTAAATTTAAAAAGTTCTTGAAAAATATAGGATTCAAAAAATTCGAAAGATTTAACAGTTCAGAAAGTTCTGACGGTTCTGGTTTTCGAAGTTCTAACAGTTCAAAAAGTTCTAAAACAGTGGTATTCTCTAAAGCCCTCTCTATATTAATCTCGCAAGCTTGCGGATCTTCAGTGGAATACACTGTCCAATAATAGTGTGGATCAGCCACCTGATTAAGTGATTACTCCTAATTCAAAAAAAATTTCTAGAATGTGTTAAGAATTACGTTACTCACAAGTCCGTTTCCTAAGAAGCTGTTGCGCATGTGTTTGCAGTAAAGTGTTTGCACTAATTCTTCTCAAGTAGGATGATGCTGATTGTCGTTGGAAGAGTAATTTTAGATTCCAGAACAATATTGACATTTTAGCTACACCGAATTGTTTTTAAATATACAAAATGAAAGATTATCAAATTTTTCTCTCAAAAACAGCATTGTTTTTGCAGAATCATCCTATTTGTTCAATATCTGGTGTTCAGTGTCTAAACAATTATTGTTCTTTATGATGAAGAAAAATGACAGTGACAAGATACAATTGGACAATTTCTCTATTTTTTTTATTTCTCTATTTCGTTTTCTTTTATTTATTAATATATATCTTCTTTTTCTCTGAAGCATATAAATTATTACGTATTATACGTTAGATATGACAATATTCTTAATTCAGGTTTTATAATAAATGTTTCTTCTAATTTTTATATTTTTATAAAATTCGATAAATTATAATTAATATATTTTATAAAATTCGATTAATATAATTAAATAATATTTCAATTTTAATACTTCAAATATTAATTAACATAACCAAACGTAAATTAATAAATAAAATACAATAAAATATTACTATTGTATTCACGAGTATAATATAATAAATATCCGCGATATACGTATACAAGCAGTCACTCATATCGATTTGGATTTTTCGTAACGGATTATGATCATGAGATAAATGATCAAAAAAACAAAAATGGATACGACTCGCCATTAAATGAGAAGAATCATGCATTGCCATCGATGTTGATCCATGGGAAATAGAAGAAAGTAGAAAAAAATAGATCTGTATAAAAAAAAATGAAAAATCATAATTTAAAACATATATATCTTGTATAATGATTTATTTAAAAAATTGAAATAAGAAAGATGAAATTCTAAATTGATGAAAAATATTTAATAAAGATAATTATCTGTTCGCGTAATCGATAATTGCACTAATTCTAATAAATATTCGTAATTAAAAATATTCGAAATAAGAATGTAATTTGTTTAATCTTTTCTATTTTTATCATAATATTCTTAATAATTTATCTATATTTATTATAAGTTACTTACCAAATAGATATATTATAGTAATAAATAGAAATATATATATATATATGTATATATATATATATATATATATATATATATATATATATATGTATATATATACATATATATATATATACATATATATATATATATATATATATATATAAAGATATATATATTATAGTAAAAAATAATAATAAAGAAAAGAAAAATGTTTTTTTTTTTGCATATAAAAAATATTAACGCTTATCTGATTAATCACCGTGTTGAACGATTGCTGAAATGATTGTTCATATTGAAATTTCTTTTTTATAGTAAACTAATAACTTGCAGAAAAAATAATAAAATTTTTAGAATAAATATATAAAATTTTTTTAAAAATGTTTTAACGTAATTGTATTAGAATAAGCCAATAACCAAGCTCAAATTTTATTTTAGAAATTGATAATATCTATTTTACAAATAAATTTAACAACGTAATAGTTTAATATAAAAAATTGAATAAATTATTTTTCTTGAAAAAATTATCAATTATAAAATAAAATGTAACAAATAATATTATAAATAAATATATAATAAAATAAATATATAATAAAAGTAAAATAATCAGGGAATATAATAAAAAGAAATTACAAGATAGATTAATCACCTGACGTGAAATATCCAAAGACACAATTTTTGATGGAAGAATGATATTTCGCATTGCGATTTTGATTATCAAATTGAATGAAGAAGAAAAAGATGTTTCAAATTCAGCAACAAATCGAAATACGTCGAATATGTCGAACGACTTTTATGAATACTTTATGAACTACAGTTATGAATAGTCAATTATCCGAAAACAAAATATTTCTACCTTGTAATATCAAAATAAATATAAAAACGATAGATTTTATTTTTAAACAGACAGAATTATTATAAGAAATATTCTCAATTTTAAATGCTAAATGATATATTTAATTTAGAATGCTAAAGAGATATATTTAATATATGAGAATGTATAAAATTGATTGATAACAATCTCATTTAATTATTTTTATTTCTTAATTATTTTATATATGATTAAAAAATAAAAAAAAAACTTATAAAAATTACTGTCTTCTATTAAAATAAATCAAATGTTATCATATTTATACGAAAGTCGTGATGCATAATCTATTACATCTTTGAAATCATTCAATTAATTATTTAATCTCCATTACTTAATTAAATGATAATCTGCACAAATAAATAAAAGTTAAAACCAATTTTACATTAAATAAAACAATAACTAAATTCAAATCCGACTTCGGACATTTTTAGTATGGAGTATTGATAATGACAGAAAATCAATTTAATTTTCGATGTAATAATACTTGTAAAAAATAATTCAATACAAACATATTAATTTGAAAAAAAAACTAATAATCTACAAATTAAACCATCAAATTCAATAAATATCAAAGTCCACAAATTTCGATATCTATATCGATGTAACGCAATTCCCCTTTATGATTTTTGACATATATAATAACAATAAATAACATTTAAAATATTGTAATATAACTTAAAAATTAAAAAAAATAATATAGATTTAATTTGTATTTGTTATGCGTAAGAATATATTAATTTTTAAATATATTATTATAATATTATTATAATATAAATTAATAATAAAAATCTAATACAATAATTAAATTGAATTATAATAGAAAACTCATTTTTCACAACATGAACAAATAAAATACATTCAAATTTAACTAACCTTATGTCATGTCGCGATTTTAAAGAAAAAAGATTATGATTTAGAAATCATTTTCTTGATCAACTTTTATAACAGTTACATTGAGTTTAATTTTTATCTAAATGTAATTTTTAATTTGCTTTAACTTTTAACTTTTAATTTTTTAACATTTATTTAACTTATTATTTAATTTCTAATTAAATTTAACTTTTAAATATATTTTTATTTATTATTTAGATTTTAATTTATTTTTTAATGATTAATTTTATTTCAACTAAATTTATAATTATATTTTTTTATTTAACTTTTAACTTTTAATTTAAAAAAAAACTTTTATCTTTTAATTTAATTTGATTTTATTTAATTTAATTTGATTTTTAATTTTTTATTCGTATTAGATATTATTATAAAATTATTGTTTTATTTGTAGAAAATTTTGAATAAGAATGAGTTTATCATTTTTCCCGAAATAATTTATATATTGTATATCACATTTATATATTATAATTATAATATATATATATAATATATATATTAACTGAAAGGTGATTTTAGAATTTAATAAAAAATCAAATGATTATAGATCTTTGAGGAAAATGTAACATCAAAATCTTATTCAATCTCATCGATCAATTACACGTATATCGTTGATCCGAATAGTAAAATTATTAAATGCTTTAGATTTTTTGTTAATGAATGAAGTAACGCACAATTATTTGAATTTTAATTTAAATTCAATTGCGACGATTATTAGCAGAAATTTTTATTAGCAAATAAAACAAGAATTATCCACTATTATCCAATATCAATTATTCTTTTTATTCACAAATTTTTATTTATATTACATTTCGTTATTCTCGATTGATTACTATCCGCCATTTTAATTATAAAACAATATGAATAATCTGTTGTTTTTCATGTAAAATGGCATTTAAAATATCTTAATAAAATTATAATTGAATAATTATAATTGAATCAAAAACTAATATCATAGAAATCTAAAATTTAGTTTTAATTTATAAAAATATATCAATTATTACGTTTACAATTATCATAATAAATTGTTAAAGGCATGAAAAACGATAAAAATAGTAAAGATACATGAATTTTTTTATCGTAATAAATTATTACAATGTTATAAATTAGTAATAAAAGTTAAAAAATTGTTGAATTATTTGTCATTCTACTCGATAAATCAGATTTGGCACAATTGGTAAAAAACGTACTTTTTCATCCAACTTCGTAACAATGGCAGAAATTTCTTTTACATACGATGCAATAGAGTCATTTCTCAACTTACGTTGAAAAAATCCATGATATTTTCACTAAATTTTTATAATATCCAGAATTTTTTATTCATTTATTGTGAATAATAAAATAAAATTTATTTAACATTATTGTCGTATATTATTTTATTTTTTAATTAATATTTACTTATCGCTTCATTTATTTAATTATCTGCACATTCATTTATTTAAACATTTATTTTATAACGTATTTCTTAATATATAATTTTCATTCATTTATTTATTCACTTATTCTTTTACTTATTTATTTCTATTTTTTTTAATTTATTGTGTATTATCTTAAAATATATTTTATTTATTTATTTATTTATTTATTTATTTTTTTATCTATTCATTTCTAAATTTATTTCTTGATTTATTCTTTAACTTATACTCATTTATTTATTCTTTTATCTATTCCACATTTATTTTTTGATTTATTTTTTAATTTATAATTGAATGTGCGTTTCGATATAGTTATCTCCTCTGGTGAGATCCAATAATTGATTTCCAATTCTTTTCTTCAAAATTTTGTTTACTTAAAGAAAATATTTCATTAAAAAGTTTTTAAAATATTTTAAAACTTAAAAATATTTCATTATTTATTATGATGAAAATCGATGGCAAGTCAAGAACTACGCGTATATGTATTCCAATCTAAACTTTGCATGATTAATTATTTTTCTCAATTATTATACTGGATTACATATAAAATTTATACGACATTTTGAGCTCTCTCTTACTAAACATTGCAATTCTTGAATTAAATTAATTACATAATTTCTTTTTTCGCGTTAAGTAAAATAAGAATATTTTTGTTACGCGTTATAAATTTAAAATTTGTATTATTATTAATTATAATAAATAAATTAAGATAGATGAAAATAATATTAAGATATAAATTAAGCCATGTTGTCATAATGTGGAATTAATTGCGAACGATAAATTGCTATTGTAAAACATTAATTTAAATAATCATTTCATTCCGAATTAATTTTTTCTTTTCAAATTTATTTAATTTTTATTTCTTATTTTTTTTTTCTTATTTTTTTCATAATTTATTTAATATTAATTATTCATTTCGATTATCAATTATTTATATTTTTTCTCGATGCGTAGTTATCTCGTGGTGAGACCTGGTAATTGATATCAATTGGCTATAACAATGATTTTCGTTCTAAAAATCTATTATTTTTATCAAAATCTATTTTTCAGAACAAAATTCGACATAACTCGTCAAATTTGTGTTAAACAACGTAATTGCGATCTATTTGTAGCTTAGCTATAACAGTAAGTTCAAATTCTGGCCTAAAAATTTTAATAAATAATATGGCTTTTAGACATCTCTGTAACAGCTCTAGAAAACAATCAGAATGATATTTTCTAATATAATTCGAATACTGTTGAACTTATCCTAAATCAATTTTGTCAAAATGACAATGATCTTAATTCTCGAAAAACTCTGTCAAATGCTACTTCGAAAATGATCAGCGTGCTGTTTTCTGGAGCAAACTTGATTTTTAGAGATAAGAGATTTTTAGAGATATCAAGTAGATAATATTATACAACGATTTACTTATGGATAAAATAGTTTATAGTGACTGAAATATAATTTCAATGAACTAAAATTTATTCTTTATGTATATTTTATTATATATATTATTATATATATATTTTATTATATATATTATTATATATATGTATATTTTATTATATATATATTTTTTATATTATATTTATTAAACATATTATATTAGTTTTTCTATATATATATATATATATAGAATATACCAAAAATATTGAAGATTTCTGGATAATTTCAAGTAACTTTTTTTTTCAAAGCAAAAATATTTATTAATTTTATTAACAAATTATTAACAAAAAATATTGGCCAATTATTCGTGTGAATCGTGACAATAGCTTTGGCTTCATGTTATTAATCGAACGAATAAGTCTAAACAATATAACTCAAAGAAAATGTGTTGAATAATTGTAATAAAATGTACTAATATAATTGTAGTAAAATTGTAATAAAATAAAAAATAAAAAAATCAATGTAAAATTTTTTTAACAAATATTACATATTAAATAAGAAAAAATTAATCATGCAGCCTATTACTATATAGCCTATATTATATATAACCTATATTAAAAAACAATTCACCAATAAATAAATAAAATCAATTATTCTAAAATTCAAGTCAAGCTTTGAAATGTTGATCATAACATTTTTTGAACATCCTTCTTTAACATTGACGAACTTAATTTTTGACAAATTAATACAGAACACTAAATATATTATAAATAAAACATTATTGAAAAAATAACACATCCATCATTGGATCAATACATCTATCCTTCGTTGCATAAACACTAATCAGTTAATCACGATTCAGTAATTTCAAAATAGAATCTTAAATTATGCTTATGTTAAAAGTATTGATGGCCCTGAAAAGGATCGATTTTCTTATGATAAATAAGATTTCATATATTTATTTTTTGTTGTAACTTTACTGCTTCTGCATTCTTTTCGAGAATGAGATACATTGTCATACTAAAACAAAATAATATTTATTATTAAACAAATATTTTTTTAATTAATTAGTAATTAATTATATTATATTATAATGAAACTCATCTCAAACATAGCTAATTATGATCGCACATTGTGTGGATAATCTTAAGCATTCGTATTATAATAATAACCAATATTCAAAATTCTTTGTTGTTAATGTAATTTTGATATTGATAATTTGATTTTATTGAATTATCTCATTTCCATAACATGAGCTAATATCCAAAATATATAATATTTCATAATTATTCACATATTAAACGCACATTACAAAACAAAGTTCTTGATTGATAGAACTAAATTCTATCTGATTTTTAACTGTATTTTATTTGGACTGAATTGTATTTATTGATCTGTTTCGATTTTATGATTTTACTTGTCATTTGATTTTTCTTTTAATAATTATTATCAACGAAAATACAAACTAAAAAAGAATTTTAAAAAGAATCAATAGTCGTATTAGAAAACAGTTTCCAAATGTTCCAAGAAGTTGCATCGTAGCACATGGGAGTCACTCTTGCAAATACTTCTACAATGATCCGTCACAAGACATTTAGCGCGTATATATGATTTAAAATGACCATTGTTGTTATATATTTCAGACTCGATTGTTTAAAAAATATAAAAGAACTATACCCGTTCGTAATTACTAAAAACTACTACTTAAAACGCTTGAAAATGTTGGAGATATTGAATGAAATTCAAATTATCTTGCTTCATAAGTTAGTTTAACAATTTCAGAAATTATAAAATTTCTTCAAAGGTTACAAATTTCAAAAATTTATTAAATATTCTATCAAATTTTCATTCGAAATAACTTTATGTACAAGTTCGACAAAATTCTCTTTGGATCAAATTAAAATATTTTTTTTATTGATATTTCACTGAATAAAAAAATTTAATTCAAAATCATTTAAATTTATTGTTTTAATCCATCATAAAATTAATTTTGATATTTATCTAATCAAATATCAATTATAGCGAATCAATGAATGATTATAGGATTTTAAAGATTTAATATTAAATTATAACTTAATATTTTATTGTATAAAGAAAACGAAATGTAATGCATTGTCATAGAATTATTATACAATTATCATTTTTATGTTTAATAATATTTTTTATTAAAGTCGTTTTCATAAAAAAAAAAATTAATTACATCAATATAAATGTTAAAATAAAATTTTATGTGCGATTCTTTTTTGCAAAAAAAAAAGAAAAAAAGAAAGTATTCATTTTTTTTTTTTTATTTGAAATCATTTTCAAGTTTCTTTCATAATCTTGATTTACTTTATTTGAAATATCAAATTCGTTTCTCTGCATCGTAATTAAAACTTAATATAAAAAATAGATAAAATTATAAATAAGATATTACAAGTATTGAAGCCAATATTATTACATTAATATTTAACTTAAATTGACATTCGATATTGATGACTATTAGACAGTTGTATTACTATACAGTTTTCAATTAGTAATATTGTATCTATATATATATAGTTTTTAATGTATAGTAATGTATATTATATATGTATATTATATATTATATATTTTTATATCATGTATTTTATTAATATTTTAGAAATCAATACGATGATCATTCACAACTATATGGAACTATAGCCTGCATTTTGCAACAAAATTAATATATATTATAATATTTTATTATTAATTTAATATTTTTATTATTGATTAAAACTTTTATAATGTTATTAGAAATAATATAATCTGATTTAATCTAACTCATTTTTTACTTAAATTTAAGATATAAAAATTTGATCTATCTTAGAGATAAACAAGATTAAATTATATTATTTTAATAGGCTATAGGAGAGATTCTTCTGTATTTATACATTGAAATTTTAAATAATAAAATTACATTATTATAAATTGAAAATTTATGCAATATTTATATTATATGTAATATATATATATATATATATATATATATATATATATATATATATATGTATTTCTATAGTATATTTACATTATTTTCAAAATAACTACTAAATATTATTATATTATTATATTATTATATATTTTCAAAATAACTACTATATATTATTATTTGTTGATAACTTTTTAATAAATGAATGATAAAATCTTTTAGAAACTATTTAAAAAAGTAATGTTCAAAATATAAAATCATTAATTAATCATCATTCATAAAAACGGAATTGCTTTTCCTAATTGTTAGTTTTACTTTAAATTTACTTTAAATTATTTTTTAATATTAATATTAATATTAATATTAATAATTTCAGTTAATATTAATATTTCTACTTAATCATTACCGCAATTTACAATCTATGTTACAAATTTATTATTAATTATTTATAGTTATTAGTATTTAAAAACAAATAAAAACTATAATTATTTGAATTACAATTAGAAAAATCATAATTATAGTAAGAATATTTCTTATAATATATTTATTTTTTAATTTTTTTAATATTAAAAAAATTAAAAATTAAAAATTAAAAAAAATTAAAAAATTAAAAATTAAAAATTAAAAAAAATAAAAAAAATTGTCCTTTATCAAAGAAAAAAAATTAATGAATCTTTAATTTTTTTTTTGAAAATTATGAATTAATAAAAAAATTAATCTCAAAAAATTCAGAAATTGAAAATAATTCCTTTTTTTAAATATATGTTAATTATTATATGATTAATATAATTAATATTAATAAATATAGTATAAATAATAATTTTTTTTCAAGAATTTATATTATATTATTATATTATATTATTATATTATTATTTTATTATTATTATTATTTAAAATTATATTACATTATATATAATTATAAAATATCATTAACATGTAATCTAGATCTCGTTTTCTCATCGTTATTTCAAATAGTCTTAGATGATTAATTTATAATTCCTAATGTCAAAATGAACAATCCTATATAATCAATCTTCAATGATATAAATCTCATTACAATCTCATTATATGAATCTCAATGTGAATGATATGAAAATGGAAGTTTTAAAAATCTGAATTATAAATTATATTTTAATTGATCTACTTTTATACCTAATTTATGATTTTTTTATATGATATAAAAATATCGATATCAAAAAGCTTATGTGTATATATATATATATATATATATATATATATATATGTCATATATGAAAATAATCGAATGTAAATATAATCTTTAGATCTTTTAAGAAAATCACTTTGTCAAATATTTTTTTAAGTAAAATTAAATTTTTTCTTAAAAACTATAATTATTTTAAAATAAAAATGTAATATGAAATTGTACAATACATATGAAATTATTCTAGAATCTATTTTGACAAGTACATTTTTTTAGAAATTTTAAATCTTTATTTCTTTAAATTCTCTTATAAGAATACAATTTTCATTAAACAATAAAATCTAATTTAACCTAATCTACAATCCATTAATTTTGTTCTTTATTGTTTAAATTAAATTATAATTAAGGAATAGTCATTAAGAATATATTATTTATCCATATGAGAATAATTATGTTATCTATGTTCGTATTCATCAATATATATACAATATCATATTAAATATATTCATAAGATAAATAGATTCATGAAAAGTTTTTTGCAAATATTTTGAAAATTAAAGCTGATGGTAATAAGGAAAAGTTATAAATTAAATTAAAGCTATAATTTTGAACTTAACAATATATTTCAAGCTCAATATTAAGAATCGAAATAAATCAAAATAAAAAAAATGACATTATTTTTATAAATAATTTGTTTTATAATATATTTTTTTTTATATAATTATAATATAATAATATAATATATAATATATAATATAATAATAATATAATATTTAAACAAATTTTTTAAAATAAATTTAAAATATTGATAATATTATACCGTATCAAAAAGAACATAAGTAAAATTTTTTTTTAATTAATTTTACATAAACATAAATTTAATTTTTTTTAAACAAAATTTATATTCAAAAATTTGATTATTAATAAGAAATAAAAATTCATCAAATCTTCTAATAATGCAATATAATTTAGAAACATTCAGATAGCTCTCGTAGCACACAATTTACAACACGATTTCGCTCTAACACGATAAGATAAATTGCGGAAATCTTTATACAAAGATTGTATTTCTACAGCACAAGAGATCATTTTTATTTAATATATTTAAAAACTAAATTACCTTAAAATAATGACGGGAAAGAATAATGAATTATAACGATTTTTCATGAAAATGTATAAACAATTCATTTACAATTCATTTATAATTCTATTCCGATGTTATAACGGAAATGCATAATTTATATATCATCTACGAGATTCAAAGATACAGTATTGCGGAAAATGTCACCATATCTAAAAGAATAAAGCGCAATGCGATATCGTCATATCGTATCGACCTGTTGTAAAATGTAATTGCTGCCGAGCGTTTACAGACGGAAGGCCCTTTTTTGTTTTTTATCTCCATGGCCTAAAGACAAAAGTGTCTTAAACGGCTGATCGGCAATCTGAGTCAAATCAGGATATGTTAAAGAATGATTTTTTTGTCTTTAAGATTATTTTTTGGAAAATTAATTTTCAGTCCTAAGCTATGTTTGGTAAAGATAAAAAAATAAAATTTAAGAGGAAATTTATTTTTTTAAAAAAAAAAATCTAAAGATACAAATCTTAGATCGTCTTTTAAAAGAAGAAAAAGTATTTCATTGAAAAAAATCTTAATTAATAAAACAACAGCTCAGACTATTAAGAAAAATGAAAAAGAAATAAAAAATTGAATTGCTGCAAGATTTTCGACATCTGCAAAATATATAATTTGTCTTCGAATGCCAATAATTGAGAAAATGAAACAGATTTGGATTGATGATAGCTATCAAAAAAGAATTTCATTGGATAGTAATATCATTAAACAAAAAGCACTTAAAATTTTAGGAACTTTAAAGAACATGGAGAATTTTCTGATCATTAAAATTGATTCTGAGAATCAATCCAGATTTTGTGACAAATAAAGATTAATTCGAAAAATTCAAAAAACGTTTTGCAATTCATAGCATAAAAATCCAAGTAAAATCTGCGTCGATTGATGATGAAGCTGCTTATCCAAAAAAAATTCAAAACATATAGAAGAACAAAGGTACACAGCAGATAAAGTTTTCAATGTCGACGAAACTGAATTTTGATGGGAAAAAATGTCCAATAGAGCCTTTATATCGAAAAAAAAAACTGCACCCGGATTTAAGATGTCTAAAAATTATATAATGCTACTTTTGAGTAGTAATGCGTCAGAAAACTTTATGATCCTTAAAATTTTTGCTAGTTTATAGATCTTTAAATTCACGTGCACTTAAAAGCATAAATAAAAACATTTTACCGTAAAACTTTTTACCATATTTTATACCATATTGGAAAACAAATCCAAGATAATTACTTAGATAACTGGAAATTTATTTAAAAATTGATTTTTAAATTGTTTTGTGCCAAATGTTAAAAATTATTTAAAGCAAAAAAATTTGAACTTCAAGGAGCTATTACTATTATTATTAGATAATACTCTGTGTCACCCACAAGATTTGAGTCATCCCAACATTCCAAAATAATGTTCCTACCAGCTAACTACTTCGTTGTTCCAACTATTGGATCAAGATATTATTTATATTTTTAAAACTTATTACATATGAAGAACATTACAGTGGATTTTAGATATAACCGATTCAAAATCAATTAAGGTAATAAAAACTTGGAAACAATTTTCAATGAAGCATTGCATCGACATCATATCTTTGTCGTTAGTTTGTAAAAAGACATCAATATTAAATGTATGTTAGAAAGAGATATTTTTAGTTATTATTTTCAGTTGAAATAGAAAACGTGCTTAAATCGTCAGAAAATGAAATTAGTATTAGAAATATAATATAGAAATATATACCATATTAGAAATGCTAAATCAATTGGAAGCGAAAGTTTTATGGATATTGAGAATGTTCAAAATTTATTATAGTGGAAAAAGAAGCGAATTTGATGAAAATGGAATCCGAAGTTTTAAATCAAATCGATTTTGAGGACAATAGCATTGATGAAGATTAACACTGATGAAGTTAATTTAACGCTAAAAAAATTATAAGAAGATCTAAACTTAGTTGAAAATCTTGAATCATTTTTCTTGAATCCACAGTTTCTGCCACATTTCTTCTAAAAAAAGCCGAAAATTCAAAAAGAAGCTGAAAAATTGTCTATCTCCATACCATGAAATCTATAATGATCTTGTAAGATCATGCAAACAAACCAAAATTATAGATTTTTTAAAGAGAATGGAAGATGCAAAAAATATAAATGAAAAAAAAGTTCTGAAAGTAAAGATAATATCGTTCAACCGAAAAAACGTTCTTATTTGATTGTATTGAGCAGTGATGAGAAAAAAATTTAGTAAATTAAGGTCGCATTAAGTGAAAATAATATTTTTTGTTTCTTTTCGTTTTATATTATACATACATTTATATTTTTAATAAAGTTTTTTATATAGAATTAAAAAAAAAATGTGTTTTTAATAAGTTTTCGAAATGTAACCTTCCTTTTTATGAACCCAATACTGGTTCTTTCATATAATATGGTTTCACACGGCATTTTCTAAGAACCTATCTATCGTGTTATAAGAGGGTTAATTGTAGTTATATATATTAATATATTTAGACAGAATTAATATATTTGTTATCTTTAAAAAATCGATTCTACAGATCAAAATAAACAAAAATATACAAAACTGTCAATTGAAATTTATATAAAATTTTATATAAAATAGATTTATTTATTAATTATTTATTAAGTTACAAACAATTTAAGTTCATATTAAATGAAGCAAAATGGTGTAACAGAGATACAATAATCTCTTTTTATTTGTATCTCACTTCGTCTTACTTTTTAAATTAATAATAATATAAAATTTCAATTGTTTATAATAATGATGTTAATAAATAAGTCTCAACCATATATTTGTTTTTAGATCCTTTAAAGATATTTCATAAATATAATAACTTTATACATATATAATAACTTAAAACAAATGAAAATTTTTGCAAAAGAAAATTTTATTTAAAATTATTTCAGAAATTTTCTGAGGTAACCAATGTTCTCACATTTTTGGAATATTTTGTATATATATATTGGCCAATCACAAAATATAGTTTATTGTATATTGAATATACAATGAAATATATAATTGAATATTATAATTTATTCATTATTGTGATATAATTTTTTATTCATAAAAAAATATTTGTTATATTTATATTTAACACACTTTTTTTTAATATATGCTTAAACTTATTGTAATATATATAATTGTACTCGATCGGTAATACGCTATCACTAGCGGTTTGATTAAGCTATGCGTTCCATTGGTCAATGCTTTTTGTTAATAATTCCTTAATAAAACCATAACAAAAGTTTTTGCAAAAGAAAATATTGCTTTTCTAATTAAATTTCTAATTAATGTTTTCATATTTTTTGAAACATCCTATATATAAGAATTACATATATAATAAAAATTATATCTATGGTTATATTTTTATTTCTGTTTTTTTTATTAATTAATTTAGTCGATAATTAGTCAGCAGTTCTGATATTTCGAATTTAAAATTTCTATATTGCTTTAAATTTTAAAAAAAAATATAATTTTTATGATTTTTACATATTTTTACATATATATTTTAAAATATATTTCTCTTCAATATAAAATCTACTTTATACCTCATTTGTGGTTATGTTCTTCAAATTCCTGACATAAAAAAAAAGTTTATATCATTCTTAACGATCGGTAGATGTCATTACAATAGAAAATTGTAATAAAATTTTGAATGGCAACGTGAAACATTTTATATATATCCTGAATTCTATTTGTAAAAAATAAAAATAATTCTATAACACGTCTTTATCATACTTCATGGGTAAGAAATGTATAATTTATCATAGTATATAAAGTATATAAAATTTATAAATATTTTTTTTAAGGTTTACCACGAAATCATGGAAAAAATCAACAAAAGAATTTATCACAATCAATCGTCAAAAAAAAGAATAATGTTACCACTCTTTCTCAACCTATTCCAAGTACAAGTACAAATATATCATATATTAATGAAAAATCGCAAAACTTTTCACCTGATTCTATGATTTTTGAAGAAGATAATCGCTTTATTAATAACCTGATACGATACTTTTTTGCATTAGATAGAGAAAAACAAATTGTCAATAAAACTCGTATAATTAAAAATGTTTTTGACAATCAAGGAAAACATTTTTCTAGAATAATGAAAAAAACAAAAGATCTTTTGTCAAAGGTAAACAAAATTAAAATTTATTTAATATTTTAAT
Source organism: Apis mellifera (assembly GCF_003254395.2). Lineage (NCBI taxonomy): Eukaryota > Metazoa > Arthropoda > Insecta > Hymenoptera > Apidae > Apis > Apis mellifera. The sequence continues at coordinate 674,823 of NC_037640.1, read as the reverse complement.
TAATATTATGCATATGCTTATATGTTCATAGATTTTTGGATATCAATTGATAGAACTTGAAGGTAATAAATATATGCTAGTAAACGAAATAAAAAATGAATTACCACACATTTATCCATGTGCAACAGAAAGTAGCCAACAAGTATTATTATTTATAGTACTTACTCATATCTTCATGCAAGAAGAATCCTGTACTGAAGGTAATAATGCTATAACAATGAAATATATGGAATTGTTTAAAAATGATCTTATCTCTAATATAATGTAAAATTATTTCAGAATCATTATGGGATTTCCTTACTAATTTGGATATTTCCTGTTTAGACAATCATTATCATCCTTACTTTGGCAATGTTAAGTACTTGATAAATGAGGTAAAAAAACTAAAAAAAAGAAAATATAAGAAAATTAATTGAATAAATCAATTATAAAATTAACATTGAATTAAAATTTGTTTTATAGCTCTTTGTTGCACAAAAATATCTTGATAAAACTGTACTGGAACAAAATGATTCAATTAAAATAGAATTTAAGTGGGGTCCCCGTGCTGAATATGAATTTTCTCGACGTGAGGCTTTAAATTTTGTATCAGAGGTAATAATATGATTTTATGTTAATTTTAAACATATATAATCTTTTTAATAATAAAACAAGTATGATTCTATAATAGATATACAATAGGCGTCCATTAAACAGTTGGCCATTACAATTTAAAATTTTACTTGCTCGAGAAAAGTTAAACAAATCTCATTAATATGTATATATATTATTATGAATGCAATAAATAAAAATTAAAAAATAAATCTCCTTCTTTCTAAATATAAAAATAATGAATTCCTTTTGCAATAATATTTTGGTAATTGATAATGTCAAATCAATAATTTGAAATTGATATTATTAATTATTATTAAATCATATGTATAAAGAAAGAATATTTTTATTAATTTATGCTATTTAATATAATATTATACAACTATACAATTTTCATGAATATTTCATTTAAATTATTTTAAAAAATTATTTGTATTTTAGAAATTATGACATATATGATAAACTATTAATAAGATAAAAACTACTAATAAATAAAAAAATACATTAATATTTAATATAATATATAATATAACATTAAGAATATAATTATTATAATACATTTTTTTCACATGAATAAGTAGATAATATGGATAAAAAATATTTATAAATTGGAAACATAATTATTAAAATTGTTTATTTATGTAATTAGATATCAATATTTAATACATCAATATTTAATTTGTTTTAATTAACTTAACTACTTAATTACTTTTTTAATTTAAAAATAAATAAAAAAATATAAAAATTATTTTCTAAGTAAGTAAATATAGAAAAATAAACAATTATTGTATAAATATATGATGATATGTTGATATTACATAAATTTATTCAGATGAAATTTGTTCATTTCAATTTTATATTGTTTATATCTTTTTAAAAGAAGTTTAAATTTTTCTTTCTCTTTTTTTCATTCATATTCTCTTGAAATCAAATTTTTCAAAAAATATTACTACATTTTTCTTTTGTATATTTTCTTTAATTTCATTTGATATAAATTATATAAATTATAAAGTAAATCTATTATTATTAATTAAATTAAACTAAATAATAATAAAAAAGTTATTTACTTATTCAACTGTTAATCATTCTTTGCAATTAATTTTCTTTTTCATTCTTCTAAATTACATTATAAATTAAAATGCATTATGAACTTTTTAAATATTTTTTTATATAATAATATTTTGTTACTAAAAATCATTTTGAATAAATTTAGATGCTAAAGAATTATATATATTAGAATATTAAAATTTGAGTATTAAGACAATCATTTTTTATTAATTATTTATTGATATTATTTAATGCTTATATTTATTTTCAAATAATAACTGCAAAATGTATTAAAAATTTCTTTTAATGAAAAATTTAAAGTAAAATGTATTCATTATAAAAATTTTAAAAAATATCAATTTTATGTTTATTATTAATATATTATCCTGATATTCTGAATCGATTTATTATTTATAAATATATTTATTTATTATTATACTTATTAATTTATAAATATTATTAATATTTATTAATAATAAATATTATTATTATTATTATAAAATAATAATATTATTATTAATTTCTAAAACTGAAATATTTTTAAACAGAATTAACAAAATTAAATTTCATTTGATTTCATCAAGTAATTATCTTTTGAATAATCAAACAATAATTGTTTAATAATTGTTTTTTTTAAATGTCCCTGAGAGCAGCCATAAAACTGCGATGTTTAAAACTCACGCATATATATGTATAATCTTTAAGTTTAGCAGGAGAATCAAAAGGGATCTAAAACGTGCCCTACTTTTAATTAAATTTAATCGGATTCATATTTACATTTCTCTGTTATTACGTCATAATAACGCAATGAAGAATGATTGTAAATTATAAAACAAAATAATAATGTATATAAAAACAAAATAGAAGAATATGAAACTTTAAATTATTTTTATAAACTTTTTTTTATATATTTTATGAATAAAGAAATTTCTATATCTTTTCATTATAAACATTATGTTTCATTATATTATCTTCTATCTGATATTTTAATAATAATAACGAAAAAAATATAAAGAAATCCTATCGTAATAATCATAATTTAATAATTATGACAATATCATGACATTAAATGTTTTATAAGATAATACAAATTATTAATAATAAATGATAAATTATATACAATGAATGCAATAATTATATTATTTAAATATTAAAAAATAAAAAATAGTTTAATTCACAATATATCTATTAGAGTGTAAAAATGCAAATGCGCAGTTACAATCGAAGTAAAAATCAGCTGGGCCAGCGAATCTATGTCAAACTGGGGGATCTAAACTAGCACGAAGCTTTATCGGATACTCAGTATTCAGTATTCGGTCGCCTTTCTTACTAGGTGATAGTGCAGTATATTTGATTTATATTATCACGTATTATCGTATTATTATTTTGTTTATTTATATAAATCGTTTACTTCATATTTTCGTACAAATTATTTTTAATTAATCTCTTATTTTTATCAGTGATTTTATAATCATTAAATGTATATGAATTATAAATATATATACATACATATATACATACATATATATATATATATATATATATACCAAATAGAAATACGAATATAAATTTTCATTTTTTAAGCTAATCAAGAAATAAATTCAATAATAATAAAATAGTTAATTGCCAAATATAAAAGTGATAAAATTGTTAGTATTTATTAAACTAAATTAAATATAAATGCTTAACGAAATTATAAAACAGCAAAAATTATCAAATTATATTATATAACTATATTTATTATAACATTACTTACGTACGTAATCAATAAGATGTGGAAAAATTGCGAATATGATCGTTCGCTAATTATACATACACAAAAACAAAAAAGTTTCATAGGAAATCAATTTTTTTTTACTTCATGACGTTTAAATTTTTTTATGGGTAAATAACTAAAAAGATTGTTTCGAATGTTATATATATTATCACACAGAAATACAACAGAAATACATTTGTAAGATACATTATTCCATATAAAATATTTAGTGAATTATTTTGTGTACATAAATATGCTATAAATACATTCAATAATATTGTGATAAAAAAAAACAGCGCAATAATATTATCACTAAGAAAAAAAGAGAAATTAAAAATTATAAAAGTAACACGTATGTAATTCACGTCATTTATTTAAAAATATAAATACATAAAGAATTCAGTAAAATGTTCAATTTATATCAGAGTTTAAATAAAAGAGATGATGATCATAAAGAATCAGATGTCACAGGACATGATAGATTTTGGCAGGAACGTCCGAAAACGCGTCGAAAACGTCGTGCTATCAATCGAAGAACTCAAAGTGTCATTGAACTCGATTCTGAGGCTATAGTCTCTGCTCGAAGTACTCTTAGGCGTGGAAGAAGCGCAAGTATCGAAGACGAAGATAGTGACGAAGAAAAGAATTATCAATTGACCAATAAAATTGACAATCTAGCCAAAATATTATTTAATCGTGTATCTGCTGCTCGAAGTTGTAAAGATTCTAATGTTAGGTACGTCCATTTTATAACTATTTTAACTTTTTTATGCATTCTTTTTTATATATCATATAATATTGAAAAGATAAATAATTATAGCAATAATACAATCTAATATATATAATATAATAACCGCTTCTATGCATTTAGTTAGTTACACTATATTTTCAATAATATTAACTTCCTGCAAATTTATTTTTTCGTTTTTACTTTTTGTTTTAAAATGCTGATTTTGATCCATGTATAGAACAGTTTTTATTTTGATTATGTAACGTTTATGTATCGATCTCATTTAAATTAATGAATTATTTAATCAATAATTAACAAATGTTTATTTATCAAATGCAGATTCTCGGGATGTTTTTATTATTGGACTCTTGAATTGGTCATTGGCCTATCTATATTACAAAATAATATATCGTTTAATCAAGATGTAGAAATATTTACAATATCATAAGAATGATGTCCTTGATATATATGATTTTTGAAGAGAATATAAAAAAATTTTGTAGAAATTTTCCGATTTTGTTGTATTATATAATTATGATCTATATGCACGAAATAATATTATTAAATTACAGTTTCTCATTCATAATTAATTTTTGTCACCAAGATATTACAATGTATTTGCTGCTTACACATGATATAAGAAATATTAATAAAAATATAATAGATATATTAATGAAAAATTAATTAATTTTGAAAATCTATAGAATTCGCTTTTTCGCAACAAGATTTCGTCTCATTTTATATATAGCAATCGTACACTATTATTATACACTATTACAATTATATGTAAATAGTGTAATAAGTTTTTGTAATAAGTGTTTATAACACTTTTCTAAAAATTTTCATTACCATGAAAAGTACTTCGTAATATTATTTATTTATTGTTACTTGTACATTATATTATATATTTATACATATATTGTATATATTCACTTACGCTTTATTAAATCTGTTTATTATCTGATACATAAAAAAAAATAAAAAAGTTTGACAATTATATTAAAAATAAAAAATTATTTTATAAAATAGTTATATTTATAGTTATATTAATATAACTTAATATAACTATTAATATAACTTAATATAACTTAATAGTTATATTAATATAACTTAATATAACTATTAATATAACTTAATAGTTATATTAAGTTTTTTTTTTGTTTCTATTCTCATCTAATATATTAATCCAATGTTTAATAATAGAAAAAATATATATATTTATTTTTTTTTATATCATCGCATTATTTAAACTGTTAATTAAAATTTTACATTGAAAAACAAATTTAAAAAAAATTATTAATTTTTTTATTTATAACTTTTTAATTGTATAAATAATTAATATTTTATCAGATAATAATCTTTATAAAAATTATAATGATAAGTATCAAATATGATACTGATATTGCTATCATTGTATTATTCTGGCATTGCAATTTCGATTGTCTAAAAATGGGTTTTATATTATGCATAATAGATTAATATTTGCATAATAGATTAATAAATTTTTATTTTTCTTCGGATCTGCCTAAAAATGACATAATTTAGATTTAAAATATTTTAAATCATAATCTATGAGAAAATATTAAACCCATGATATATATTTTGAATGCCATTTGTTGCGATGTATTTATAGAAACAAAGTATAACTAATTCATAGTTATGTCACACAACAAATATATCCTTATAGAAAAAATTTTATATAATAGTAACAATTTTTTTTATAAATATTTCAAAAATTAAAGCCAATGATTAGATGTATTTATAAAAAATTCAAAATGATAATTTCTAATATATTTAAAAATCATTAAAATTATTAAGGAATTTTTTTATTTCAAATAGCTATCAAGTGTTAAAAATTATGAATCATTTTAATTTTAGATAAATGCAATATGTATTCCTTAGCCAAATGAACTGAAATTTTGAGAGATGGAAGAAAAAATTTTATTAAATATTAAATTTTAGTTTCTTTATTAATTTTCAAAATATTAATAAAAAATTTTTAATATAACATCGAATTCAGTCTATATGCTATTATCTGATAATAATGATCGCATTAGCTCGCGATCATTATATCTATTATCACTTGCGATATCTATTATTATTATAAATATCACAGCATGCGACATCCAAAATATATAGACTGATCTATAAAAATCTATTTCCTTATAGATTATGATGGATTTAAAATATCTCAAATCTAATATCGAATTTTCACAGAATTCTAGGGAATACAAAAATAAAATATAAAATTTTTACACGACTGAAATTATAATAACTGAAGTTACAATGAGTAACATAATGAGTCACAATTATTCTTGATCTATCTATTATTGTAATTATAAACCATAAGAAATTAAAATTCTAATAAATCTATCTATCTAATTGTCCTACCTGTTAAACATTTCGACCATCGCCTGTTGCGATGTGTTTTTAGAAATAATGGACGCATTATGCTAATATATTAGTAAGCGCATATATATATATATATATAAACAGAATTAAATATATCATACCAAAAATTTTTTATTAATATCTCGAAAATTAATAATATATAATTAATTAATATTAATATTTGATTTATTGATATTCGAAACTAAAATTTAAGATTAAAATATTTAAGATTCTTTTTCTTTTCATTCACTCAAAATTTTAATTCGTTTGACTGGAAAATGTATACAATAGCGCTTTTCTAATTTTTTAATCAGGTAATTTTTTAATCATTGTATATTGAATATTGTATATATGAATATATTACTAATATATTGAATCCTATCCAAATGTTATAAAATAATAATTGTTTATCATCGCCAATTATTGAATATCTACTTACTGCTATATATATACATAGAATATCCCATATACAATCATTTTGTTATGATAAAATCTAAGTTAGTTCTCCAGAAATTAAACATATTTGATTTATTAAATACGATATCAAGTGCAAGTGAGAGTACAAAACAAAAAAACTAATTTCCAGATAAAAATATTGACGTGCAATATTATCATATGCCACTTGCTACTATTTTGAACATACTTTAAATAGAAACAATCTATTATATCTATAGATCCGCAAAATACTAAAATAAAATAAAATAATTTTTGAACAATTTAAATTACAAAAATCATCAAAATTACAATGATAAACCAAAAATAATGCTGATATTCATTGTAATTCGCTCAAGGATTATTTTATATTTTATTTTTGCAATTTACGATTAGATATCAATAACAATTTCTAACAAAAATGATTACATTAGTCGCGAATTCAATATATAGTATTGAAAAATTTCTATTAATGTTTTAGAAACTAATAAATATTCAAACTAAAATTTTATATTTGGCGTTTATTTCTTCTCTACTTATCCAAATTTCATATTGGTCAGCCACTTTTTTTAATTATATTTTTCAAATTATTACTATTAATATTAAAACTTTAATATTAGAACTTTATGATTATTAAAGATATATATTGATTAATTTCGATGTCATTCTCATCAATAGCTACCTTTGATTATCATTAAATATTTCTAATATTTAATTGTATATAAACTGATTATTTTTGATCATAATACATGAATATGATACATAAGTATATAAACACTTGATATAAGTCAATAGTCAATCACATTTCGAGTAGCAAACATAACAAAAGTGAAATTTTAAACTTTTCTTCAATGACAACAGAAATAAACGATCATGATTCACGATATATAATTGATCGTCATCACGACTATTTAAAGAATTTGCAATCTTCAAAAAAACGAATACCAATTGTACAACAACGCAGGTGACTCTTTTTTATTTTTTTAGATTTTTTAAAATTTAGAAATAATCTAGAAATGAAATAAATAAAAGAAATTAAAATGAAAAAAAATAATAAATAAATACATGAAAAATATAAAAAAAAAGATGAATCAAAAATATAAAGAATTAATTAATTTATTTATTCTTGAAATATTAACATAATTGTATATTAATAATTATCATCTTATAAGATAAAATATTTGTATTCGTAGAGAACGATGGTTGCTCACTAATAATGCTAATGCGACCAATACAATTTGTAGTTGTTGGTGTGTGCATTTAATTTGTTATTGGTATCATTTGAGGAATCGTTCATCAACGCAAGAAATAATTCATAAGCGCAATTATTCAAATAAAACTGAAAACAATATCGTTGATTGGTAATATCATTTAAATTCTATTTTTTTTTCTTTTTTTTCTAATTAAATATCATAATCTTATTATTGTTAATTCTATTTATTTTGTATAAAAAACGGTTAAATACAATTAATTAAAATTCTAACAAAAACAATCTATCAATTAATGAAAATAATGTTAATAATATTTCAATTAAAGTCATTGGCATTCAATTCATTATTTATAACTTATAAAATAAACAGAAAATTACATTAAGAATTTATTATGTTTGAAAATAGGAATGGAAAGCATAATTATACAGAATTGGGTCACGGATCATCTATTTATGAAGGTGTTGGCGAATGTATGGAAATGGAGAAGAGGTCTAGGGATCGTGCCTTATCAATTTGTCAAACTTATGTTTGTAGAACATCACGTTATAATTTCGTTAAACAGCTAAATAATCTCGGTAAATTTGATTTTCTACATTTAATAATTATGTATGAGATGTTTAAAAAATGTAAATGAAAAATTTAAAAAATAATTTTAGAAATTAAAATTAAAAAATTGATATGCAAAAATATTTATTAAAAGTTATTTTTTTATAAATAATTTAATTTTATTCTATTTTCTTCATTTATCTAATGCTAAATTGTTTATGATTAAATTGTTTACCTTAAAAAGATGAAGCCTTTGATCTTTAAAAAATTAGACAATAGTTCAATATTTCAATAATTCAATACTTTTGCATATTAACTTTTTGATTATATTTAATTTTTAAAATCATATTTTAATTTTGTATCGCATTGTTCGAATATTTTATATATATTTTATATATAAATGTTAAATTAACATTAATATGACAATATAGTATAAAAATATTATTATTATCTTTAAAACAAAGGAATTGCTATTCAAATAATTTATTTTAATTTATAGGTTCTAGAATGGACAAACATTGGTTTATAGTCAGAGATACTTCTTTAAAAACGGATCGATTGATTACGTTAGTTCCATTGACTAAAAACTGTTCATTGAATATAACTCCAATGACGAAGAATGTTTTGAATGATTTATTCTTAGCCCTGCAACATCCATACATATGCCCTATATTTGATATCGATTTTCTTGAATATGATAATAAAAATTATGTAATTGTAGTTCAGCCAATAAGTCAAGGTAGTCTGAAAGATTTGATATATGGAGTAAGTAATCATAATAAGTTGAATAATAAACAAATTGAGAAAATAAATAAATGCTTGGATATTATATATTACATTGAAATGATTTATAGATCGAAAGAACAGGTTGGAATGAAGATTGGAATCAAAAATATAGTTCTCGTGGTAAAGGACTTCCTTTACCTCAAGTTCAACAAATGGGACGTCAAATATTGGAAGCATTAATTTTTTTAAAAGAAAGAGGATTTCCGACTGTAATCCATTTGCATTCGGGAAATGTGCTCATTCAAAATGGAGTCGCACGTCTCGCTGGCCTTGAAAATACGCTTCTTGGTTTTACCAGTCGAATACATCCATTAATTATTTCTCGAATATCACAAACTATTTCAATTGACATGACATGTTTTGGTAAGATCAATTTCGATTACAGTTTAAATATATTAATTTGAATAAATTTGTCATCTTCCAGGTCATATGTTATTTGAGATGTGCGCTGGTTACGAATTACCATCATTTAAGCCAAATTCTGTTCATCTATCGGATATTGAAATGTATCCTCAAGTATAAATCATATTCTTTTTTCTTCTTATTTATTATTTTTTCTCTATCTTTTTTCTTATTTTATTATTAATAATATTAAATTATTGCTCAATTTATATATATTTAATAAACTTAAGAAATATTATTAGTGATCAAATATTTACATTAATAATACTTGATTACTAATGTTTTTTATAATAACAATGCATATAAACAATTAAATATCTAATAAAAAGTTAGATTAGATAATCTTGACAAAATACATTAAAATATCAATCTTCGTTTAACCAAAATTATTGATTGAAATGTTTACGTCATTATGCAGGTCATTGAATTATTCAAATTCATATTTGATGAATTATCTAATCGTCATAAAATTATCGAGGAAATTCTTGTTCATGATTTATTCAGAAATATTGATCTTCGTGAAATGCGAAGTGCTCCCGTTACGGTATGTGTAAATTTTATAATATTTTTCTATTTTAAATTACAATGTTAATTTTCTTTATAGTTATTTCGTCCAATCTTAACGCCGCCCATTGTAAACTTTCTCGACAATATTAAACGACAAAATGCTAATAAGAGGTAATTTGATATATAATAGAACATTTAAATTATTTTTTCGTGTCTTTTTCCATATTTTGCTAAAAATTCATTTTGCATGCACAAACAGGCAACGATCGCGTTCTATAAGCGACGTCTATTTGACACGCAGATTTTGGTAATGACACGAAGCATCTAACTAATTAATGTAAAATTCTGAAACTAATTTAATTTATTTTTTTCATATTACAGAATTATACATTTCGATAGTATTGACATTGATATGACGTCTTTACATAGACGATATTCCATTTGTAAAAATTCTTTACTTGACGAAATCTACGACGAACTTTCGAATACAACTGTATAATTACAAAAATATTTATTTTGTTGCTATTAATATATTCATATATTTCTTTACAAAAATTGTTCTAATCTCTATTCTAGTAATTATTCAATTAAATATTATTCAATTAAATATTAAATTTTAAAATTTAATATAAAAAAATAATATATAAAAATAAATAAAAATGAAAAAAAAGACGCAAGAAAAAATATATATAAAAAATAAAAAAACTGAAAAAAAAGACACAAATGTTACAAATGTAATATATTTTATTAATTAAAATATTAAAAAACAGTTAAGATACCTATGTCTGGGAGAAAACTGATGAAATATTATTTTATAAAAACCATAAATTCAATCTTTTTCGTCTTGAAATTTTTTTACATAATTTCTATTGGATTATATTTCTTCTTAACGAAACATAATAACATAATAACGAATAAAATAAAAGTAAATTAAAAAAAGAATTATCGCGATGTTATTAAATATGTCAAATGTGATTGAATTTAATTTTAAAAAAAATTGATAAAATGTTTTACAATATTTTAATTTGTTTCATTTAATATAAATATGTTTCTATTAATTTATAATAATATTCTAATATTTTTATTTTTCAAAACTAAGATATATTTTGATGGTTTAAATTGGAAAAAAAAACTACTTTTTTCAGTTGAAAATCATTTTACACTTCTATTGCATAATACACAAAATTTTATATATAAACATAAAAATTTACAACACATTACAGAATCTATAGAAAAAAACTTTTTTTGTATAAATTTATACATAATGTATATATCATACTAGAATCAATGAAGTATCAATTATTTCTATAAAATATCGAATATTCATATGCAACACTTATTATGGAAATATATATGAAATTATAATATACATATATGTATATAAGCAGACATAAGATTGATAGTAAAAATAGGTATTATTGCTTCTCGATGATCTTTTTCGTTTAAATGTATAAATTCAGTTTAATTAAAATACCGATTTTTTTTAAATCCTAAATGGGATTGATTTTATGTAAACACATGTATATATGTGTATACGTTAGAAAATTTCAGTATGAAATAATTTAATCGGTTATTTTTGTTATATATTTTATGATGCGCCAGCTTCCAATTCACTCGCTGGTGTATCCGGTTCCTCATCATTATAAATATTTTCCGCCATTTGCCATACTTGCATTATATTGTCCTCTGATACAGAACATATAACCCATGGTTCGTTAGGATTCCATGAAAAATCACTGATCTTGGCAGTATGACCACCATGAATAAACTATAACAAATATAATTAAATAAAATATTTTTTTCAATAAATTTCAACGATATTGTTTATCAAAAATATAACTACGTTATTATATACCAATAACTCAGGTGGTCCATCTTCAGCATCTTCACTGGATTGTTCCTCGCCAATTTTACTGAGATCCCATACATGCAAACGTCTATCTGTTCCACTGCTAGCTAATATTGTCTCATTATGTGGAGACCATTGAACTTGAAAAATTTCATCTTTATGAGATTCAAAAGAATGTAATTTCAATTTAAGATTTCTCAAATCCCAAAGTGCTACTGTTTTATCAGCACTGCCTGTTGCAAGAATAAATTCTGAATATGGATTAAAACTCAAGCAATTGACTTCAGCAGTATGAGCATCAACTGTATGACTTGGTTTACTGGTATTATTACATCTAAGAAATACAAAAATATATTTAGAACTTAGAGTCAATAATTGGAACTAATAATTGGAATTTCATTATAATAATATTTATTTTTATCAATTGTTAATATAAATATTTAATTACCTTGTGTCCCAAATCATTAATTTCTGATCATCTGCCACAGATCCAAATAAAGATTCATGTAACAGATGCCATGCTACATCTTCAACAACAGCAGTATGTCCAGTAAAAATTGTTTTTGCATCTATAACACGATTTTCTTTAGGAGGTGCATTGATATCCCATAAGCAAATTGTATGATCATCAGATGCACTGAGTAAATATCCATTTAAATTTGGATTCCATGACAAACCATAACCTTCCTTTTGATGTCCCCTTAATCTAATATAGAAATATTAATATAACAATTATATATCAATTGTATCTTCTAATAAATCATATTTTAATATATTTACCTTAGATCAGGTTGACATTCACCATTAGGATCTGGTTTACTTGGATGTTTTGTATAATCAAATACAAGAACATCACTGGATGGTGTTTTAGTTGCAATTACACATGGATTTTGTGGCATGTACCGTGCTCTATTTACTTCTCCTTCATGATTTATTTTTATTTCAATTTCTATTTTTCCACTAACAGAACCAAATCCTCCAAATTCTCCTTTTTCATTATCATAATGAGATGCATCAAATTGAGCATCTTCATTTGGTAATTGTACACTAGCTATAAGCAAATGATTTTGTTCATCTGAAGTATGAGTTCCCAAAATAAGACGATGTACTGAATAATCTTTTCCTTCTGGTCTAGTTACATCTGGTAACCATTGAGCAGTTAAAGATGGCCATTCCAAAGCATGTGTCATTACAAGATCATATAAAAATGGAGTATTTTTTTTCCATATTTTATATTCTTCATTAATAACTCTCTCTTCTACAGCATCGTCAAAAGTTTCTATAATAAAATAATTTATTTAATAAGAATAATAAAATATTTAAGAAATATTAAAATTCATAAATATTACAAATATTTAAAATAAATAGTTAAAAAATTTTCATGCGATGTAAAAAAAATATTCGAAATAAAAAAATTACCTAATTCAAATATCTTTTATTATAGTTTGATATAAAAACATTATAAATCAATCAGTAATTCAATCAATACATTTAAAAGAGAACGCATTATATAAAAAATAAAAAAATCAATATTTTAATTAATGAAATTAATAAAAATTATATTCTTTTTGTGATATAATATAACCTATCAATATAATTCTATTATAGATTATAGATTAGAATATAAAAATATTTTATACCATACATAGACAAAAACTAAATATTGTTGACAAATTAAATGATATTTTAAGAATAAATAAATTTTATTTCTTAAAAATTTATTTTAAAAAACTTTGTCGCTATATCATAATACGAAAATGTTCTTTAAAACGATAAACAATTATAATTACAGAAATAATTAGAAAACATAATAAAGTAATTAATATTCTTACCACCATCTTTATCTCCCATTGTTATATTTTAATGAAAATTCAATACTAATAGTATACTTAACCCGCCAAAAACCGCTAAATCTAGCCAGATTTCATTAAAAACGTAAGTGTAAGTAAAAGTACATACTTGCTTAAAAATGTATGCCGCGTTTTCATTACATCATTCAAAATTTTATGCGATACATAGCTTAACTTATATTTAAATTAAACATTTTATATTATATTTATATTAATATTATATATTATTATTTATATTTAAATATTTAAAAATTATGTAAAATTGCGTAAAAAATTTTAATTATTTGATATAATTTTCTTTATTTATATCTAATTCGATATCATAAAAATAAATTAAATATTAAAATTTATTAATAATTATATTTTATTATTTTTTTTTATTTTTTATATAAAATTTATATTATTGTATAATAATAATATTGTATAATAATAATACATATAATATATACAATAATTATTATTTATATGATATATTGATAATGGTTTTCGATTTTATGTAAAAATTATGATATTTAGTAGTGTTTAATAATTTAATTGAAATTCTAATTACTAAATTAATAAATAATCTCTTTTTATCTTCTTATTATCTTCTGTATTATTATAAATATTCAATTAAATAATTAATAGCAAAAAAGCAATTAGAATTAATTATTGATATAGAAATGAATTTTACAAATATAATATAATAAATTAATACATTATTCAAACATAAAAATTTTGTAGATTTCGAAGGTTACTATTAACTTTTCTCAATTTATTTGTTCTGTATATTTTTAAGAAGTAAATTTTATTTATTGAATTTGCATAAATTCAATGTAATAGCATAAATTTTCGTTCCTAACATTTAATTAAACAAAGTATAACAAGAATAACATGGAAGATGTCAATGCAAAACGAAATGCTAGAAGAAGACGAATTTTAGAAAATTCTGAAAAACGTTTATTAAAAATTACTGGCAAAGACGATAATAAATCAAAAGGTAAACATTGATCAAAATAATTATCAATCCCATATATTACAAAATTATTAAAATACTTTCATTTTATTAATATTAAAAGAACTTATCAAAATGACGAATTTATATTTTTTGTTTTATAATTATTGAAAATATGAAAATATTTTTGATAAATTTATTGAAATAAAAATTATGTATATCTATTTTTTGTCAAGATATTATTTTAATTACAATTATTTGTACATAAAATAGATATTACAGACTGATTATTCAAATAATCAATTAATATTCATTAATTTTTTAATAATTTTATAATTATTAAAACTATTTTATTCTAGCTCAAATCATTGTCAAAGATATACAAAAAGAAACTTCATCTTTACATATAAATAATGAAATATCAGGTAATACACACACACACACACATATATATATATATATAAATTTTGAAATTATTTTCTGGATAAATTTAATAATTCTAATATTATACTTAAAGGTATTGACAATACTTTTAATTGGTCAAAAAATTCATCACCTTTATTGTTAACAAATCGTATAAATTATATATTATTAGCTATTATTGTTAACATATTACTAATACTGCAATTGGATCATTTATTTGGAAAGGTAATTATATATACATATATTGTCAAAATGAAAATTATTACAATGTATTATATTAAATTCTAATTCAAATATTACAGACAATTACAATACCATATTTTCCAATCATGTTGGGACGTTTATATAATTATAAAAATACACGAGAAATGCAAGAAAATAATCTATTATATACTGCTTTGATTTTATGCAATATCAATCCTGAATTAACTTATAGATTAAAAAAATTAGTAACAATAAGTCGTATGATACTTGGAGATTTAGCTTTATACATTTTTAGTTTTACATTAATACATTATGGATTCTTTTATTATTTACATAACACAGATATTCCTATTACTTTAACTGTGTAAGTTATATATGAAATATATATAAATAAATTATTTCAATTTTCTTTAAAATATAAATCTTTTTAAAATATAAATACATCATATATTTAATTAAATTTTTATAGTATATAATTATAATAATAATAAACAAAATATAGAATATAATTCAATGATAAAATAAAATTTATTCTATCCTCTTGTTACATTTATTTAATTATATATTTGTTTAATGTTACATATTTTTAAAATTATTGTAATTATTTATGTTAATCATCCATATTTATAAACTACATATTTAAAAAAAGAAAAAAATCTTAATAACTAATGTATTTTAAGAGAAATTTAAAAATTTATTTGAAAAATAATATAAATTAAAACAAAATATTTGGATTTTAAAATAAGATAATTATAAGATAATTTTGCAAAATTGATTTTAAAAACATAAAAATTAAAATATTGCATAAAAATTTATTGAATAAGATTTATTTATTAATATATTATATTTATAAATAAATTTGCATTAAATAAAGCAAGACAGTACAGAATTCTCATTTTTTTTTTTAGTTTTTGCTAACATTTAGATGTTTATAAACAATGTTAATAACAATGTTTATAACAATGTTAATAAACAA
Source organism: Apis mellifera (assembly GCF_003254395.2). NCBI lineage: Eukaryota > Metazoa > Arthropoda > Insecta > Hymenoptera > Apidae > Apis > Apis mellifera. Next base: position 658,188 of record NC_037640.1, on the reverse strand, counting down.
ATTTCAATTGATATTTTGCATGGCAACTTTTATATATATATATACTTTTATATTTTATATTTGTTTTAGCTTCTAGAATATAAAGATATATCTCATAAATATGTTAATATTCTATAAAAAAAATAATTTGTTTGTGAACAAATGAAAGGTCAAGGATCAATGAAAAATAAATGAAAAATGATATTTATGGAAAAAAATGAATAATAATGAAAAAATTATTATATTTTAAAAAAATATTATGAATATTTTTATTGTAACTTGAATATTCAATAATTATCTACTAACTTAAAGCATGGAGAGATTTATTATATTCTCTAGTCTAAATAAATAACTTCCTAAATATAAATTAATATATTAAATTTAATACAAATTAAATACGAAAGAAATTTACATATCATCATATTACTAATTGCCAATCATAGTAACTATTTAGATAAAAGAATATTATAGTTAAAATAACATAACTCTTTGATATAATTATTTAAGAAATAGATTACAATAAATTTTATTTTATTTTTAATTTATTTATATTAAATTTAATTTTATTTAATAAAACAAATTTATAAATTCATCTAAAATATTACAAATATTTTATTAATTTTTATTTTGTAATTTTTAAATATAATGTATTTTTCTATAATTATAATATTTTAAATAATATATTTTTTTATAATATATATATATAATATATATATATTTATAATATATATAATTATAAAAAAAATTTATATTTATATTATTTATATTAATATTTATATTAATTATATTATTATATTATTTATATTAATTTATATTATTAATTTTTTAAATGAAAATAATTAGTCAAATAAATATTTTAATTTTATTTATTTCTATGTTCATTTTTATGAAGGTTATATTTCAATAAAGTTTGAAGTCTTACAACATCAGAATGACCTGAATTTATCATTTTCATTTCCCATTTCTCTAAATCTTCTTTGTACTGGGATATTAATTGCATAGTTTTAATAACATATGGTTCCTTCTCTATATTTGGCAATTTTTTCCAACTTATTGTCATTGACTTTAACCAATCCTAATGAAAATCAATAAAAAAAAAATAAATTTATTAAATAAATAATTAAATAATCAGTAATATTATTCTTTTTATTAATTATTAATAAATAAAATATCTGAAATATAATTAGAAATTATTTTGTCAAACCTTGAAAGATATATTTGGATCTTTTTCATTTTTTTTAGATAATAAATATAACAAATATGTATTTGGTGGTTTTTTTGGTTTACCAAGTTTTTTCTGTAATTAATGTTTAGATTAATTAATAATAAGTAAAAATATTAACATATAATTTGATATATTCATTATAAGTACCTGTTTACTATTAATTTTTTTATTAGAGTTTTCATATTCTTTTTTTTTTTCTTCCCATAATTGCTTTTGTTCATCAGTAATAGAATTATTATATTCTTTTAATTGCTTTGTATATATTTCATAGTTTTTTATGTATTCTTTCGTAAAATTTTCTTTTTCAACAGGATTTAATTCTGCCCATCCTCTGGATGCTTTTTTCAATATTTCTGAATATTTTGTATCAGGTTTTTCTTGTTTGATTTTGAGACTAATATCTTTTACATATAAAAGAAAAGGAGATATTGGTTTCTTTGGTTTTGATGGAATAATTGTTTCTTTTATATATTTTAATACACCTTTTGATATATTTTGATAGAAATTTAATAAACAATTTCTAAAACAATGAAAAATTCATTTATTAATAACATATATTAATAACAAAAAGAAAAATTCATAAAAATTATAATTAAAATTAATTATATTATTGATATTATTATGTAAAATAGAAATTAATAAAATTGTCAACAAAAATTTTATCATAAATTTTCCATCCGAGAGACAAATGATTCATTCATGAACTATTTTTAAATAATTCTATAAAATTTTTTATTATAATATTTGTTTGAATCTAATTTATTTTACCTTTTGCACAATAAAGTTTCCGAGCGTGTAAAATATATAAATTTTCCATAACACATCATCTTATATGTATATATAATTATATATAATTATTATTTATTATTATTTTTATTGTTTCATATTTATTTTGAACAAAAATAAAGCTATTGAATACGTAAATATAAGAAAATTTATATATATATAATATATAGCAAAAACAAAAAATGGAAATGCAACACGTACAAAACTTTCGAATCACAACGATCCAATTAAATTATCAAATTTAGATTATATTAAGATTAAAATTATCAACATAAATTATCATCTATAGATCTATAAAAAATAATTTATCCATGAAAAATCGTTTTATATATAATATAAAAATAATTATATTTTTCAGATTAAATTAAAATAAGAAATGTAATTAATTAGTTATAACAAATATTGTAATAATTGAAGATCACCATGAATTTAAAAATATAAAAAGAGAGATAACTAATATAGAGTAGAGAAGAAACCATAGAATATAAGCACATTGATATACATATTGATAGTAAATTAAATTGTTCATTAATAATATTACATGATTCTATTATACCATAGAATTTATATCTATTTACCAACTTACCATTATTTAAGCCATTTTTTCAGTAAGATATGTTTTTACAACAATAAATTATAACTTTTATGATTATAACATTAAATTCATAATTTTTTAATATTAAATTTTATATAAAATTAAATTAAATTTGAAAGTGAAAATTAAATTTTATATATTATTAAATATTATTTATTTTATTATTTTAATTATATTATTAAATATAATAAATTATAAATCGTTTATTATATCATGATATATAAAGTCATGTTTTTATTATACCAAATATGTAATTGAATCTTATAAATCACAATTTTCTGTTAGATGAAAACATTCTTTAAGACAATGAAAAGTTTTTTTATTGTGATTTTAAATAATAAATTTATTTTTTTTTAATTTTTAAACAAACAAATTTTTAAATTAAATAATTTTCTTAAATTTTATTTATTTATAAAATTGAATTTATTTTATTTAATATAACATAAATTTATAATTTTATAAAATAATTTGAAATGAAAATTTGTAATATAAAATAATAATAATTAAATTTATTGAATTTTTAATAAAATATATAATATTTATTTTATCACTTTGAAGAATTGATATATTAATAATTATTATAAGTAATTTTTATTGCTAGATTACTTCTTATCTTATTTAATTACGATTAACAAAAAAAATAATATTTTGTGAATGATTTTTTATTAAAATATTAAAAATATTAAATAAATTCTCAATTAATTCTCAATTTAAATAATTATATTCATGGTATATCGAGATAGATACATAATAAAATAAAATAAAATTCTTTATAATTTCAATGATATTGATGTCATCTTAATAAATGTTATTAAATTTTAAATAACAATGTTAATAATTTTTATATATAAACAATTACAATTTGAATTGATCCATGTCATTATTGTTATCAATATAATAAAAGCGATGCAATCATTTTTATATTGAAGTTGACTTTAGTTGCTTTAGTGAGTTTCGATTATTCATTACAATTATATATTGCAAACTATTTATATAATTCGATGCCGGTAAAATCAATTTTATATTGTTCAAGATAAAAAAATATTAATGTTTAATTAATAATCGATTTATAAATTATTAATATTTTTGTTTAAATAAAAAAAATTATAAACAATGTTGATAAATCAAGATAGTACAGAATCTGAGATTCAACAAACATTTTCAGATTTTGAGGTTATGGGTGCGTAATATTATTTTAAAATATTAATGTTTATTGCAATATTAATGTTTACTGTGTGTACATTATAATATATAATATTATAATATTATATAATATTTCTATTCTAGTATAATATAATATCACAATGTAGCAATAATAAACATTTCAAATCTAATATAAATCTAATATAGAATATATATATATATATATATTAATAATTACATATATTTCGATAAAATTTAATTAATTATTAAATTTAATTAAGCTTGTTATTTATAAAAAACTTTAATAACAAAAAATATAATTATATATATTATATTATATTATAAGATAAATACAATAAAAATGATATATATATTATATAATTCTTATTAATTATCAAATTATTTTTATTGAATAATAAATTTATTAAAACTCATTTTACTTGCAAATAAAATTATTTTTATGTAATTAAATATAATATATAATTTAAGTGAAATATATTTTTTCATTTATTATTACAATGTTTACATTTGAAAAAAAAATTTTATATATTTTTAGATTAAATAATTTATTTTTATTATTATAACTTATTATTTAATTAAAAAAATTTGATTTATTAAAAAATAATTATATATTTATATATTTGAAAAAATTAATATTTGTAATAATAATAATATAAATTTATTATATTGAATTTATTTTTTTTAAATAATTTTTTTTGTCTAAATATTATAATTTATATATTATTGGATATTTTTACAAACTATTTTTTATGATTGTTTTTTTCAGATGATTTATTTCAAACTTTAAGTTCTGAATTAGGAATTCCTGTATTATTTGATGATGAAATACCTCAAAAAATAGATAATAATGTTGATAATCAAATTATAAAAGATAGATATATAGGAGAATTATCAAATAATTTTGAAGAATCAAATATTACTTCACATCAAAATTCAGGTATATCATTTTTTTTATTGATTTTATTTGTTAACTATAATATTTATAAATTATTTTTAAATTATAATTATTTATAAATTATTTTTATTTATATAGTTATAATTTAACTATAAATTAATAAATTATGGTTATAGATTTACATATAGCTAATGATGTAAAAATGGAAATTAAATTGGAATCTGCAAATTCTTATGGACAATCTTTATCTCCTACACCAAATCAATATAAATTTAATAAATTAGAATCTCAAGTTAAAAAAAATTCTACTACTTCTCTTTGTGATTTTAAGGTATAGTAAAAACACCTTTATTTAAATTGAAATAATTTATAATATCTATATATTATATCTGTTAATTTGTTGTAGACTATTCTAGAAACACCACCCATTTCTCCTCCACAAAATATATCCCCACCTATATCACCACAATCAATTTCAAATGTAACTATTGCAAATCAAATAAAACTTATGCCTTTTAAATCACAAGATACAAAAGAAACAAAATTTATTCTTTCTGAAAAAAATTTTGCTAAACGTGTTTGGGTTCAACCAAAAAATAATATTCAACTTATTACTGATGGTAAAACTTTCCTTTAAAAAAATTTTTTAATTAATTTTATTTTTGTAATGTTTATTTTTTTAAATCACATGTTATTCTTTTATATACTTCATATTTTCCAGCACAGCCTCAAAATGCTATATTTTTTAATACACAAAATTTTGTTGCACTCACTCAAAAAATTAAACAAAATTATATATCATATCCTTATATGACACATATAACACCAATTAATATAAATAATAAACGAACTTCAGTACAATTTCCATCAATGCAGATAAAAACGGAAACAAATAAAATTCAATTACCACAAGAAAATCATGTAAACGTTATGGATAGTGTAAACAACATATATACATCAGAAACAAATCAAGGTATAAATATGATTGATACACCTTTGGTTCTTAATAATGAAGAAATTGGACACACTTCTATAATTATAAAAAAAGATTCAGCTGTGTCTAGACCAGTAGTAATTAAAACCGAAAATTCAAATTATACTCCAATTGTTATAAAAAATGAAATACAAGATGTTAATTTTACTGGACGACAGGAATGTGAAATAAAAGCATTAAAAAGACAGCAAAGAATGATAAAAAATAGAGAATCAGCTTGTCTATCACGAAAAAAAAAGAAAGAATATGTCTCTTCATTAGAGAAACGAATTCATGAGTTACAACAAGAAAATAAACAATTAAAAATGGTAAAAATTGCATAGTGAAAATTATATTTAATAAAATTATGTTTAATTTTGTAAAAAAATTATATTTATTATTAGGAAAATACAACTTTAAAACAAAAACTTTCATCATTGGAACATACAACTACTAATAATAAACTTAAAAATCTAAACCTCAATGCTAATAAAAAGAATGTTGCTATTCTCTTAGGAATGATCTTTATGGTATCTTTAAATGTTAATGGTTTTAAGTAAGTTTATAATAAACTTCTTATTTATTTATTTATCAAATATTATTAAGAATTATAATATAGATAATTAATGAATAATATGAACAAATTAATTTAATTTAACATTAAATTTACGGACATTGACTACATATCTTTCTTTACTGAAATCCGTCTTTTTGATAGGTATATTGAAATGCAATTTTTTGTAAATTATTTATTTAAAATCTATAGATTTTTATTTATTGTTATCTTCAATACATTTTTTATATGTAGTCTATCTTGGATGTATACTTTCTGCATACATATTTGTTAGATTTAATACAAATAGTTAGACTCCTGACACTGAATTGAAGCTAGTATTTTATTCGTTATGATAGTCGGTGCTCAATTTTTCGGCTAATTGAAAGAGAAAATTCTTTCGAATTTTGTTTATTTCAATAGTCTTGTATAATAATCTAGGCATTGATGTCTATGTAATCTAAAAATAATTATAAAAACACATGAAGGAACCATCTATGGAATCCTGCTTTGTATTTTCTTCAGCATCTTTATCATCTTTCAATATCTGAAATAATACATATTCTTTTTCTTTTACAGTATATATTGTGATAATTTTCATTCCCATTGTTATCTTCAATTTTGTTTATATTGTCAAATTTTTTCTCGTTTTCACATAATTTGTTTATATCAGAATCTGATCCAGATTGGTTTTCATTTATGTTGGTTATTTTTTTATTTTTCTTATTATTCTTTTTATTATTTTTTTTTATTAATTCTATGTCTTTCCTATAATAATATGGATGTAAAAAAATATATTTTTTTGAATAAATTTTGAAAATATCTTGAAAAATTCAAATTTTCACTTAAAACGAAAATAAATTTTTGCTAAGCTTCCAAATAGCACTTTTTTTTTTTTATAAAATGCATCGTTGAAATTATCTGTTACATAAATTTATTTGTTTTATAAAATAAGACAGATTTACTTACAAAAATTACTTCTTTTTTTCTGCAAAATTCATTATTGAAGGAATTATTTCATATGTGTTATCATATCACAATTATAAACAACTTGTTTGATTATTGTTATATTGTTAAACAATCATCATTTGTTTGGTGTTTTTTTTTCTAATTTATTATTATTTCATTTTTGTTATTTCACAATAATTAATCTATATAAATTAACCCGTCAAATTGACGGATTTTTGTAAAAATAGGTATACAACATCTAGAATAAAATATAAATATTCCAGAAAAAACGAATAGAAATATATATTTGCTGCATTATATTTGCATTATGTAAAAACTAATATATAATGTTTAAAGAATAATATTTGTATATTCAGAATTTTTAAGTATAAAATCGAAAATTTAGTGTTAAGAGAAAAATATATAAAAACTATTTTTTAGAGATATATTTTTACAAAGTAATCAGTTGGATATATTACCTACTGACATTCCAATCAGTACACATTATGCAAAACATGGAAGAACATTACTTTGGTCATCCAAAGAAACTCAGGAAGAAAATGAAGATAATTTTCGTAAAAATATATCAATTCCACAATCAATGTGTCTGATGCATATTAATCAAAGTGAATCAATTCGTTTAGATTATGAATTGAGACGATGGATTGGTGGAAAATCTTATCAATATAATTGGACTACATTGAATACAAAATTTATAGGAAAATTTTTATCATCTTCTCATGCAATGAAAACTAAAATTAAACAAAAACATAACATATCAGAAGAAAGTAAACGTGAAATACTTCAAAAGACAACTGACTCATCAATATTAAATGCAGTAGAAATATTTTCTCCTATAATAAAAAAACATGCTTCTTTATTCGAAGCCTTAGGAAGGAGAGATGATACCTTTTATGTAGTTTGGTTTAGTGGAGAACATTTGCTTTTGCCAGCTTCAAGTAAAAATAGTTCAGGCAGACCGAGAATGTCATTAGTTCTTCCTACACTTTCTATGAATGGTAATAATTTTTTACTTAAACTATATGTATTATGAAATAGAAAAAAATTCATTCAATATTTCTTTTAGAAACATTTTCAACGCCTGCAAAACATATAACTATGATGCAAATTGATTGTGAAGTTACTAATACCCAATTATTACATTTACAACAATCAATCATACCTGATCATTTAAAAAATATTAATAAAACTGAAAATCATACACATCAATCAGATGATGAATCAGTAACTGCGAATGTAACTAAAAATTACAAACCATATTTTATCAAAGAAACTAATCACAAAATGTTTCATAAAAAAAATTTAAAAGATATATATGTTAATAAAGATAGTAAAAATTATAATAAGTCAATTGCTTATATCTTGAAGCAGAAATTTATTTCTGAATTCGATTTAGAAGAAGTAAAAACTGAACTGCTCAAAGATCTAAAAAAAACAGATTCTAGTACAAAATTTATGCCTTCAAAAAAAAATGGAAGTAAATAATAGCTATAGTATTTAAAAAAGAAGTTTGTGTTTTTAACAATAAAAAATATATACATATATAATATTACATAACTACTAAAACAGTAAATATACATATTAAAAAACTTAAAAAGAATTCATGTATTTTATATATTTCTTATATTTTATATTTTAAGAATCATATATAGGATATTTTTGAAAATATGAGATATTATTAAGGATCGATTTTATGCATCAAAATAATTATAAAAGTTGGTATAAAATTGAAATTGTTGATATGAAATTATTTTTCAAGTTATAAATGATTTAATTTTAACTTATTGGCAATATCATATCATAGTATTGTATCTAGTCAAATCTTTCAATCAAGATTAATATCTTCAAGATTAATATCTTCATTTTAAATATAAAATAGAATAATATTAAAAAATTTTTTATTTATAAAAATATTTTTATTTCTATGCAATATACTACTAATATATTATATACTTATTCATTATATATATATTATATACTTATATATTATTATATACTTCTAAAATAAAATTAAATTTTTTATAATTTATAATTTGAAAAATAAATTTTTAATCAACATTTTTTTGAATTCTAAATTTTTCCATAATATATAACTGCTTTAGTTTTGATCTTTTTGAATTAAATAACCGTAAATATATCTTTGAAAAATATAATATGTGATTTATTGATATGTGAATTAAGATTAGATTTTGAATTAAAATTTAATTCATATCGAATTTGAATATTCCAAAGGATCATTGGAAAATAAAATGTAGACTCTCGACGATCAAAATTATAACTGAATTGTAATGATTCATATTAAATCAATCATCATTTCCTTCAAATTTTATGTCAATTGGTTATTTATATTTTTCGAAAACGCTATTTTAGAATTTAAATTAGATTTAAGTCAAAATATTATTTAACCATTTTCATATTATTCGGTGATCCATGGTAGTCATACAGACAATATATAACTGAATAATAGTATATACATATTATATATATGTATAAATTTGAATCAAATCAAAAATTCTATTATGTCATAATTTTTATATATATTTAAAAATTTATATTTATTTATTAAAAATTTTTGAATTATGATATTTCTCAATTATAGAAAATATTTTTATGGATATCTAAAATAGTGATATATATAAAAAAAAGTTTTTCTTAAAGAAAAAAAAAATATAAAATGTAATATAATATAAAAACGAATTATAATTATAATATAATATAAAAATAAACTATATATATTTTTTAAAAGGTTATTAATTGATGAGAAACACTTTATTCTTAATAATTTTATTTAATATTTGAATATAGATTTAAAATCTATCAAATATTATCAAATTTATATCAAATCTTATAATTTTTCATATATGTCTTAAAAATATTTTATATATTATAATATATATTATAGTATGTATGTTTCAAATGATAACAATTAAATATCTTGAAAGATATGAAAAAAAAAAAATAATTGATATGAAAATTGTAATATATTAAGGAATATATTATATTATGATATTTATTTAATCTTAAGATGATCTGAAAAAGTCTATAAAGATCACTTTTTTGTTTTTAAAAGTAGTTCGTATTTTTTTATTATATTTTTATAACTGATATCAAAATATTTTCAAATAAATAAATATATATATATATATATATATATATATATATATATTTATTGTATAAATTAATTTCAAAATATCATGCGTTAATAATATTATATTATATTATAATATACAATGATGAAATTGTTCGATCATATTATAATGCTTTTAAAAATCAATATCATTTAAATGTTTTGATTTTTTTTAATTCTTTCTAAAAAAATGAAACAATCAGCAAATAATATTGATTGTAGCAAATATATTTTTGAAGTAACAATTTGAAAAAAAAAATTTCATTATTGAGATTTTAACTTTGATACTATGTTATGATACTATATTATAATCATGATTATTTTTTTAGAAAAACATTTATAATATAATATATACTTGTTAACAATATTAATAATCTTTATTGATTTATATCTTTGTTAATTAAAGAAAAGAAATTTAAATAAAAGTAAGAAGTAAGAATAGAAATAATAAAATTTATTTTTTATAAAAATATTTATTATATAAGTATAAGTAACTTATTTAATTAATTTGATAAATTTAGTTTATAATAAAATAATATTAAAAATTATAATTATTATATTTATATTTTTTATTTTTTTGTCACAAAAATATTCAGATATTAAATATTTAAATATTCAAATATTAATATATTAAAAATTTATAAAAATAATTAAAATAGAAATTTTTTTATAAAAATTAACTTTGATATTTTTTTAATTTTATAGCACATTTTAAATAATCTAAAATATTGAAAATTTTTAATTTATTTATATTAACAACTTACTATATATATTTTATTCCTATTTTGAACAAATTTATCATTTTTTTTTTTAGTGTATTGTTTTTTTTTGTTCATTGTTTAATTGTTTGCATAAAAATATTTTATAAAGATTTATTAACTTAATTTGATAACTTAAATATATTTGATTATATTTTTAAATTAAAAATGTGTTTCTTTTTGGTTTATTTTGTATTATTCAATACAATATTAGGATTTTTTATTTTTTAGATATGTATAATATTGCAGAAAATATTGCAAAAGTATAATACATAACAAATAAAAATAAAAAATTTCTTAATTCGATATGTGTTAAATGAGTATTTCTTTTATAATTAACAGAGATTTATTGTTAAAGTTAAATATATTAATATCCGGATATTTTTATGAAATATACAAATATAATACAATTATTTTTATGAATAATTGTATTCATAAAATTTGAATACTATTTTGCATATTATTTTATATTTCATTTTGTATATCAAAAAATACTAAAAACATTTTATATTTAGAAATTGAATTAATCAAAATATAATGTAAATAATAAAAAATGAAATGTCTCATTGAAAATTGAAAACTGAAAGTTACAAGACTTTTAACATCATCTCAAAATCAAATAATGCTATAATATGTTTTGATATCAATTATTTCTTCATATCTATTATATATTTTAATACAGATAAAAATTTTATTTAAAATTTTTACTTAAACTTTACATGTATAAACACACTCAATGCATATAAATATATATATATATAAATTAATGATAATAAATATTAACATACAATATATAAATTAATATCTTATTTTATATGAAATGACTAAGAATATTTATAAATTAAAAATATATGTTTTCTTATTTTGTATTATTCAGAATTTTTTATTTTTTGTGTATATATTGCAAAAAATATGATTTTATAATAAAGTACATAGAATATTCTGTTCAATCAAATTTTATTAATTAAAATTCAGTAATTTCAATTTAAATGTGCTTATATCAAGATTTAAAATTTTATTCAATTATAATACAAAATAAAAATTTTATGCATATAGTATATATAGTTTAAACAAACTTAAATATTTAAAAAAATATAAATAATATGAAAATATGTTTTAAACAAAAATTGTTTGATATAAAGAAATTAATAGTTTAATAATAATATTAATAGTTTAAAATATTAATAGTTTTTTATAGATTGAGAGAATTATAGAATGATAAATTGAAATTCAATCATGTAAAGATCAATTTTAATTTTTTAAAATGAAACTATATAATTTTATTAATCAATATTAATTAATGAAGTTTATTATTTCTTTAAAAAAATATTAAACTATTTTTGTCGAAAAATCTTTAGTTTAGAAAATATTTGAAATTTGTATTATTATATAATATTTTTGTATATAATTTGTATAATTATATACATTGTATAATTATATAATATTTATTATATATATAGACAAGACAAGAATAGTAATAAAATATCATTTCACATATTTTTTTGACTTTCATATAATAAGTTTTATTAATTAAATTTTGAGTTACAATTTTTTAACTATTAAACTATTTATTTTCATACAATTTCATATATTCAACATACTAACAAATATACTAATATTAACAAATAAATATTTTTTTATAAGAAATAATTGCATCAATTAATACAATAAAAATTACAATTAAAATAAAAATACAATTCCATTTAAAATTGATTTTTATATAAGTTTTATGTATTAATCTATAGAAAAAATATTAATACTACATAATAGTTTAATGTATTTATGCAAACCAACTTTTGTTTGAAATATTTTTTTGCATCATTCATATTTTTTTCAGATTTGAATACTTTCAGTTAAACTGAGCATATATAAATAATGTATATATATTACTTACAATAAAAAAATAAAAGGACTTTTAAAGATTAATAGAAAATAAAATTTTATTGCATAAAAATTAATAAACAGATATATTTTATTTTATGTACATTTATTTATATAAAATTTAAAGATATATTGATTATTTTAAAAAATAATGATTATTTTAAATTTGGCATAGAACCTCCTAGATAAGTTTTTAAATCTGTTATTGTAGATTGTATTAATTTAGCTTTTATAAATGATTTTCCAAGTCTTTGATGAGCTGTGTATCTGTGACATCCGCCAAAAGAATAATAATAATCACCGCCTAAAATAATGAAAAATATAATTATATTATACAAAATTAGAATTTTTAGAAAAGTAATATGGTTTTATGATAGAAATAAATCAATTTACAATAATATAGAATGTTAATATATTTATAAGATAACTTCAACGATTCTGAGAAATTGAAATTGCTATACAAAAATATCGATAAATTTATTTACTAAATTACATTAATTAAATACAATAAAATAAAGACAGAATGAAATTTCTTTATCTCCATTATCTCCATTAATTACTATACTTTATCTCGTTCATTTAATATGAATTTAAATTATTTATAATTTAATAAATGAGATTCAATTGATATTTTTATATATATTTTGTTTATTTTTATCTTTAAAATAAACTTTCCAAACTATCGATTATCTTATGAATATTATTCATACATCTTCTATATGTTTAAATCTTTAAATTATTTAAATTTTTTTATAATTTATTATATAATATTATATAATATCTCAAAACTTAAAATATAATATTATATAATATAAAATTATTATTATTTATAATTATTTATATAGTTTATCAGTAAATGTTTTTTATATTTTTTGAGAATTTATTATATTTTTTATGTATGTTGATAATCTTATAAATCATTTTAAAAAATATTTTTATTAAAATGATTTTATTTAAATCTTTTCTAAATTTATATAATTTGAATAACATATTTTAATTGTTAGAAGTGCTTAATCTACTGCGAGCTACTAAAATCTTATAAAACACAAAAATATGTTTCATATGATTAAAAAATTCAAAGATAATTTGAAAAAAATAAATATAATTATTATAATCATATATATAAATATAAATATATATATATATTTATATAAATAAATAATAAAAATGATTATATTTTTATTATGATTATATATTTATATTTATTGTGTAATAATAGCAAAAGAATGAATTTTTCTAAATATAAAACAATCTAAATATAAAACAAAATGTATAGAAATTTATTTTAAATTTTGTTTAAAATAAAAATTTAATATATTGTTGAGTAATCTTAATTATATTAGACAATCATTTTAATAGTAATTTTACCAATTTTTTTGTAAAATCAAATTCGATCTTTTCTATTAATGGTTTTTTTAAATCATTTTATTTAAAATTATATGCATTTAAATGAAAAAGATTAAATTTATATTTATATTTTAATTTTTAATTAATTCTGAATTTTCTGACATTTAAATTGTATGATTGAAGAATATATTTACTTTTAAAATTTTATAACAGCTTTTATTATATAATTTTATTGTATAACAGCTATTTTAATAGTATAATGATATGTTTAAGATTATTTAATTAAAATTATTTAAAGTTCCTAATTTTTCATTACTATTTTTCAATCTTTTTTTTTTAAATATTTAAACAATAATATTTATTTTTCATATTTCTCCAAATTATCTATTTTAGCAACAGATATACAACTCCAAACTACCATATCAGATTAATTAAGCTTCATATTTAATTATTTAATAATTTTTAATTATTATATTATAATATCTTTCCAAAAAATATATGGAATAATATATATTGTAAAATTTTAGGGTTATGAGATTTTTCCCAATAATTTTTTTTTTATACTTAAAAAAATATTTTTTTAAATATTAAAATTAACATTATAGAAAATAGATATATATAAATACATAACTATATATAGAATATAGATATACATAATATATAAATATATATTCATTATATTTTTATATGTGATATATTATATATTGATTTCTAAAACAAAATTCATTATTTCATTCAAGCAGAATCAAAGAATTCATTTCTTATTGTTGTATATTTCCAAATATTTATAACAAACATTTATTTATAAAAATATTTTGTTCACATTAAAACAATAATATAAATAATAAAATAATAGAAATATTTAAATTTTATTTCAAGACTATATTTATTTTTTCCACAGATTGTCCACATTGAAATTAATTTATTTCAAACTATTAATGATGATTGATAAAAATTTGTCACTCACTTATTATTTATTAGTAAAAGAAATTATATAATAATAATAAACAAAATAAAAAAATATAAAAAATAATAAAATTAAAATTAAATAATAAATAAATAAAAAAGAAACGAAAAATGCAAATTGGATGATAAAGTATATATAGTAAAGGAGCATTTATTTTCATTGTGATGAGTTATTGTAAACTTTATGATCTTTATTGCTTTGAATGGAAACAGGTGACATTTGTTGTTGATAAGAAATGTGAAAAAAACTTAAAATATTTGACATTTTCAAGGAATAAAATATTAACAAAATGTTTCTCGTAATTGCTGTAATAAAAATACAGTTTATAACAGTTTATACATAAACAGTTATAACATAAACAAAAATAAGATATTTTATAAATATAGAATTCTATTTTTATAAAATAAATTTATCATAAATATTGATAGTATTAGTATAAGCTATATGAAATTATTTATCTTATAGTATCAAAAAATCAATATAATTTTTTTATTAACTCAAAAGCAAAATTATTTTTTTTTACTATTTCATTAATATATTATAAAAAATTATATTATAAAAAGAAAATAAAATTCTTATTACCTTCGCTTCCTTTAATCCATAAAACATCGATTGGTGGTACAAATGTTTCTGTTTCAGGATTGCTTAATGTACTTATTAAACTTTGAACCTTTTTTTCATTAATAATTGGAGGAATAGGTCGAATAAGTATATTCATTGGGATATCATAAGTTTCTGCATTTATATCAGAATGAATACTATTAGAACTTTCAATATTCATTTTAAATTCTAAAATAAAAAATTATAAAATAAAATAAAAGATATAGTATTTAAAGATATAGTATTTAATCATAAATAAGATAATATAATTAATAAATAATAATTAAAAATTAAAAATGTGATTTATACATTTAACATATTTTTACAAATACTTTTGTATAATACAAGTTACTTAATATGAATATTAATAAAAGAATTGCAAAAAAATAAAATATATATATTTAGGTTAGTTTAACATGTTTATTGATTATTTAAATATGCGTTTTTATTTTTAATATATCAAGATTAATTCTTTATTTATTAATTTTACAATATAATTAATAAGTAAATATATATATATATGATATTTTCGTAATATAAATAAATATAGAATATATTAAAATAAATTAAGATTACCTACTTTCAAAAGGCTAAAATAAATTAACTATGAAGTCATCTATAAAATGAATCAGAAATGTTTAGAGAGGGGATAAAATATAAAGAAAGATAAAAATGATAATGATAATAATAATAATTATTAATAATAATAAATAAATCAAAATATTCTGATTTGAATATCTTTTGTATAATTATTTCAATATTTTATATATTTAAATGAATAATAGAATATTTTTTTTAATATTTGAAATTAACTTGGAATAAATAATTAAAATAAAATATAAAATTATTATTTCATATTTAATGGTTGTTTAGTTAAAAAAAAAATTACATGTTCTGCCAAATGTTTATACATATCAGTTTGTATACTTTTTGGTGCAGATAATATAATTGGTTTTCCACTATTACAACTATTCATAATAAGTTCTGATAAAGGAAAAGTTTGTAAAATTTGCACACCTAAAAAAAAAAGAAAAATTAATATATATATTAATGTTATATTAATAATTTTCATAACTTTAATACCAAGTTCTTCTGCAATCATTCGAGTTCCATCATTATAAAGAATTATTTCATTATTGCATTGTGGGCATATAACACTGCTCATATTTTCCACAATTCCAATAATTGGAATATTTAGATGTTTAAATATGTTAGCTCCTCTTCTAGTCACTTCTAAAGCTGTTGTTTGAGGTGTAGTTATTAATAATACACCAGCAACTGGAAGATTTTGTACAATTGAAAGATGTGTGTCTCCTGTTCCGGGTGGGGTATCTACGACAAGATAATCCAACGGACCCCATGCTACTTGATATAATAACTTATCAATAGCATTCATTACCATTAATCCTCTCCAAATTACAGAAGACTTATTATCAATTAAAAAGCCCATAGACATGCTATATATATATATATATAAATATATAAAATTTTATATATATAAAAATTTAATTTTAAAAATATTAATAAGAATATAAATAAAATAAATAATATTATTTTATTACCATTTTACACCATAATTTACAAGAGGTTCTATAAGATTTGCATTATTAATCATGGGATTCTGTCGTATATTCATCATTAACGGCACAGAAGGACCAAATATATCAGCATCGAGTAAACCAACAGATTTTTGTGGTTCGATAGTTTTTAAAGCGATTGATAAATTTACAGCAATTGTTGATTTGCCAACTCCTCCTTTTCCAGATGCTACAATAACGATTTGTTTAACACCTTTTAAAGGTTTCACTTTTGGAAGACCACGTGCCATTAATTCTTTTTGTTTTATTTTTATTTCTTTCTTTTTTTGTTCGTTTAAAAAAATAAAACGACTCTAAAGCAAAACAAATAAATAATTATTATAAAATTACGGAACAAAAAAAAAAGAAATATTTGAAATGCTTTGTTATAAACACTGTCACTCACATAAAATTATATTATTAATATTATATGTATAACGATTTTTACATATAATTGATAAAATAAAATAATAGCGAATTATTAAACAATATGAAAAATATTGTATATTATAAAAAAAATGTACGTACTAATGAAAACGATCGATATATATTTGTTTCATTACGATTTCGTTGAAGACGAATACAAATTTTGGTAAATGCCAATGCTAACATTTTTAATAAGTATATTTATTTCACAAAACTAGCAATATCTTTCTTCTACTTGACATTACGAATCTCATCATTGAGAAATCTCTTTTTTATATATCAAGAATATAGTATATGAATATTAACAATTTTTTCTTATTACAAGATTTATATTAACAATTTGCTGATATATGGTTTGATCGTATATTTTTACAAATTTTGTTTACATTCATAGTAAATTTTAATGTTTCTGTTTGAAACTAACATAAATGTTGAATGCGAGGGCAGTGCAGTTTTTCGTTAAAACGAAATACATATCAGTAATGCGGTATAATTTGAGTTTAACATAAATATGTGAAAGTAAGTCTTATTTTCTGTTTTTCAAAGACATTTTAATTAATCTTCATTTTATATAGTTTTTCGTTTTAGAATTAAAAATGAATATTATGAATATTATTTATAACTTTTTTACTATTCACATCATCATTGGCTTATAATTAACCTAACTGTTGAGTCGTAATATATATATATATATATATACATATATATATATATACATAGATATATTGTCCTTAATATAATAAGTAAATTATATTATATATAAGATTTGATAATATTTTATTTTATTTTGAAAATTCAATATCTTAAATATTGTAAGTATATATTTATTTATTTAATTAACAATTTTGTCCATATAATTTGAAATAAATGTCATATGTGAAAGTTTATATGTAATTATTTGTATACTTAACATAATTATGAATTTAACCTTTATAAATTATTCTTTAACATATTTTTATTCATGATATATAATAATAATATACATAATAATATATATTAAATATTAAATATGTAATAATATAAAACATATAATATATAACATATGTATAATATAATACATATAATATCATAATATCATAATATTATTATATTAATGATTATAATATGATATTTAATATATTACATATTGAATATTTTCACAAATTGAATAATAGTATGTGTATTTAGTTTTTTCTTTTTCATAGATAAAACATTTTATATCAGAAATTTAAGGTATATAGACTATGGGCCTAAACGCAGCTGTACAAGCTTTAAAGTAAGTTAAAAATAAAAATATTGTTTTAATACTTAATTTATTTTTAAATATTATAAAAAAATAGTTATCTAAAATTTGTTAAAAGTTTATTTGATTATTATTTTTATTAGGAAAGCAGAGCCTTTAAAGGATAAAGTACAACGTTGTAGAGATCTTTTAAATGATAGCGATGCATGGGTATGCCAACAACAATTACAGAAAATATATCAACAAGTTTTGATATTAGATTTGGAGTATGCTCTTGATAGAAAAGTTGAACAAGAACTTTGGAATCTTGGATTTAAAAATTATATAGCAACTTTACAATCTCAAGCAAAAGACAGAAAAAATCCTAAACGTGGAGAATCTCAAGCTTTACTTAGTTGGTGCTTAGAAGCAGCTAGTGGTTTTTATTTAACATTACTACAAGAAATTTGTACTGCATTTGATTTAGATTTACCATTCAGAAGGTAATTAAATAAAATAAATTGTTATTTATGTATTGCTTATGTTTTTAATTTTTTTTAAAAAATATAAATTAAAGATTGAAAATTATGAATATAGTTTTTAAAATAGTTATGAAGATGCAAAATAATATGACAAATAGATTAAAAAGATTCTAGCCTTTCAATTATGATTTCAATTCACATAGAATTATTATTATATCAGTTCTAAAATAATTTTATATTGATTTTGATATATATATTTGCTTGAATATTAGTATTAAATCAGTATTTATTTATAATATAAGTTTAATATAGTTTAAATTAAGTATAATATAAATTTTATTATAATATAAATTTATTTATTTATAAATAAACTTTGTTATTATTAGATATCTTATTATTATAATAATTTTTGATAGTTTTTATTTTAATAATATAAATAAATATAAAATAATAAATAATATTATTGATTACTTCTGAAATCAATTTGAATCTGTATGTTTGATTTGTGCAAAGAAAATAAATTTCAATTATTAGTATATTATTTATACAATGCATTAATTATAATTATACATATATAATATATGATATTTTAGAACTGAAATCAATATAATAATGTAATAATATTTCGTAAAATTAAAATCATATGTAAACTGAAATCTTTTTATATAATTATTATAACATTATTTTGGTAATTCAAAACTAATATATAATAATTTTAAAGAGTTATTTTCAAAACTTTATAATCTTTTAAATTTATTTACATAAAGAATCATGGAGAAACAAATTTTATAATCATCATGTTTTTTTAGGAAGGGTTATATTTATGGATGTACATCACCATGGAAAGCTACTGAAAAGTTATCAGTGCCTCATAAATCCTCATGTTTTTATGCATGCCAATACTGTCTTGTGCATTTAGGAGACATTGCTCGTTATAGAAATGAGAGTAAACAAGCTGAATTGTTCTATAGGCATGCAGTATCATTATCACCATCCAGTGGTCAACCATATAATCAATTAGCCCTTCTTGAAGCATCGCGTGGTAATAAATTGGCAACTGTATTTCATTATACACGATCTGTTGCGGTAAAACATCCTTTTCCTGTTGCCACAACAAATTTGGCCAAAACATTATCTTCTGCTTTAAATGATACATCAGTTAATATAGATGGAAAAACAAAATTAACTTCTCAAGAATATATAGCAGTTTTTTTAAAGCTTCATGGTGTTATTCATAATCTTGGAGATCTAAAAATTGCTTCTGCATATGCGAAATTATTAACTGAAACATTAACAGCTTTAGTTGCAACAGAAAGTTTTAGCTCTTGGATGCTTGTTCAAATGTTCGTAATTAATTTGTATGCTTTAGAACATACAAGTATCATTGTTAGCAGTACTGAACCATTAAAACAGGAATTAACATCTGATGAAAAAATTGCTCGTGATTGTATTTTGGATCTTATAGCTGGAAGTTTATCTGCCTTATTGTTACCTGTCTATACAATAAAAAATTCTATTATTGAGTATTTTGCTTTGCCTTCTATAAAACTGTGCCTTGATTGGATTCATACAAAACCCACAGTTTTGGAAGAATTAGCTTTTACATCAAGACTTCAAATTTGGCCCAGTCTGTGCGTATTATTAAATGCCTTGCAGAATTGCGTAATCGATTTCACATATGATCAATATATTAAAGTACCACTGCCAGAGGATCGTGATCTTCAAGGATTTTTACCGCTAGAAAAAAGTTTTGAGTGTTTAAAATTTACAAGTACTGATTTAGAAGATAATATTGAAGCTTCCAATAAATTGCGAGCAATTCGTATCCTTCATTTAGGCCATTGTTTAGCACAATATAGAATTAACGGTACTGCATTAATTGCTATTACATTAGGAGAAGAAAAAGGTGAGAATAGATTTAATTCTATAAGTGAAGGAAATGGATTAAGCAATGAATTGATGAAAGAATTAGAAGAACTCAGTTTAAATAGAGGAAGACAGTCTGTTATATCTACTAGTCCAGTTCTTTCAGAATCTGCTAGTAGTAAAGGTTCTACAGATGTTGATATCTTGGAACATGCTCTAGATAAAAGAATAGGTATCTTAAAACCTCAAGGTTCATTAGAACGAAGTAAAGATACAACTTTAATCACTGCTATGGAATCTAATACTTTTGAAAACACTAATATGCAGCCCAGGAAACCAAGACAAAATATAGCAATGCAAACTATAATGCGACGGGCTGAAAATGAACAAAAACAAGTTACTTTCAAGAATGTGTCTCCATTAAACATAGAAGAGGAGACTGAGAAAAAACCTAAAGTAACTGGAATATCGATAAGTCCAACAAAAAGTGTTACTCCTAGTGGAAATAAAAATATATCAGTTGTTGGAGAAATATCAAAGCTGAATAATATTTCAAACACAACTACTCCAATCACAGTTCAAAATCGATTACCATTGATGCCTTCTGTCACAACAGCTATGCAAAATCAAATCATATCTTCTCAAAATTTAACAAAAACTACAAAATTACAGCATACTATGTCACAATCTACTCAAATTAATCATCTCTCTATAAAAGAACAGCAAACATCCGGGATTTTAACTTCAATATCTGGAATATCTCAATGTGCAGGAAATATTTGTTATCAAAGTCCAACTTTTAATGTACAAAATCCACAATTTACAAAAAATTACATTACGAATCAAGTTGGAAATCTATCAAGTTATCCAATTCAAGGACATTTTACTGGCTCACCACAATCGCAAAATATAAATTTACATACATCCAATCAAAATAGAACTATGCATCAGAGAACTCATATTGTATCTCAGAATACATTGTTACATCAAAATCTTGGAATTTTATCTTCAACACAATCAATAAATGCTTCCCAGAATATTAATCCTCAACAGACAGGAAATATTGGTTTGCAACAAAATCGTAATTTAAATATTCAACAAAATCATAACTTGGCTGTACAACAACAAAATATTATGAAAAATAACCTTAGACCAAACACAATATCTTTACATAATCAAGCTACTTTAACTAGTTCAACTATTGCTAATGTTTCTACTTTGTCAACATTAAATACATATCAAAAGAAACTTCATCAAGCTGCGCTTATGATACCAAATGTATCAAATATACCAAGTAATTCATTAAATCCGAATTTTCAGTTTAATTTTAAGCAAAATGATTTTAATCAAGATGCCTTTAATCAAATACCACAAAAACAACTATCATCATCAATATATAATAAAAATTCAGATGTTCTGGAATTTTCATTATCCAATCATTTGGGCAAGAATCAATCTCAATCTACAACAAACTATCCAGTTTTTCAAAATTACGAAACTACAAATTTCAGTTTATGGAAAGATACTCACCATTCACAATTTTCTGTGCCTTGTTGGGGTTCAGCAAATAGAGGTATACAATTGCATGATGAAGATACATCTATTATGGAAAATTATCATAAGTGGGAAGATTCTTCCAATTCTGGAAATATGATACCACAAATTTCATTGAAAACCTCAAACAATTATTCATCAGATTCTAAACATATGAAGCATTTTAATACTGGAAACAATTTTGATAGTTCTAAATCTTTAGAGGTATGTGTTATGTAGTTAAATCTCGTTATTTATATATATATATATATATATATATATATGTTGCATACTATATATGTATGTTATATTACATATTTGAATACTATTATAAAAATCTTCATTTATATGATTATAGATAGACAACAAATCAAATCAATCAATCAGCATAGGAAATACTTACTCACTATTTAGCAGTAATAATGCATGGGGATCTAATGCACAAAATTGTAATGTATCAAATCAAGATCAAACAAAAACTAGGCTTAATCAACAATCTTTATGGTTTGGACCTGGACCCTCTCCCTTGGAACGACTTTTAGAACAACAAAAATCATTACGTGAAGGAGGTACCTGAAGGAAAGCAATATAAGATTATATCGAAATATATTGAAAAAAGATATATCCAAATTATGGATGCAAATAACCAAGGGGATTAAACAAAACAAAACGTATCATAATAAATTCCATCGATCGTTTGATGAAATTATTAAATTTGTTACAAAACAATATCTAGTGAGAGGTTTTGTAGGTGTTTAGATGTTCGTTATGTAAAACGAACAATATACACGTCCAAAGCGTTATGAAACGCATTGTATAGAAATATATAAATGTTAATTACTTATGTTAATTGTTGCGCGCATGATAGAAACCGAAGTTATTCTGGTAGTTGACATTACGCGATGAAGTTAAAAAAAGAGGAAAAAGTGAAAAAATAAAAAAAAAGAAAGAAGAAAGAAAAATGTTTTTTTTCTAATCTATTTAGATATATGTTTAATTTGTGCTGCTTTAAAAAAATGATATTCAATGATAAAATGATTCATCATCAATAAATGAGTAGTTATAAAAATATTATACATAAATCATTTAACTGCTAATAATTATGAATTTAAAGATACATATTTTACATAGAATGAAAAAGATTTCAATTAATTTTATAATTTAGCATTATATACAACTTATTTTTGCAAATAATTCTAACTTTATAAACAAAAGGAAAAATGGAAAAGAAGAAAAACACACAACAATATAAAAATTATTCTTATTTATATTTTTATTGATAAAATTAATATAAAATATAATTTTGGGAATATATTTTAATAGCATGAAGTAGCATTTATAATTTTAAAAATGAGTAAAAATTGCAAATGCAATGAACATAAAAGTAATTTTGTCAAAATAATTAAAGTTAAATTTTCTGATTATCTTTAAATACATTATATATAAACTATTATGAAATTAATTTGGCAGTTTAATAATTTAATCAATTTTATATTAAATATTGTTACCGACATATATATAAATATAATAGAGCAATATAAAAGCAAAAAACTATGTATTTTATAGAATATTTATGTATTTATGTAGTTATTTAAAAAGAAAAGAAAAAAGGTAAATAATTTTTTGGAATATATTAGTGCGTTTTTTTTGCAAACATGTATTGAAAAATTAATAATATTGAGATTTTCTTAGATTTATGACATTATTATTAATATACATTCAAATAATTTGACTTCAGTTGAGACATTTCATTTTTGTGCATGCGAAGAGAAATTTGTTCTTTATTTTCTTTACAGTAACGTATTATCTGTTTTAAATAAAAGAATCATTGAATATTAAAAAATTATAATTAATTTTATTTTATTATAAATTATTAATTTTGATTTTACATTTATTAATAAACATTTATTAATAATTTAATATTATATAACTTAATATTACCATTTTACTATATTATAACAAATAATTTTCATGTTCAAGTATGATCTCACATATTTTTTTGTTGATAAATTAATATATGTAGAATTGTATGTTTATAATTAATTCTTTATTGTTATAAATTATAATATTAACAAAAAACAAACTTATATTGATATAAAATGCAAAATCATAATTTTTTAGCAATATATCAATATTTATTATACATTTTTTAAAAAATATTATCTTAATTGAACCTAATAATCAATATTTTACATTTAAATGTTAAATGTGCATGTGAAAGTGCAAGAATACTAAAAAAAAAAAAAAAAAAAAGAAAAAGAAAAAAGATATATAAAGATTTTAATACCTCATAAAATGTATATTTGCGGTATCTTCTTAAGTGCTCTATAAATCATCTATTTGATATTTTAAACAGACATAAACTAACACAATATGGATATAAAATAATAGAATGAGTTGTTTGCTATTCTTTTATATTTCTATTTTCTTAAATATAATTGTTACAAATTTTTAGATCTGTTTATGTCAAAAAACATTATTTAATTATTCCAAAATCAATTTATGTAAAAATTAAAATTTTTTCTCAATTTTTTTTTTCATATATAAAATATATTACAAATATTTCTTTTTCATATCTTTTAATTGATTTTCTAATAGCTATTACATAAATGATATAAGTGAAAATATATATAATAAAATAATCTGAAAATTTATTATACAATTTTAAAAAATAGTTTAGGTATGTATAAATAAAAAATTATATATAATTATTATACGTCATGTATTAATAATGCATCAGGTCAAAATTATTATTAATGATATATCAATCTTATCTTCTATGGAAAAAAAAAATATATGTAACTCTCATATAACATATATTAAATTACATATAATTATAAAAATAACATTATATTAGAATTATAATTGAGATTATATGTTGCTTTATATTTCAAGATTATTCTCTTAAATTTTAATTATTTTATAAAAAGAAAAGTTTCATATAATTCAAAAAATTTTTCTTAACAAAATATCAATTACATATAAGCACAAATTTATTAAAATTAGTGAAATAAAAAATCGTTATACAAAAGAAATGTTACAAAGATTTATATAAATTATAATGAGAATGATTTTGTATTTATTCTTATTCTAAGACAAAAAGTGCATTTTTTTATCAAAGCAATAGAATAAATAATACTTTTAAAAATGTAATTAAAAAGATAAATAAATAATATCCAGGTTATACAAAAAATGTGAAAAGATAATTTTTAATGTGATAAACTATATTGTAGTACCTGAAAAGAAATTTATTAAAATAAACACTAGAATTTTATTTATTGGAATAAAATTTTCATTAATATTCAATTAAGTGAACTCTAGCCAAGTTTTTATTACTTAAAATAATGCTGATCATTATTATAATTATTAACATTAGCTAAGAAACATAATGTAACAAACAACATAATATAAAAACATAAATGTAATATAATATAATGTATTATATAATCTAAAATATAAGCTAGATATTGATTTATGATTGAATCTAAATTATCTAAATTTGAATTTCAGTTATTTGAAGATCATAAGTAATTAAGAAATTAATGAACAATTATTTGAACTATAAATTGCTTATTCTTGGTAAACATATATAAATAGAATTTTACCATAAATAATTTATTATGAATTTTATATAAATATAAATATATCATTTTTTTAAATTATGTTATATAAAGATTATTACATGAAATGCATCGTACTAAAATATTCTCTTCATATAATTATATAAGAGTTACCTATATTAAATTATGATGGATTTTAGAATTATTTATGTCACTTATTTTTATTGAAAAAAAAATTGAATTATCAGATTTTTATGCTTTTAAAATTATGAGTCAAATTTTCTATAAAAAAATTTCTAATTATAAAATCTTTTTTGCATATTAGATATTTTTTTACTTTTATGCTATAAGAATAGCAAATAACATATTTAATGACATGATCTATTGAAAACTTATTGAAAATTTTAATTGAAAAATTAAATGTATTCAAAAATATTAAACATTGAATCTATTTTTCTAATTCTATAGATATTTCAAGTGAATTCTATAGATATAAAGGAATTTAAATATAATTGTAATATATTATAATTCATAATTTATGAAAATTATCAATTATATATATAGTATCAATATATCTTAACAAAAATATTTTTATACAATTACAATATATAATTTAATAATTTAGATAAAATTATAATATATTAAACTATATAAATAAAAAAGATAATATTAGTATTTTATAATATATAAAAAATATATAAAATATACTTTGTTATTATCTATTATTTTAAATTATTTAAATAAATATTATTTTAAATTTAATTTAAACTGTTAATAGATGATTAATAAATAATTTTCTTTATAGATTTATTTCATCATATATTTAGAAATTATTTTATAAATATAAATCTCGCATTAAACTTTGTTTTTAAAAGATATTATTCACTGAATCGAATTCATCAAATAAACAAATCACATGATCAAAATCTAGGAAAATCATTTTTTTTTATATGATAATATAAAAAAATATATATTATATTATATATATTTAATGATCAAAGAATTATTCGGCATAAGTTGTTTATGTTTATAGAATGCTATTTCCCATTTTATTGGATAAAATATGCAAAAAATCAAACTTTTTGATTGCAAAAATTATTTATTATTATAAACTATTTCGTAATATATTAATTGTTCGAGATACAAAAATATTCTATTTGTAAACATTTTTTCTTTTTTAAAGTTTCTATCTTTTCTAAATCTATGATCTTTTTCTTTCCATAACTCCATGACAAATATTAAATCAGATTTCGCTCTATTAACAAATATATTCTATTAATTTTTTTCTACTTTTGAGCCACTAATGATGAAAACTTGTTATTACAATAGATTGCGCATGCGCAACATTACCACAAAAATTCCTTGAACAAATCATGTCACGTACTTTTATTCTTACTCAATATCTACGTCGCATTATTATATAGTCATGTCATATATAATCTACGATTGTTGGACAAATAATAATTATGTTATATTTCAATAAAAATGGTTCAATTTTGCAGCGAATTTTTGCAGAATACATCATATTATTCGTACCATTAGTAGATTAAACAGCTCTATATCACGTGATCAGAATTTAGTCAAAGCTAAGTTGCATTATATTTTTTTTCCGTGAAAATTCGTAAGAGGAAGAATTAACTTATTTTGGTAGAAGAAATATTATATTATACTGGCAATTATGGCAATCACAAACAACATAATTCTCATTTTTAGAAAGCCAGATAGAGAAGAAATATTATTTCTTCTATTATTAAAAGTAGTTTAATTCTTTTTTAATGAATTTTTGTAAGAGCAAAATACGTCACATTATCCCTATTGCTATTGTTACATTAGCCAAAGATATATCGTAACATATCTTTGCAATATTCGGAAAATCAATAATTTAAATAACAATTTTAAATAACCAAAATCACTTTTATTATCATTTATAAACTAAAATATTTTAACTTATGAAAATTTTTTTTTTTAAAGTTATTGGATTCCAAATGAAAAAATCATTTTATTTTTTTAAAATTAACATTAACAACAAATTTATTCATGCGAAATTATATATAATGAATCGTTCAGATAATAATTTTGGTTTATATATATATTTTGAACATTCGGCAACATGTGAATCAAACATTAATATAAACTCAAAAAACAAAAAAAAAATCATATTCAAATAAGATCTATTATTCAAATAAGAGAATTGAACTTTATGAACTAAATAATAAATAACTATATCAGCAAAATATATAAATTGCCAATTATGGATTATAATTCTCAATTATATTATTTATCATATATTATGAATTATTAAATTACAAATTGCAGTCAAAAAAATTATATTACATTATATTGATTTATATTCATTCCAATGAATATTAACGTAGACAACTCATAGATAAGCAAAATAATGGTATGAATAAATAAATAGATCAATAGAAATGTGAGAGAATTTATATAATATATGAAATAAAAATGAGAAATATAATATAATAAATATAATAGTGTTTTATTATAGTGTTCCTGAACAAAAAAATTATTACTGTACCGAAAATTTTTTTCAATGTTACTTTTTATAATAATTCTAAATACAAGAAATAAAGAAAAAAAAAATATAAAAAATAATAGCAATTAATCATCGGAGAAGTCAATAACATATTAAACAAGTAAATTCTGGAAATATTTAAATATATCTTTGTATTCTATGATTTGATCCTACATTTTTTCATAAAAGAAAAACTTCAAGAATATTAAATTAATTTATATTTTGAATCTCATTTCATTTATTATTTAAATTATCATTTATAATTAATTTTTTGAAAGATTTATCATATTGGTTTATTGGGAAAAATTTTTTAACAATCTTAAAATTAAATAAAACGGAGTTTTTAATTGAATTTGAATATAATAATTGAATAAAATGGAATTTTAATGAGTAAAAATAAATTGATTTCACTTTTTTTATAATTTTAGAAGATTTTGTGAAATAAAATAAACAAAAAAATAATAGATTTAATTATTATAAATTTAATTATAAATAAAAAAAAAGATAAAGTTTATTTTATTGTTTTTAAAAAAATTGTTTATATTTTCTTATAACAAAGAATTTTATATTATTTATATCTTTAAAATTATTTATATCTTTAGATTTTCGTGAAATATTATTTCTATATA
Source organism: Apis mellifera (assembly GCF_003254395.2). Taxonomy (NCBI): domain Eukaryota; kingdom Metazoa; phylum Arthropoda; class Insecta; order Hymenoptera; family Apidae; genus Apis; species Apis mellifera. The sequence continues at coordinate 628,562 of NC_037640.1, read as the reverse complement.
TAATATTATTTTTATAAGATTGGGCATTCTTGTTTTAAGTTTCATCTATGTAATGATAGACACGTGAATTACATGAAAAATCTGGCATTTCATAAATTACGACAGAAAAGTGGACAGAATTTAAAAACAATAACAATTTTTGCTTTTGTTTAAATAATAAAATAATTTTTTTTCCATTCGCATTATTTCTTATTTGTTTGTCGCATTATTTTTTATCTTATTTTATTTTCACTTGTTTCATTGTGTCTATTTATTTAATCAATCAATTATCAGCAATATATCTAAAAAAATATTTTTAAAATAGAATCATTGTTTTATATATATAATACATATAAAAAAATATCTTTATTAATGAAAAATCGGATGATTCATATGATTTTTATTTTTTCTTCTTATTTTATTGGGTTGGCAACTAAGTAATTGCGGATTTTTTTTAGAAAATCAAAATTTTTTCATGGAACTAAATAACTTTATTCTGTAATGTGTTGCCCATTTTGATCAATTGACCTTTTACCATCTTTCAGACAGCATCATAATCCCACGTTCATAAAACTTCTGGTTTTTATTAGCAAAAAACTGAATCAGGTACGATTTGATATCATCATCATTATTGAAATTTTTACCATTCAAGGAGTTTTGTAAAAATCGAAACAAAAAGTAATCAGATGGTGCAAGATCAGGACTATATGATGGATGTGGCAAAACATCCCAACCAAGTTCCAATAATTTTTGCCGAGTGACCAAAGATGTGTGTGGCCTTGCATTGTCATGATGGAATACAACACCTTTTCGATTTGTCAATTCGGACCGCTTTTCTTCACCTTCTTTTGATGAATACCAGCTTTTGATATTGTTTGAGCTGGTTTACGTGGCCTGCTCCACGATCTTTTCCGCTTGATATTGTTGTAAACAACCCATTTTTCATTGCCAGTTATCAGTCGTTTTAAAAATGGATCATTTTCATTACGTTTCTTTAGCAAATCGCAGCTGTTAATGCGTTGCATTAAATGCTTTTCTTTCAGTTCGTGAGGAACCCATGTATCGAGTTTTTGAACATAGCCAAGTTGTTTTAAGTGGTTTTCAATGCATGTATGTGATACATGAAGCTTCTCTGCAATCTCACGAGTTGTACTGTGACGATCCGAATCGATTATTGCTTTGATTAGGTCGTCATCAACTTCAACTGGACGACCAGAGCGTTTTTCGTCTTTGAGTGAAAAATCACCAGAACGAAATTTGTTAAACCAATTTTGACACTGCCGTTCTTTTAAGGCTTCGTCGCCATAAACAGCACATAACTTTTTGTGAGCTTGCGATGCGTTTTTCCCTTTGCGAAAATAAAAAAGCAAAATATGACGATAATGTTCCTTTTGATTTTCCATTTTTCAATGAATGCCAAACGAAAACTACGCAACCGATCAAAAAACTTTTTTTACTGATTGACAGCTGAATTGCCAACTATCAAATAACAAAATGTGTTTTACATTTGGACTACGCCAGCAAACCTAAAAATTCAACTGAAGCCATCTATGAGTGAAATCCGCAATTACTTAGTTGCCAACCCAATAATATGAATTAATCTTTATTTTATTTCAATGTGTTCTAACTGACTTTATGTCTGTTTATATTATGTAATATATAGAATATATTAAAGACAAAACCAAGATTTGTGAAATGATTAGATAATTTGGATTTTATTTTCAACAACATAAGCATTTTTAATATTCTAGAAATAATTCACAAGATATATTTGCGCTCCTAATGTCTTGCGATGAATTATGAAAGCGATCGCAGCAGTTTTAACTTCCACGGACTGCGACGCGATCTCATGAGGGTCCATCTTTCGAAATCGTCCTTCTTGGTTTCTCTAACATCCTTTTAGTTTTTTGTATTTTCACGGAAAATAATGATTGGAGAAAAAGATAAGACAAGACATCTTCTAGATTAAATCAATTTGAATAAAATAAATTTAAATTAGATAGAATTCAGCAACAATGTAGCACATTAGTACAATTAAAATCATTACAATTAGTCATCAATCAACCCGTAAACAATTAAAGTAAATTATCATTCGTTTATTTTTATAAGACAAACGATTGTACAATTCTACAACAGTAAATCGAGTAATACTATCAGTTCAGATATTCCATTTGCAATATTCAAAATCATTTAGTTTAGACTTTAATATTTAGTCCTTTGAATCGGATACAATCAAAAGATAAATATTTAAAAGTGAATTCAGTATCCAGTGGACATCAATCAAGAATCATTATTATTAAAAAAGAATTCACTTTAGCATTAAAGATCCGCCAATGCATTCCTGATTCGATCTGAAAGAACAAAGATCAATGCAATCATCAGCTTGTGAAGTTGAATCAAATTCTCGATCCAACGGCATCATGACCGACTTTGTAACAACCAGCATTCTAAATACTATCAATTTTAGCATCGTTGATATATTCTTCCATCTAATTTCAATAAACAAATTTTTGTCCTTACATTGGCAGAGATGAAAGCTTAATTAAAAGTATTAGCGAGTATATATATTTAATCTCATTAACATAATTTAAGAAATTTTTCGAAGAATTCGAACTATCGTATAGTAATGCTTATAGCACTCAAAAAATGGATATGAGGCGTAGGTTGTTATATGACAAATGTATATGCAAGAAAGCATAAAACAAATTGTCACAGGTATTGAGTTAGAAACATCACGCAGTTCGAGAATTTTAAAATTTTAACATAACAGCCACGGTAGAAGATGCACGCTCAAAAGAGAAAAAAATCTTCCTTCATTATTATGACCGATCGCATTCCCTGCTATTATCCAGCAGTAGCATCTGATAATTTTGTTGCAAATAAAATTGCCAATTTTTGAATTCCTAAAGAACTCCTAAGGATTGGATTAAATCAGAGATACGTTTATTCATTGAATAATAGTTTAGAATAATAAATCTTTATTAGATTATTACAAGATTTGATTATCATGCTCACGCAATCCAATTTTTGGATGTATTCGAAACAAATTATAGGTTAGCTTGAGAGAGTTTACATGATATAAGAAAACCATGAATCTTCGCTATTATCATGTGGACACGTTTTTAAATCTGATGCATCGATCAAAAACAGATTTTCCATCGCATTAAAAGAATTCATGACACAAAAAATCATCTTCTCGTACTGGAAAAATTACATGAAATGGAAATATGGAATACCATTATATTAGTATATAATAATAAAATAAAATATTTCGGATATCAGAGATTTCACCTTCTTAAGAACACATCAATTTTCTTTTTTATCAATATTTATTATATAATAAATTTAACATCAGTATTTCTTGTCTAGTTATAGATAAAATCACTATAAATTTGCCCGAACTTTTTATTAGCAAAAGAAAAATTAGAAATACTGTCACACATTAGTCTATTCTTAATTTAATCGGTGTAAGAAAATAGATATGCTCAGAGTAGGCATATTTTGAGCATTTTATGTTGCGTATAGTAGTTTAAACAGTTGTGTATAGGTCAACATAGGATAAGTTTTGGTTTATAATGTTAGAAGATCCAGTTAAAATGTTCGGTGGTATTCAGTTCGCATGGTAGAATCCGATACGCATTGGATGCTATTTAATTAAAAATAGTGATTTGGATAAATAAGTGATTTATCAAATTTTGAATTATAGAGAATATATTTGCGACGTCCGATCGAAAAATAAAATTGTGAAATCTATTTTTGAGAAAACAACAACGACAAACGTTATATAATTAATATACTGTTTTGAAATAATATAATTGGATTCAATTGGATAATTCATGCGGTCAGGTAGAAAGATGAACTCGCTTGAAAAAAAATTATTATAAATTAGCTAAACAACTGGAGTTGTAAACACAATATCAGGATTTTATGGCAGAAGTATGAAAAATTAGAACATATGATTCGATATATTAATTGCCTTTTAACATAAGAAAGATTATTCATACTACCTATCTTCCACCATCTTCAAGCTAGCGCAGCACAATTATGAAAATTCGAACGGCAAGATGGATTAACAAGAACTTTATTGAGCCTAATATGGGTTAAATAATATTTAGATAGGAACAACCATTCAAGACCATTTATTTTACTTCGGTTTTGTCAACATGAGTATGTTATGTCAGCAGATGTAGAGAGAATATATCACGAAGTATTAGAATCGAAAATATATATCGAATATTTTATCTGACTAATAATCATTCATTATTCATAAAAAATTATTTTATTTTTATTTATGAATAATATATCATTATTTACTCGAATAGGATCAATAATAATTCAAATAAAGGTAATTATAATAATTATATTAATTTATAATAACAATCTTGAAGATTTTAAATAGTAAAATATTAAATTTAAATGAAATTAATAATTAAATGTAAATTCTTTAAATTAATATCAGAGAAATTTGTCAATGATGCTCTATGAAGTGGTAATTTATATAAATTATCAATTTTAATATATAGAAAAATCTTTAATGTTTAACTACATATCATATTTAAATCCAAAACATGATACAATATTATATTAAATGAAGTAAATATATATATATATATATATATATATATATATAGTATAAATGTATATGTGTAACGAACTAAAGAGATTTCGAATATTGTTTTTACTGTCTTAAAAAACAAAAAACAAAGAAATAGTTATTACAAAAACAATTCAATGTAGATATAACATATATTTTTATCAATTATAGATGATGTATACTTTCGATATATTTTTAGAAAAATCTAGAAATTACAAATATATATTACTCTATATGATATAATGGATGATTATTATTATACGAATACCTTCTATCTATGGGAACTCTAAAGCGAATAAATGAAATATATTTGTATATTAAATTTATGATCATAGATTAAACTAACAATTAACATATATTTATTACAGCTGATATATAGTCTACCAAAAGGAGAAATTTCTTTGCTATCATTGTACCAATTCTTTTATATTTGAATGACAGTTAGCAATTTTGATATCTAGAAGATTTAAAAGTGTACACAATTTTGATAAGATTGTTGATATTCTCTATTGAATTTATTTAGAATTTAATTTAAATCCTATATAAATAAAATTGTGATAATAATTATAAACAATGTCAATAACTTTATAAAAGTATTTTGTTTGTTATTTTCAAAAATGATAAAACATGGAGAAATTACTGATATTTATATTAGGCATTTATACCAGATATTTAAGAAATAAAAATTATATATTAACAATAAGAATAATGTATTCTCCATTCTAGTTATTGGACAGTGTTCATCATAATATTTAATATTTATTATTCATATATATTTAAATTTAAATTTATGTATAATAATTGATTGCATTGCGGCAATTAAAAAATAATGATACATTGTTGTTATTTATATAACTGATAATAATTATATTATGTATGATGTTTAATTAAATTTTAAAATTCTAAAATTGCGGAAATTATGTAAAATGTATTAAAACATATTCTGAATTGGTATTATCAAAATGAAATTTTGTAATTCATTATAGAAAATTCATGAAAATAAAATTTTACATAAAGAATTAAGATTAAACATTAATATAAGAAATACAAGATTTGTAATATAATATATAGTACATTATAAGTAATATATAGTATATATTATACATATATAGTACAGTATAGTATGTAGATATAGTATATAGTATAGTATAGTATATCAAAAACACTGCAATGTCTAGCATCATTAGTAATGGCTTTACATGTCATCTAGAATGGAAAAGAAGCATATTATTATTGTATTATCAGTTTTAAATTCTATACAGAAAAAATTAAAAGTATTATTAATAATATTTTTATAAACTATTATTAAAAAATATAAACTATTATTGTATTGTTAACAAATTTCAATATAAGATTTATTTTATTTTTTGATTTTAATACGATTGAAATGAATTAGATCGAAATAAGTTATCATTCATAATTGTACATAATGTTTAAAATAGCAGCAAATATATATAAGAAAAATATATATTTCTCTTGTTATTGCAATATTATTTCTTTTATGCAATTTATTTTTCTTTTTTTATTTTTATTAAAAATATAGCACTAATATCAAAGAATACTTACTTTACTTTGCATTATTATCATTTGATATCAATAATCAAGTTTCTCATAATACAGAATTGAATCACAAAATTTTTCTTAGATAAATATTGTGATCTACATACGTTAAATATATTATACACTATTCGATATGTATTTTTTCAATACTTATTCAATATTACATTCAACTATATATTATATTCAGTTATAAATATTTATTCGATATTAGATATTATGTTGAATGTGATGTTATTTCTTATTCATCATTCGTTAGTCAAATTTTTTCTAACTCTGTTTGGAAAATGCAAAATTAAATCAACAATTTTTTTAATTGCTAAGGCAATATTACTTTATCTTTGTTTTAATTTGCTTTTTCCATATTAGAAATAAAAGTGATATAATACTCATAAATATAAATGAAGTATATTAAAAATAAAAAAAATTAAAGAATTTTCATTCATATATTCATAAAAAAGAATAATTGCAAAACATTTTTTTTGTGAATGTACATAAACATGTAATATTAATTCGTATTATTAATGCAAGATTCAACAATTTTGACTATTATTTTTCTATGATTTAGTAATCTTGTATTAGAATAAAAAATATTGAGAATGATTGAAATAAAAATAAAAATTTATCAATGATTTCATAATCTATCATAATCTATTATAATCTATCATAATCTATCATTTATCTGTGGAATTTAAATTGTTTCATTATTCAAATATTTCATCATTCATTAATTTTCTTGTATATGTGAAAATAATTTAAAAAAGTAAGTTTTTATCTAAAATATGCAATTTTTCTATCCGAAATCTTATGAGAATTATATTCTGTTCCTATAGATTTGACAAATAGATAATTCTAACAATGATTTATCTATGACTTGAAAATGAAAATGAAATCATGTTATGTACAATGGAATTTATTATAATTTATGATCGATATTTTTATAATCGAAATAAGTCTTTGTTAAATAATAAATTATTAGATATATAAATAATAGATTTTTAATTTGTATAAATAAAAATATAAAAAATTTCATTTTTTGAAGTGATATAAGTATATTATATGATTATATATATAATATATTACATATATATATATATAATATTATGCGCAAATCCATCAAATTAATTTAATAATCCAGTTTATTTTGAAATTGTAATTAAATGAGATGATAGTTGAATCTAATTAAAAATAATGATATTTTCTAATTTAATATAGATTACAACTTATTATTTATTTTTTTATTCCAAATATTATTTATCATTCATTTTAAAAAATTTCGATATTCACCTTTTTGTATTATAATTTTGCATTATTTATTTTAAATGATTCGATCATTTCAATTAATTCATTCGTCTTATACGAATAATAACTAATTAATCCACTATTCATAAATAAGAAATAATTTTAATAAATATTGGATACATTTACTTCGACATATATTACTTGAACTCTTGTTCAAATTTAATTAGTGGCATATATCCATATATCAATAATATTATATTATAATTCAGTATCACAACAAATCTACTCAATAATTAATCTTTTTTGTTAATAATTCATTAATTCATTTAATAAATCAAAATAAAAATTTATAGAATATAAAAAATTGTTTGAAATTATCTTAGAAATCTCTACAATTTAACATTTTTAAGATTGAATTTTGTGAGATTAATATTAATAATATTTACTAGATACGGTACAGAAATATAATATAGAGGCCAATATCTATATATATGCTATTCTATGTATAACTGTATTGAAAATATCATTTTTTTTTAAATTTACAAAATTATAAAATTTTCAAAATTAATTTATTTCACATTGATCAAAATTGTAAAATAAATTAATACACAAGATAAAACACAATAGTTATAGTTATGCATAAAAAATTTGTATATTATAAATTTAAATTATTTTAAATATTTGATCAAATAGTTAAAAACAATTTTATATAAAAAGTTGCAAAATAAAAATATATTCATAATTTATGATAAAAGTAATTTTTTGTTTTAATATTTATTTAGTTTTTTTAAATTTATGTAAAAATAAAATAATATTCATTTGATTGATATTTTTAAAAATATAAATTTTTTATAATTATAATATATTACAATTGCATTAAATATAAAAAATTAAAAACACAATATTTTCTATATAAAATTATCGTTTCAATTAACTATTAGTTTATAGTAATTTCTATTTCTACAGAATAAATATATTCCAATATGAAATTTTATATTTCGTTTAAATTTATAAAACAATCTATTTTATACTTTATTTCAGATTTTATATTGAATTTTAATTACTATTATAATTTTAATTTTAACTAATATTATTTATTTTATTAATATTAATTTTTTGTGCTGAATCAATAACATTAAGATAACATTAAAATAAGAACTTTGGAGCTTCAAAATCGTGAAATAAAGAAATACATTGTATCTCTAATCTATCTCAATTATAATTATATTTCTATGAAGAAATAAATATAAGATTTAATTTCGCGGATTTTCTGTCGTAATTATATTTATAAAATTAATATATTCTTTACTATTAAATCAAACATACTCTTATATAGCTCTATACAGCTCTGCAAAATAAGTTTAAATTATAAAGTTCAAATAATAAATTGTAATATTAAATATATATTTATAGTCAGATTTTATTTAATCAGTAAATTATTTTAACAATATCTTATGACAATATTTGCGTTATATTATCATTATACTTCGTTTCTTCTCATTTCACAACATTAAATTACTTAACTTAATAAATAAATCTTAACTTACATTTTTACATAGCTTCTTTTGTATTTATTTTAATCTCTAGAGTCCCCACAAAAGAATTCCATAAATATATTAATATATAATAATTATATATATATATTTATTTATTTATATTTTTATATACATACAACATAATATTTATGAATATATATTATTTCATTTTTCGTTGTCTCAATAAATGATTTCTCAAAGCAATTTGTTTTTCCTTAAAAGAACGTTTTACTTTTCCTTTTACTTTATGCTTTAACATTTGAAAAGCTTTGGTTTTTTTTTTTTCGCGATTTGTTTTACTACAAAGTGGATTTTGTCGTCCATCTTTATAACCGAATCTTTCTCTTCCTTCTTGTCCTTTCTATAAAAAAAAAAAATAAATTAAGTATATAAATAAACAAATAAATAAAAGTGTTTTAAAACAAAAGATACAGGAAAATGATTTTATACACAAAAATTTTATATACAAAAATGAATCAAAAAAAAAATGGAGATTTTCTTGTTTAAATTTCATTTTCGAATAAATCAAATAAATCAATCTTAAAAATTTTCAAGAACAAATAAATTTGGATAATTTTCAATTAAACAAGTAAATTATTGATAACGCATTATTTTATATATACAAATAAGTAAAAAATATAAAATAAAATTTTAATATTTATATCTTAATTTTTGAAAAAATCAAAATTGAGAATTATAGAGAATATTTATTATTATTCTATTTATTATGTATTGTTTTAGGTAAGCTCTAAAATTATATTATTATCAATAATGTCATTTATATTTTTAAAACTTTATGAATTCTTAATACTTTAACATTCTTAATAATATATTTTGTTATATCTAATTAAATTTGTAGTATGATTTTTTTATGAATATTATTTATTTTAAAAAATATAACTAAATTATAAAAAATACAAAAATATGATAAATTATTTCTATCCATTCAAGAAAAAAATAAAAAAACATTAAAAAAAAAACTTCAAATAATAAGATTAAAAGCTACATATGTATAAAAAAAAACGAAATTATTGCATTGTATCAAAAAACAATATTATTATATTTTCTCATTGAATAAATAAATTTTACATAAAAATCTTTTTTATGATAAAAAAATTATGGAAATTTCTAATGTTAAATTGTGATACAATATTGCTATAAAAGAATTAAACTTACTATAAAACATTTATAAGCAATATGTTTTAATCGTTCTTTTTTATGTAATCAAAAATTATATTTGTAAATAATATGTTTATATAATTTACGTTTCGAATAATTTTTGTATAAATATTTGATTATACAATGACTTTTATAAACTTGTGTGCAAATTTTTTTCACTTCCAATTTTGTCATTATCTTTATAATATGCAATCATTAATAGCAAAATCATTAATGTGATGAAATAAATTTATAAAATTGTATATTTATACTATACAATAATATTTATTTTTATACTATATAATTGGAAAAATTTTATATTATCTTTTTATTTTTCTTTTCTTTTTTTATTTTCTGAGAAGAAAATATCTTCAATGTTTAAAAAAATTTTTAAAATAAACGAACAACAGCTATATCGTGATATAAATTTTCAGAAATTAATATAAAATTATAATTAACTTAATTTTTATTATATGTTACGAAAAAATGAATAATTATTTTTATTATTCTAATATGATAATTTTATATTTCATCCTTAATTTTTAGGAAAACTAGTAGTAATTAAATTTTTCATTATCAAAAAATTCCTTCATTTTAATATAATTCCTTTTTTAAATATAAATTTTTGATTCTAGCAATATTATTACATATCTGCAAAATTTTTTTAAGTATAACTTGTTACAAAAAAATCATAAAATAATAATAAATTTAATTGGTGGATTCAAAATTTAAAAATAATGCTTATTATGTATATTATTATTATGTAAATATAACCGAAAAAATTGCTTATAAATATTGCTATTCAAGCCAAAAATGATTTTCTAAACAAGAAGAAATGGTTAATTCACATAATATTAAAATATTATTATAATTTGTAATAATATTATTTAAAAAATCCATAGGATAATATTTTAAATTCAAATCATCTAAGTTTAAACAATTTTAAATAGTACATTGTAAAAATTGTTTAAGTATAATTTTTTTCTAAATTTGCATAAAATAGAATAGAAAATTTAATTATAAATATATATAAATATAAGTGATAAATAAAAATAATAAATATAAATAATAATACAATAGAATAATAGAAAAATAATAATACAATCAATCAAGAAAATGTAGTTTATTTAAAAATAATCGTTGTCTTTTCCAATTTATTACTCCATTAATTGAAATAATACCAAAATAAGATAACTATTTTATAAAAAAAACTTCAAAGAATATAATAATAATTTTTTCGATTTTTTAAAAACGAATTCAAATTGAAAATTAAAAAATAAAAATTTATTTATATATATTTTAAAATTAAAAAATAATTTTGTAATTCGAAAAAAAATATATTTAGAAAATCCATTTTTTCCTAATTAAGATGAAAAAAATAAATAAATAAATTCAATTCAATTTAGTTTCTGAAATAAAAATTTGGATAATGATCTAAAAATTCTAGTGATTAATCAACATAAAATTTTGAAAAATTGTAAAAAAGGCAGGATAAACCTCAAATATAAAATTTTAACTTTGGATATCCATTAATTTTTAAGATATTAAAAAACTTTCAGTTCATTGTAATTTCGATTGTCCAAAAATTTTTTATATTTTTTTTTTTTTTCGTATTTCACGGATCCAAAGAATTTGTAAAATACTTAAACTTAGTAGTTAATATTTCAAATTCACCATAATTTATGAGAAAATAACTTTTTGATCTATTTATTTTACAAGTATTTAATATCTATTATCATCATATATTTATATTAATGAAAAATAAGTAGTGACATACTTATTATGAATAAATATATATATGTATAGGTGAAATTCTACTGTTCTAATTATTTGTAATTTCTTTTAATTATTTATAAAAATCTTTTTTAAAAGATCAATTTACAAATATCTCGTAAACTAACTATATTTATAAGAAAAAGTTGTTCAAAATCTCGTCATCTATATATTTAAAAATTATCGAAATCAAAAAGTTTTTCTGCAATCTTTAACTTAATATTAGTAATAATAATAATTAATAAAAAATACAAAAATATGAATTAATTTTTCATAGTTTGTAACAAAAAAAAACATTAAAATTAAAAATAAAATTGTTTCATAATTTAAATCGTGAACTTTGAGATGAATTGCAAAAATTCGAATGGAATTTCGATAGAATCTTAATATTCTTACAATACTTATAATCTTGAAATTTGAGACAAAAACATAAACAATAATCTAATTTTAAATTAAAACTTTTGATGATTAAAACTTTTAATGAAATATATATATATAAATAATACTGATTGTGTCTAATTTTTGAATATTATTGAATCTATCTATACAAAGTCAAACATTATCAGTCCCAAAATGGGATTCAGAATTCTGTATGATAGAATAAAATATTGAAATTCCGCTCGAAATTTTTCTATTTTTTTTTTTCGAGATTTTAAAACTAACCTTCACAGATTCAATCCGAGTTTGTTTATCGTGTTTTCGTTTTTTATAAATATTTTCTATATCGATCAATTTAACAAAATCCCCATGTTCTCTTTCACTAGAATGAAGTCTTTTTAAACTAGTATATGTTATTTGTTGTTTTGCTAATGCAGTATCTATTTTTTTAAAATCTTCATCACTTAATAGTCGCTCATTAGATATCAAAGCTGCCTTCTCTCTTTTTTCTGCTGTGATATCTTTTTTTTTCAATTTTGCATTTTTTCTTTTTTCTGTTTTTAATTGTTTTTTTTCAAATTTCGTTAACAGTTTACATTGTTCTTGTTGATTTCGATTCATAATATTATCAATTTCTATGTCTGTATAATTAATTTTAAAATTATTAGTTATATATATATCATTATTTGTACATAATTTATTTTCCATATCTTTGTTTTCATTCATAACATCAATAACATTTTTATTATTCATATTACTTGTATTGTTTTCATTCATAATATCAATAGCATTTTTATTATTCATATTATTTGTATTTTTCATATTAGATTTAATATTATAAATATCTAAAATTTCATTATCATTTTTGTTTACAAATAAGTTTAATTTCTTTTTTTCCTCTTTTTCTTCCAACTTCTTTTCCTTTTCTTTTTTTTCATTATTATCATTGCCACATTCATCATTATTATAAAAAACATCATTATCATTATCATTATCGATATCACTGTTGTTATCATCATCATCATCACCATCATCATCATCATCACCATCATCACCATCATCACCATCATCATCATCACCATCATCACCATCATCACCATCATCATCATTATCATCATCATCATCATCATCGTTACTATCATCATTGTTATAGTTTTCATCATTGATATAACTTACATTTATCCAATCATCCTCTCTAATCTGTAAACCATTTTTTCAATAAGATTTCTTATTATTATTATTAATTAATTTATTATATTATTAATTACATATAATTAATTAATTAATAGTAATTTTTATTTTTAATATCTTACATTGTCTTTAATCTTATTTTTTGAAATTTCTTTAACTTTGTCAATCTCATTGTCAAATAAAACTTCAGCTCCTGGTATAAAATCATTAGTACACATTTGACCATATTTTGGAATATTTAAAGTAATAGTTGCTTCTATAGGACGTCCTCTATCTTTTTTATGTAATAATTCAGGTATTGAATTTCTGAATACAGCAATCAAAGAACGTGCAGCCATCATTACACTTCGTTCTTTATAATATTTGTATCGCGCTAAATCTTGTAATAAATCTGCATTCATAACTAAAGGACATCGTATACATATTTCTCTAATAGCATTTAATCTATAAGTAATGTTAAAATAATTTAATATTAATTGAAATAATATAATTTTCAAAAACATTAAACTCTTATAAATATATATATACATATTTACAATATATATATATATGTTTTTATTAAATGTATATATATATGTATATATGTATATATTATATTTTACTTAATGTATATTTTACTTAATATACACGCACGTATACATAATATACATACCCAATGGCCATGACATCTGCTGAATTACGTTCTGTAATAAAATTGTTTGCTAACGTTTTCAAAATTGGTTCTAATATATCAGGAGGTATAAGTTCATGAGATGCTTGAGCGATAAATTGTAAAAGTTTTGTTACTTCTAAAAGAGAAAGACAGACAATTATATCATATTTATTTATATATTCATTGTTATTCAAATTTAGCACAGAAAGTTGATACAATTTTTAATAATAAAAAAAATTACCTCTTTGATGAGGTTGTAAAAATCTTTGTAAATAAGGATAAAAATTTAATAGAAATAAATTATGCAAACCAATAAGTCTTGAAATTACATCCAATGTTATTAATTTAATTTCAAATCTATCATTATTTTTTTCCAATTGTTTAAATAATTTTTCTATAAAATCCTGTGGATCATGAATTAAATGTAATGCCGAAAAATTAAATCTCGGTGCTTTCATCTCTTTTTTTTTAGATTTCTAAAATATTGAAAATTCAAAATGTTCATTATTAACAAATTGCAATGTTATTTGTAATAATCTATAATAATTATTTAATTATATGATTTACTAATTGACTTACCATTAACAATCGTTTTGCTCTAGTTAATTCTTTATTTCGTTTTTTTGTTTTTTTATTTACTCTATTAGCCATCATAATTTCCTTAATATTTGATTCATTATCACTGTCAGTTTCCTCACTTATCTGTTTTTCTGAATCTGTTCCCAAAAAGAATTTTAAGCAAGTAACCATAACTTTGGTTGCTTTAACAAAACAACCTGTTGCTAGAACATTTACCGTTTTCGCATCATTCCAAATATTTTTGTTATACAATTTTATCATGATATCTGCAGACATTTTTGCAGCCTTTACATTAGAATCTTTTAACATTGAAAACATAAAATTTTGTAAAGTTGTATTAATTTTTGCATTTTTTTGTTTAGAATTCACATTTTTAATATCAGTAATAATATGTGTTTCAAGAAATTGCCTTAAATTTTTATCTTGGCATCTTAAAAGTTCAAAAAATAAACTCAAAAGTGCAGTTGGTTCTAAGAGAGATTTATTACGTAGTTGTATTAAAACTTTACAAAATGTCTACAAAAAAAATTTACTTTAATTATAAAGAAGAAAGTCAATTTAATTTTTATTAACTATTATTAGTTTTATACTTATTTATTTTATACTTACAAGTCGCATATCATTATCAAGTACCATATTATATGTTTTGAGTACATCAATAATTTCTTGAGGAAATGATTCTAACACATATGGATAACAATGAGCCACCTGTATTAATACAATAAAATAATATAATGCTTAGAAATGATAAAATAATTAAATAAAATAATAATAATTTATATATGCAATATATTAAATTCATTTATATATTTTGTTACATGTATCTATAAAAAAAAATAATATTTCATAAATTTTAATATTTTATTTTTTTTTAAATTAATCAATACATAAAATTAAAATAAATAAATTTATATAATCAAAAATGTTTAAGTCAATACATTTTCAATTTAACATATAAAATTGTACAAATAGTTTTGAATATTAAATCCAACAGTTTTAGATATGACAAGAATGAAATCATATGATACACAACATTTGAGTTTAGGCTCATTCAAATTATAATTTCCAACAATTGATAGCAAACCAAGTTGACACATAGATGGAATCTGTGAGAGTAAATTAGCATTTATATCAACTTTTTCAATAAGAATGGCACAAAAGATAGCAATCATCCTAGATATTGGAAAATTATAAGGTCCACAAAAAGTATTTAACATTATCTTTTTTTTATTAATAATTTTTCTTTTTTTCTTAAATTTTTGTTTCATAAATAGATATTTATCATGTGTTGCAGGATTATACGAAGCAAGATATGATGCAATTAACATATATTTTGCATAATATGGTAATTCAAAACTTAATGCTAATCTCATTGTTGATTCAATATCTTTAGATAATTGATCAGAATTTGTAAATTTTTCAGAAACTCGTAAATAAATAAATTCTAGATTTGCTTTAAAAGTAGCAGAAATATTTCTCCATAAGAAAACAGTATCATTTCTTTTAGTCTGATCAATTTCAATAGGTTTTACATATTTAGAAAAATTTATTTTGGCCATGTAACGCAGTTCATTAATATCTCGACAGAATAGAAAATATACAGAGAGAAATAGTTTTAAATAATTTTTATAAAATATACTATCATGATCATATGATTTATTTGAAAATAAAATTTCGATAAATTCGTTTCGTGTATATTGTGAAAAATAAATTTTAATAGGATTATAAATACTTATTTTAGTACAAAACTTTTCCCACACTATATCACTTATAAATATTACACAAACATTGACATTTGATAATTCTTTGAGTTTTGAAAATGCAGATAATAAATTAACATCATTATCTCGTAATTTATCACACTTATCAAGTACTATTATAATTGGACGAGTATCTTTTATAAAAATTTCTTTGAGATTTATTATAAAGTCCAAAAAATTATCACATTTATAATATGTTTGTTTATTAGTTGATAAATTATTAAAATTCAATGATAAATCACTTAAAATATAATCAAATATATATCTATTGTTCACATGTTCTATACAATTAATAATAGCCACATTATATTTTAAATAAGAAAGCATATCTTGCACTATTAAAGATTTTCCAGTAGCTACATGACCATAAATAAATATACTATAAGGCATTGGTTCATCAGAATAACCAATTAATGAATATAATTGCATTATTACTTTCTTGCGACATATGATTTTTCCATCTATATATTCCAAATATTTTTCCATAATTATTTTTAAAAATTCCTTAATAATAAATAATACAATATTACTAAATATATTTTTTCATATATTTTGTCAATTATACCTGTAAAAAAAAAATTTTTTTCTAATATTTAAAAATCTCATATAATCATAAAAAATAATAACAAAATCATATTTAATTTTTTAGACTTATATGAATTATTTTATATTAATTTTCAAAATGTTACCTGTGCTAAAAAAATGACTGATTCATCAAGATTTTTATTAAACTTATTTGGTGTTAAACAAAAAACTTCCAAAGTGGATTTGTAATGTTGATACTGTTGAAGAAACTGAAAAATTATAAAAAATTACATCGAATTTTATTAAATAATATTTTAATTTAAAAAACTTACTTCTTCCTTATAAGATTCAGGATCTCGTTTAATAAGATTTTGTAATTGTGGAAGATTCTCTGGTAAACGATTATTATGTCTCACCATTTTTTCATCTAAATTAATAAATAAAAATAAATTCAATTTGTTTAAAATATATTACTATTATATTCTAAATAATTTATAGAAAATTATATATTTAACATAGATAAATAATAATGATAACGATTGACAACATAATGATTGAATAATTTTTTAAGTAATTTTCTTTGATCATAAAAAATAAAATTAAATATTTTTTATTTTTTTAATTCTTTGATTTTATAATTTAATATTCATAAATATAATTTAATAATATATAATAGTATATATAATAGTATATATAATAGTAAAAAAAATATTTTATACACGTGCTTTATATAATGTAAGCCAATAACCAATTTGAACATTGTTAAACAAATTTATTTATTTAAAGTATAAAAATTTAATTTATAAAATTAAAATAAAATAAAAGGAAATAATTATATTGAAAGATAAAAAATTTATATTTTCAGTTTATAGTTACCATTTAAATTTCTAAATAAAACTGTTCTTTTAATATCTCAAGAATCTTAAGAATGAATCTTAAGAAAATGGAGGAAATCTTATGGCGTTTCTTTTTAATTATTAGATATAAACAAGATAAATAATTATTTAAATATATAAATTATATATATAAAAAATAAAAAAAAATAATAGTTATATATTACTCTATATAAATAAATAAATATATTTATTTATATTTATTATTAAATAAAATAACGTATAATATTTCTATATAAATAGCAACACAATTAGATGCAAAGTATTCGTTTTACATTATAAATTTTCATAACATTCCGAAAATTTTTATTTTATTGAAAATTTATATGTATAGAACATAATGAATTACATATAAAGCAATTATTTTTCAGAATAAAATTAAATACCAAATGTTTCAGCATTTTTCATCTAGGGATATCTAGGGATATAATGAAATTAACATTTAAAGTTTTAATACTTTTTCATTCTTTTCAACATAATTTTATAATAATAGAATATAGAATAAATTTTAAATGTTTAGTTTCTAATATTCTATTGTAAATAATAATTCTATTGTAAATAATAAATAGTTTGTATTATTCTATTGTAAAAAATATTAAATATAATAAATATTATATAATTATATATTATTCATTCATATTTATACATATCTATACATAATAGGAAAATATAAATGAAAAAATATTTTTTTAGTTATATTTTTTATTTATGTTTAATAATATTTTTTATAGATTTTATTTTCTATTTATTTTCTATATATTCTCTATTTATTTCATTTTTAATATTATATGATATATTGAATATATTTTGTTATGATGTATTAAAGCTAGTTGATTGGTTTCTTTCAATAATATTTATTTTAATTAATTTTTTTGCTTATTCCATTTTCATAATGATTTATAATCAATTTTTTTTAATTCAATGAAAATCTTTTTACTTTTTCTATCTATTTAATCGATAATACTATAGATCAGTATTGTTTAAAACAAAAAAATAATTGCCAATTATCTTTTATATATAATTCATATATAATGAAGGGGAATTTCATGTATAATAAACAGAAATTTCGCCTTGTAATAAAAAAAATTCCCTAAAATGTATATTATTTATATGTTGGCTATACAAGTTTAAACAAGCTAACAAATTATAACATTCTTTTTTTATTTTTAGTATTTTTAAGTAATAAAAAAATTCGTAAATAAATATAATATATAAAAATGAATTTTGTTATGTAAAATAAATATAAATAAAATATATTTAAAAAAAAAATATTTTTTTTCATTTATACTATTTTTCTATATGGTGTATGAATACAAGTTATTAAATAAATATTACATTAAATAAAAAAAATTATATATAATATAGATAAAATTGTATCCAAAATTGAAAAAATGAATTTTAAAAATTGTTTTCACTTTCTCAAAAATTTCTTATCGACGAAAAAACTATTTCATATATAATTACGTTCTACATATAAACTTTCGATAAAATCAAAATTTTCAGATAGGATAAATTCCTTTATGATATAAAGGAAATCTTTTGCATTTGACTCTAGTAAGTGATACATTTCAAATTTCATTGCAAAATATGAAATTTCAATACAATTTTTTTTTTAAATATTTATATTAAATATAGTAGACATTAAACATTTTATATAACATATAATCATAATGGAAAAAAATGATGAAGTATCAGATAGCGAAGAAATTCTCGTATATGTAGAATTTGAAGTACTTGATGATAATGTATTTAATGAAAAACAATTACAATTGGATATGATTGGTATAGATACAGAACATCCTATAATGCAAATTAATGGAAAGGTAAATAATAGATAAATTAATATTTTATTGATTTTGTATAATATTTTTTTTGTTTGATAATTTTAGTTTTATGAGGGTACTTATGAAGATATTGTTGGTACTTATATGTTTTTCACAAAAACTAATGATTCTGCAATGAGTGATCCTGTATTTGATATTGCTCCAAATTTTAAATATTTTGCTAAAACTAAAAAATTTTTAAAAATGCAAAGAATCTTCATAAAATCTAGAACAGAAGTTCTTGGTGATTCTGAAAATAATCAATGTATTCCAAATTCATATACACTTAAACAAGCAGGAATACCACTTCAATATCGAGCAGAAGGTATTAAAAGTTTAATTTATTTAATAATTTTGTTTATATTGTGATTCCAATTATAAGATATATTATTTTATAGCTCTTTTATTTTGGAAGACTATGCGAAGTAATAGATTAAATGCATTACATTCATATTTAGAAAAACAACGTATCAGACAACAAAAAAAATCTCAAGGCATAATATTAGAGTCTGAATCTGATGAAGATAATCCATTTGCTATATATGAGCATAAAGAAGAAACTTTTAATTTAGACAAGTCAGACCATATTCATGTTGATTCACAAAAAGGATTAATTAATTCTGATAATTAATTTAATAAAAATTAATATTTTAAAGAAGATATATACATATACATAAAAGAACACAATAAATTTTTACTTTGAAAAACAATAAACAATAAACTGTTTTTTAATTAAAAATATATACTAAAAATATTGTGAAAAAAAATTTAAAAATATAATTTGGGATACACAAAACAGAATTAAAAACAAAATATGACATTTTATTTCTTAATAATTAGTATTTGTTTTTTAAAAATTTGTACATAATATAAAATATGTTTATATAAAAATATAAGACATTAAAATTCTACATATTATAGAAAAATAATATAAATGATTGATAATTATTTTTAAAATTCTTTATGATTAATTAAATAAATTGATTAATGATCGAATGATATGAATTGATAATATTTATTTAATTTTTAGTATATATTATTTGATTTCATTTTTTTAATTTAATAAAAAAATTAACATAATATTTTTTATCAAATTATATTAAATTCATATGATATAATATGATATATATGATATAAAAATTATTTTATATCAAATTCATTGATATAAAAATATTTCTATAATAAAATAAGAACTTTCCTTTATTTAATATTTAAAAAATTTTTAATATAATATAATATTATATTATATTATATTATACATATTATATATTGTGATATTATATATTACTGTAATTTTTAATGTAATATTATATATTACTAATTTTTATTAATATAACACAACATTTATTTAAATTAATCTTTAAATACTGAATTACTTTTAGATATTGTATTAATTAATGATTTAATATGCATAGAAAAATATAAAATTGTATTAAATTTCACGATTTTTTATATTAAAACCATATAATGCAATTTATGATTTAACAATATATAAATATAAGTACAGTTTATTTTTTTTTTTTACCAATCTAAATTACTAGGAAGTTCATCAGGATAATCTCCTGTTAAACAAGCAGTACAATGACCAATATAACTGCTTTCACGATTATCCATACCAAATCTTACAGCTTTTACAAGTCCATCTACTGAAAGATATGTTAAGCTATCAGCTCCAACATGTTTTGCTAATTTTACATTATCCAATTTATTAGCAATTAACTCTTCTCTAGTTGGAATGTTAATTCCCATATAGCAAGGATATTTTAATGGAGGAGAAGCTATCCTAATATGAACCTGCAAAGACAAATATTTAATAACACCATTTAATAAATTTCTTAATAAATTTTTTTATCAATTTTATAAAAAAAAAAAATTACTTCTTTTGCTCCTGCATCACGAAGTAACTTAATAATAGGTCCAATAGTATTTCCTCTAACAATTGAATCATCTATAAGAATTAATTTTTTTCCTTTTACATTTTCTGATAAAGCTCCAAATTTCTTTGCTACACCAAGTTGTCTGAGTCGTGTACTAGGTTGAATAAATGTTCTACCAACATATCTATTTTTGCATAATACTTCCGCAAACGGTATTTGAGACTGCAAATTAATAATATTATTCTAAAGATATTATTTGCTTATAAAATTTATAAAAAAAAATTATATATTAATATAATTTTTTAATGTTAAAATAAATTGCACATTTAAATCAATTTTTATGAACTACTTATACCATATAAAATAAATATTAGATAAATACGAATTGGATAAAAAAATTCAGAAGTTATAAATTCAATAGCTGCAATTATTAAAATAAAGCCTTCTCTCTGATAGAATTTGAACTCAATTTAGAATTTTTCTTCTATATCTTATTGAATGAAAAAAAAGAAGAGCAAAAGTAAAGATAGTTGAAAAAAATATATATTTAAATAATACAAATTAATATAACAATTAAAATTCTTTATTTTTTATAAATTTTTTGTAATAAATTTATCAACATATTTGTAAAATTTTTTTGATTAAAATAATATCATTTAATGTCAATATTATTTAATAAGCAATATTAATTTTTTTCATCTGTTAAGATTTTAAAAATTCATGATATTAAAAATTATAAATATTTTAATATAATACAATATTAATTTAGATTATTACTTTAGATATAGAAATAATGAAATTGAAAACAATCTTTAAAAATTACATTGGATAAGATTAATAAAACAATTATCAAAAATTAATTATAAAATAAACTTGAATTCAATAAAAATTTAATTAACAATTATATCATTTAAAATACAGAAGATCAAAAACGTATATTTTATATAGTTCCATCAGTATAGGATATTTAATTCTTATTATTATAAATCATTATTATGAATAATATTTTTCATATGTCTTATTTGTAGTTACTAACATCAAACATGCATGTATCAATACACAATTTTGATACATAAATTTCTGAAAATTGTTATTTTATTTATCAAAATCAATTAATAAAAAATGAATATTGCTCTTAACTTCCTTCAAATTATATATTATTTTTGATGTTATTTTAATTAGAAAATATTCATAAATATATTGGTAAAAGTTTTATTAAAAGAAAAATAAAAAATAAAAAAATTTAATTATTTCATTGGTTTTAAAATTTTAAATTAGAATCATGTTATATTGTTCAATCATAGAATTTTTATGACATGGATAATTTTTTCTAATATTGAGAATAAGTAATTTGTATTTATCAGATTGTTTTTTTTATTATAAATTTATATTCTGCATTTGTAATTAAATAATTCATAATTATTGATACTTACTATTATAATTAAAAAATTTTAATACATTCACCTGTCTGGCATATCCATGTGCTGCTGCAGTTCCAGATTCAGGTACTGAACTAACTATATCTGCTTCTATTGGAGATTCTAAAGCAAGTTCTCGACCACATTGCATTCGAACAGAATAAACCATTTGTCCTATTATGTAAAATAAAGTAAATTTTTATTTATTGACATATATATATTATATGATATATTTTTTATATGTTACCTTCAAAAATACTATCACTACGTGCAAAATAAACATATTCAAAAATGCAGAATGCTTGAGGCTTTTTATCTGGTCTATCAACAATATCAATAGTTTTTATACCCTCCCGTGTCAATTCTACAATCTCTCCAGGAAATACTTCACGCACATATCGTGCTCCAATACTTAAAAAGCCACATGATTCAGATGATATAACCCAACCTTCAGCTTCATCATCATCATCTGATTCATTTCCTGATATATAAAAAAAATTTGTTAATATGATATGTTTTATTTATAATATAATTTTATTATAACATTATTATTATTATTATAATAAAAAGAAATTTATCTAAATGTAAAACAAAATTTCCTAATATTTTTTTTATTCTAAATTATAATTGCAAATTATAATAATATTGAAAATATTTTATAATTATAGAATATATATATATATATATATATATATATATATATTATAAAATATATTATAATTATAAGTTCTACATACCCAAATTACCAATAGGAACAATTTTTCCAAGACATAATGGGCGATTTCCATAAGGATCTCTAACACCATATATCTTGTCTCTCTGCATAATTACTAATGAATATGATAATGGTGCTAATTGCATAAGGTGTTTTATTCGTGCTGGCCAATCTGGACCATTAACTTCACCTTCAGGAGGATTTAAACAAAGTGCTTGTGTTATTAATTCAGAATCTGAATATGTTGATAAACCTACTCCACGTCCTAATACCTAAAATCAGCAAAATTTTTTTAAAAATAAATATTAAATTAATATAAAACTTTTTAGATATTTTCTAATTACCATTTTTCTCAATGATTCTGTATTTACTAATTCTCCATTGTGAGCAACTGCTAATGCTCCATGTGCTGTATGAACCACAAATGGTTGACAATTAACTTCTTCACTTGCTGCACTTGTACTATATCTAGTATGACCAATTCCAAGATTTCCATTTAGTTTTTTCATGTTTTCATCATTAAAAATGTTATTAATCATACCCATGCCCTTATGGACATGAAAAGATTTCGAACATACACCCTCACTTGTAACAATACCTGCACTTTCTTGACCTCTATGTTGTAATGCTACTAAACCTAAATAAACATGATATATGTATATATAATTTATTATCATATATATTATTATTATTAATATTAATATTAATTGTATTTTTTAATTATTATAATAATTTTAATATATATATATATATATTAGTATGATATATTATGTACATATATATATATATATATATATATAAATTAATAATTATAATACAAATGTTCTCTAAAAATCCAAATTATAATAAAATTTAAATTTACCCAAACAAATTACTTGAGCAACATCAATTTGAGATGGCCAATCACCTGCAGCAATACATCCAAAAACTCCACATTCATGTGTAAGACCAGTTATTATTTCATCTCTCAATTTATTTTGGAATGCTTTAACTCTTTTATTTTCCTGAGATATTATCCGATTACAAGAGTTTGTTTGCATATTGCAAAATATTTTAATTATAATCTGAAAAATATTATATTTATTAAATATTATGAAATTTCTATTAAATAATATTATTAAAATTCATTTATTTTATTGTGATTAAATTTTTAATTATATATTGAATTAATTATAAAAGATAAAAATAAATTAAAGTAAAATTATATAGTATTATATAATAATGGAAAAAAATTTCATTATATTATTAAACATAGTAGACCCCCCTGAGATTTCTTCTGAATTATCAATAATAACCCTTTATGACTGTTGACCTCTAATAAACAGATAAATTTTTTTATATTTTATATATATATATTCTTTTTACTTGCTTAATCAATATTTTGCAATTGATTTCATCATTGTATTTCTAACTTATCAGTATGTATACTGATATCAATATATATAGAAAATATTTATAAAATAATCTTATTATTCTTAATGCAATATTGTAAAATATTTTAGTAATTGTATTAATATTTTAATAATTTTTGTATTATTTTTAATTAAAATTATAGTAAAAATTTTGAATAAAAAAAAGAAAAAAATAAAAATATTTAAAAAAATAAAAAAAGAAATATATTTTTTCTTCAATTTATAATATAGTTTTTAGATCTTAAAATTTACGTTCTTTTACGGTATACGCATGCGTTTATGAATATATACATATATATATACAAATATATATATATATATATATTTATTATTTTATTAAATTAAGAATTCGTTTAATAGAAAAAAATTATAATAAATATAATAAAAATGAAAAATAATAATTTTTATTTAAAATTAATTATAATAATAATTTTATTAATTTGATAAAGATTGAATCAATTAAACTGTTTAAGTTATTAACTAGGCTATGATTGGGATCTTTTTATTACAGACTGTACCCACTTGTTAAATAAGATTTTTGGCGGTTTTATAATTAATATGAAAAAAGATTATAGATACATTTTTTCACATTATTTCTTTTACTAATTAAATTTCCATTATTATATTTCTTTAATAATATCATTAGAATCAATTATTGCATCGAAACATTTTCTCTTAAGTATACAAATTTTAAATTACGTATGTTAGTACGTACCACGTGCGTCAAAGGTTTAAACGTTCGTGATGTTTGCTATCAATTCGAAGAAGATCCGCATGAAATATGTTTCTCAACTGACTTTAAATATACAAATGAATACATAGACCAATGAAAATCTCTTTTTAACTGGAGGGGTTAACTTATTTAGTTATTATCTTTTAAACTCTTTAACTACTAATTTATATTTAATAAAATATTGAACATAATTTTTTAAAGTTTTATGAAAAATTGATAATAATCTATTGTTTAAATAATAAATGTACTATATTATTATTATTATTATTATTATTATTACTGTTATTATTATTATTGTTGTTGTTGTTGTTGTTATTATTTTTATTTCGTGTATCTAATTTATCTGAATAATTATTGTTTTTTGTTTTTTTAAAATAGTCATTATAACTATTTCTATATTATAATTATTTAGAATTTTTCAATCATTTTCAAATAAGCTAAATTTTCTATAAACATAAATTCAAGATTACATGAGAATATATTATAATATCTTCTATATATTATAATTGTAAAAAATTTATTTGAATTCATTAATTTTATTATGATTTTTTATATTATTTATAAACTTTTCAAAAATAAACTAAAATTTTCATTTTAATATATATTGTACATTTAAAATAAATATATTACAATAATAATATTTAAAATAAATATTTTGTTATATTTTTACAATGATTAATAAAGTTTTATTAAAGTTTTTGAAATTTTTTTTAAGAATAACTTAGAAAAGTTATTCAATGTATTTTAATTTTATGATTTTTTCGATAATTATTCTTTATATGATATGATTTACCAATAAACTGGCAATAACGAATAAGCACCAATCAAAGAAAGAAGAATTTTGAAAGTGGGGATCGTTAAAGACCTTAATTATTCGAGAATTGAAAAATTGCATAATATTCTTAAAGTAAATTCTAAACGAGAAACATGGATAGTAAGTATAATACAATAGATAGTATATAATATAATAGATTTTATATTCACTAAAAAACGACCAAGTTTATTGTATTTAAAGAAAGAAGAAAAGATATGATTATAAAAAATGAAATAATTTTTTTTTATTTAATTGTTATAAATATTAATTTTAAGTTTCAAAATATTTTGTTTCAAAAATAATATATTCATATATATAATTGATTTTATTTTATAATCATTATATGTTTATTTTAAGATATATATTAAAATATAAAGTTATAATTACAATCTCATTTAATGTGATAAGTGAAAGATTTTATTGTATTTGAAATATTTACAATTTGTATTTTAGAAGTTTAATTTTATATAATTATAAAATTAAATTTAATTTAAAATTTATATTATTAAATAGATGAATTCTTTATCTTGATATTACTTTTAATTAGTTAAAAAAAATAAAATTTAATAAAAATATAATTATATATATGTATATTTGATTATGTGTGTGTGTGTATATATATATATAACATCAATAATATCATTAATCGTGAAATTATATAAAATTTTTTTAAATGTAACAAAATGATTTGATATTTATAATATCTTTATATTTTTATATTATATATATAAATATATATAAA
The DNA here is from genome assembly GCF_003254395.2 of Apis mellifera. Classification (NCBI taxonomy): domain Eukaryota; kingdom Metazoa; phylum Arthropoda; class Insecta; order Hymenoptera; family Apidae; genus Apis; species Apis mellifera. The sequence continues at coordinate 601,212 of NC_037640.1, read as the reverse complement.
TATTATATAAATAAATAAATATATATATTTATTATATAAATAAATATGTATAAATAATTTTTTTATTATTATTTTAAATTTAATATTAATTAATATATTATGTTGTATTATTATGATATTTATATAAGAATTGGACTAATACAATTTAAAATTCCTATTAAACATAGTAATTTTTTTTATTCAATTTAAAAATAATTAAAAATATTAAAAATTCAATTTATTAATATTAATATTTTATATTCCATTTAATTAGAATATAAATATGGAAAACTCATTATTGAAGGAAAGACCAAAAAGGTATATGAAGTTCTAAATGATTCTACTTTGTGTCTTTTACAAAGTAAGGATTGTATTACTGCTGAAGATGGTAAAAAATTTCATAATTTAAAAGGAAAAGCTGCAATTAGTACAGCTACTACAGCTAAAGTATTTCAATTATTAAATAAAGCTGGAATAAAAACAGCTTTTGTTGAATTGGTAAATGATACTGTTTTTGTTGCCCAAAAGTGTCAAATGGTACCAATTGAATGGGTTACTCGAAGATTAGCCACTGGTAGTTTTTTAAAAAGATATCAAGGTATATAATATAATGTATAATATAAATAGACAATATAAACACAATGACAATATGATAAACACAATGACAAAATAATAAGAATAAATCTTGAAAAAAATTTTTATTTTTAATATTAATATTAATATTAAAATTTAATGCTTCATTTTAATTTTTTATTATTTAGGTGTTCCTGAAGGTTATAGATTTAATCCACCTTTACAAGAAACATTTTTTAAAGATGATATTAATCATGATCCTCAATGGTCAGAGGAACAAATTATTTCTGCTGGTTTTAAATTGAATGAACTCGTAATAGGGAAAGATGAATTTGATATTATGCAACATATTGCACTTACTGTATTTGAAATTTTAGAAAGAACATGGGCTAGTAGAGATTGTGCACTTATAGATATGAAAATAGAATTTGGTGTGAATGTAAATAATGAAATTATGGTAGCAGATATAATTGATAGTGATTCTTGGAGACTTTGGCCATTTGGTGATAAAAGATTAATGAAAGATAAACAGGTATTTAATAAAATTATCCTATAAAGAAAGATATAATATTTTATTATATCTTGGTTATTTCTTGATTTTTATTAATTTTATTATTTTGTTTGTAGGTATATAGAAATTTAGATATTGTTACTGAAGAAGATTTGAACACTATAAAATGTAATTTTAAATGGATACAAGACCAACTTGATCATCTTCTTCCTTTATCTAGTAGTCTTGTTGTTATTTTAATGGGATCACTTTCTGATGAAAGCCATTGTAAAGAAATAGCAAAACATGCAAAATCTTTAGGTTTAAAAGTTCAATTTCGTGTATGTAGTGCTCATAAAGGTACTCAAGAAACATTGCGTATTCTTGCAGAATATGAAGGTACTTATGAAAAGGTATATATTATTAGTTTAAAAAATGAATTATATATATATTTTTATATATAATTTTTATATATAGTATTTTTTATGTGTAATTTATGTTTTTTTATTTTTTAAATAAATTTTAATAATAATTTTTATAATTAAATATTTTAAATTATAACAATTAAATATTATTAATTATATATTTTTTATACATTTTTATAATATAACAAAAAATTCAAAAAATATTTTATATTTTTATTTTTATATTTTTTTTGTAAAAAAATTTTTTTTAAAATGTATTAAATATTTACATTATAATTATAACAATAATAGTAAAGATCAATTTATTATATATATCAACAATTATATTTGAACTCATAATCAATTATATAGTATTCCAATTAAATTAAATTTGATTATTTGTCAAATTATTGACAATACAAAAAATATTTTAAATAAAAATTCAATGATTTAGGGAATATATAAATGATTAATTTTTTTTTAGATGAATATATAGAAATTATATAAAGAACAACTTTAATTTTTTAAAAGAAATTATATAATTTTATTGCACTAATTAATGCAGCTTTTTATTTTTTTAAAAAAGTATTGTTATTATTAAAAAATCTTTAATTTAAAAAATATTTTATTTTAAAATTTATAAAAATAATATACAATAGAATATTATGTTGCATATTTATCTTATTTTTTATATGATAATTTTATAAATTTAAAGTTAATATATCTCTTAAAAATTTTTTGATATAAATAATTTAGTACTTTTTGTAGAAAATAAGCTTCATTAGTGCAATAAAAATTATATGATTGCATTAAAAAATTAAGGTTATTTTTTTATATATGTTCATTTATAAAAAAACTAATTATGTCATTTATAATATTATATTAATATTAAAATATTTTTTTCAAATAAAAATTATATTGTCAAAATAATTTAGTAAATATTTACCTAGATTAATTTAAATGGAACATATACTCTGTATATGTATATCTGTATATCTTTATGGATATATATATAAATATATATAAACATATTATATATACATATATTTTGAAATTTTTAATCATTAAAAAAATAGGCAATTAAAACAATAAAACTGATATTAATAAATATATAATATTTATTTCTTAATTATCATAAATTTTTTTTATATACATTTTTCTCTTAGATAGTGTTAATAGCTGTAGCAGGGAGAAGTAATGGATTAGGTCCAGTCCTTTCTGGAAATACATCTCTGCCTGTTATTAATTGTCCACCTTTCAAACCAGAAAATATTTCCCAAGATTTATGGTCATCGATCAATGTTCCATCAGGTGAATTGTTAAATATTATACTATAATTTAATTATATTTTCTAATCATAAAATATATATTATTAAATAGAATTTTTAAAATTTTTAGGAATTGGATGCACCACAGTAATCTATCCTGAAAGTGCAGCATTAGCAGCTGCTCAAATTCATGCATTGCATGATCATTTAGTTTGGGCATGTTTACGAGTAAAGCAGTTAAAAAATTATATTGCTTTAAAACAAGCTGATATTAATTTAAAGAATCTTATTGTGTAAAAGATTTGAATTATTTAATACTAATTTAATATTAATTAATTTACGATTCAATTTTATGAATCACATTTCAAAATTTCATTATATTTTAAAAATATAATAAGTATTAAATAATTCATATTACAATATATTAATTATTCATACAAATATATAATAAATATTTAGTTGCTAATTTAGTATTTAATATTAAATTTTTTTTTTTATTCAATATTATTTATATTGTTTTTTACAAATTTATAGTAATCATTTTATTAATCGTATTAGAGTTATTATTTTACATGAATTTATATGAATTTTATATAAATATTCATATTAATGTTTTTTTATCTATATTATTATTCCTTTTAGTTATTCTTTATTGATTACAGATATAACTTTTAATGTTATTAGTTCTTATGTACAATTCTTATGTAATCTGAAATAAAATAAAATGATTTATACATCAATTATTATATAGTTATATTAAATTAATATATTTAGAAATTAAATATGTTACATTTATTATATTTGAAAATTATATACAATCATTATTATAATTATTGACTTGCTAAAGCTTCTATTTTGAAAATTTCTTTTGGACAATCTTCTGTTAGAATTATTGGACCATTTTCTGTTATTAAAATATCATCTTCAATACGAACAGCTAAACCAACAAATTCTGGTGGAGCAAATTGATTTTTAGGATTAACATATATACCTAAATAATAAAAAGTAAAATTATTTTAAATATTAATTATTATAAATAAATTGATATTTCTAAGATATATTACCAGGTTCTATTGTGATTATTATTCCTGGCTGAAGTTTTAAATTCCTAGAAATTTTTCCTGTATCATGCACATCCATTCCCAAATAATGACTTACATGATGTGGACAATAAGAATAAACTGTAGAAAATAATTCTCTTTTATTTAAATGTTTTGGTATTAATCCACATTCTTGTAATCTTTTGCCTAATAAAGAGCACATATCATGATATAATTGATCTAATGAAGGTAATTCTTTTAATTTATGAATTAAAATATTTTGAATATCTAATACTATTTCATATAAAATTTTTTGTTCTTGAGTAAATGTTCCATTAATTGGCCATGTTCTGGTTACATCAGATGAATAACCATGATATTCACAACCTAAAAAAATTTTTAAACAATAAAGAAATTAAAAACAGAATATTTATAAATATTTTAACCTGCGTCCATTAAAACCATGTCTCCATCTTGAATTATTTGATTGTTAGTAATATAATGAATAATATTAGCATTTTTTCCTCCAGCAACAACTGGTGGATATGCTAAAAATTCTGCTCCATTCATTCGACATTCATAATCCACAGTTGCAAATAGATGATGTTCATTTATTTTGGGTTTTGATATTTTTATAGTTTTAGATATTGCTGCTGAAATAATCTTACAACTTTTTTTCATTAAATCTATTTCAGATTGTGATTTAATTAATCTGATTTTATGCATAATATTTGTTGGAGAAAGAATTTGACAATTTGTTATTTTCACTAATTCATATAATTTTTTGTGTAAGTTTGTTTGTGTTACATCAATAGTATCATACCAAATGACACTATTTTTATTTTCAGTCATAAAAGAAATAAAAAATTGTTCTAGCTCTATTATTGGAAGTGCTGTATCTACACCAAACATTTCAGGTGCTATTTCAACTTTAGTTGTAGGTCCATCCCATAGTTCAGAATGTTCATCTTGTTGTGTTAAAAATAAAGTAGTTACAAAATTTTCATTTTTTATTGTAATTATCAAAATACTATTGGGTTCTTGACAACCAGTAAAATATAGAAAATCTGTATTTTGCCGAAAAACATATGGAATTTTACCAGACATGTATACTTTGGATGAAGAAGGAATAATTACAATATGTGATTTGGCTAGATTTGTGATATAAGCATGTGAAATAATATTCTCTATCAATTTGTTTCGTCGCTTTTTGAATTCACAAAGTTGAATACCAGGTACTACTTCTCCTTCTTTTATTAAATGAGGATGTGTAGTTACTGTTGGTTGGCCACATGATCGATAAAAAATATTTAATGATTCTTTAATTTTTTGTCGATTTAAATTATTTTTAATTATATCTAATGAATGTCGTATATATGTCCGTTGTCCTAAAATTATAATTAATATTAGAGTAATATAAATAATTTTTATTTGCATTTATAATTTTGAAACAATAACCTATAATTTATTATTACTTTTATTTTCTTTTTCTCACCATATTTTTTAATCTCATATTTAACAGAATTCTTCACAGTATTAAACATTTTAATATAGTTTTAAATAAAACATTTAAATATGTTAAAAATTTCTTATTTAATACACCTTAAAATAAATAAAACTTATATGTCACACCGCATTATAAATACACAGTTGATTTGTGTAGTACTTTCATAAATTGTACACATACAATACAGCCATTCTAAGCTGTTATTACAATCACAATGTGACTATTTTTCCAAAGAAATTAGCGATAAATTTCATATAGTATCTAAGTATTTATATATATACATTGTTCGTTGTTATTACGATTTTGTATCTTTTGTCTGAGTTATATTTTTACGATCGATACAAAGATATAATCTTTTATGAAAAATTAAATTTGGTAATGTCGCGATCAAATATTGAATTATATTGAAACTTAAGATATTATTAAGCAATTCAAATCATATGTAAATTTGTTAGGCAAAATCAGTTTATTATTAAAATATCAAAGATAACTATTGATTTCAATAAACATCAATTGTCTTATCATAAGACAAAGTTACAAATTTCCAAATGTACCTGTTTAAAAAAGTCAAAAATACATATTTTGATTAACCTATGAAAAATAGTTTTGTGAATTATTGGGAATTTTTTAAAAATAAAATTTCATTTTATTTAAAAATTAAATTGGAAACTTATTTCAAAGAAAAAGCGGAAAAAAAAGAAAATTATAGAAAATTATAAGAAAATAAATGAGTTTATATATTGATTAGCAATAAAAAAATTGTATATAATATATATGTATTAGTTATGTATTATAATATAAAATATTTAGTTCAATCTCAAAATGTATGTTTTAGAATTTTATAAATTAAACTTCATTGATTTTTGAAAATTTAATGATATATATAAAAGATTAATATGAACATTCAATTGGATATTACAATGAGGCCAGAAATTCGCTTAGATGCAAAATGGCTCAAAACAGATTTGAAACGTCTACTTTATCGAGATGGTTTAGCTGAACTTTGGAATGAAATGGTACGAGATGGAGAAATTATAGGTTCTTTTAGTGACAGCCTAGTCAATACAGCAGGGATAATAGCTAGAAAAGGTATAAAAAATATAGTACATCAATTAAATATTGGTTAATTAAATATTATTTTAATATTTTCAGGTGAAAGTGGACATTATTATTGCAATATGGGTGTATTAACATGTCCTTGTTGCAATGGGATTTGTGGTCCACAACATGGATGTAATTGTGGACCATGTCAAAAATTAGATGAAGAAGAAGCAGCAAGAACAAGTGCATTTATAGAAAAAAATATGATAGCTGAACATGTAATGGATTCTTGGCTTTGGGGTTCTCAGCCATGTAAAGAATTTTAATATATAAAAATGTTTTGTATTAAATATTATTAAAATATATAATTTATTATTAGGTCCTTAAGTATTTTTATTATATCAATTTTTCAGCTATTCATGATTTAACAACATGTATTAAATTACTAATTAAGGAGCAAAGAAAATTATGTTATGAAGTTGCAAACAATACATTATCTGCTATAAGATTAAGACAACGTTTGGTAATAGCACGACGATATTTTATGGCTCATTCTCGTCATAAACCTCAAGAAATTAAAGATATTTCAACAACATCAAAACCTACTATCAAGTTACAAAAAATGTATAATAATTAATATTAAGATTAAAATAGAAATTATTAGAATATTTTTTATTTATACAATAAACATTATAAAATATCTTAAATATCATGAATGCATTTAGATTATAAAATTTATGTGCATGTATATATGCATGATTTTAATTGATTGATTATTAATTATATATTGTTTAAATTAGTATTTTTTTATATTTAAATATATATATATATTATCAATATATCATAAATGAGTATTCTTAGAATATATATAATTTCAGTGTAAGATCGAATGAGAAGCCTACATTAGGTTTAGCACGTGTAGGATCTCGTGCAGCACTAAATTTTTCATTTGCATATTTAAGACGAGCTTGGAGATCAGGAGAAGATGTAGAATTTTGCAGTGAACTTTTATCTGAATCATTGGAAGCCTTACAATCATTACCCGAAGCTACGCTTTTTGATGAAACTAATGTTTCTCAAGTATGGTTAGAAGTTGTAGAACGATCAGCGAAATTTTTGAGACAAGTTGTTACAGGGTATTTTATAATTCATTATTTTAATTATCATTAATTAAATAAATTTTATTATTAATTTGTCATGTTTTTGTTACATGAAAATTATCTTTGTTTTTAGAGATATAGTTAGTGGAAGATCATGGTGTCCTATTCCAATTGCTGATCAGCACACTGCTCTTTGTTTGTTATTAGAATTGGTGACACAGAGAGCTACATTGTCAAGTTTATTAGATTCTGTATGTTTGCTACTTCATCTGAGTGGTAAACATAAACATCAAGATAACCGAGTAATGCCACCTGGAAGTATGGCACCGTTGGTACCATTATTAAGACGATTAAATATGATACCAGCTTCTAAGTCATATCGAATAGATACAAATATTGCACCAGGTCCTTGTGAAGTTTTACTTAAATATTTAAGACTTCCTGAAGATGATTCTACATCCGTAGATTTACGAAAAGCTGCAGTTATAATAATGTGTAATTTGAACAGATTAGCTGTTCCTCTTTTGCCTCCTATTATTGCTGATAGATTTCAGAAAAATCATAATCAAACTTTTCAAGAAGTTATAGCTTGGGGAAGTGTAGTGACCTTTAATGGACCCTCTCCAGTTTATTATGATACAATTTCTGAACTTGGTATTAAACAACTTTGTTGTACCGAAAGAGCTGTAATAATTCTTTCGGTTAATGGAAATGTTTATATGATGTATTATGGATCAGAAACTCAAAGAGTATATGGATTTTCGGAAAAACCGATTACAATGATTGCTTCACATTCAGATGGTACACATTATTTGGCATTAACCCAAGATAATTCCGTTTATTCTTGGGGAAATGGCGAATGTGGACGATTAGGTCATGGAAATATGACATGGTATGATGAACCAAAGCTAATTGAGGCTCTAGTTGAAAAGAATATTACATTTATAGCGTGTGGAAGTACGTATTCGGCAGCTCTCAGTTCAAATGGTGAATTATACACTTGGGGAAGAGGAAATTATGGAAAATTGGGTCATGGAAATTCAGACAAGGACGTAATGATTCCTACGTTAGTAACTGCTTTAAATGGGCACATGGTCGTATATGTGGCGTGTGGTGGTGGCAGAGATCCTCAAACATTATGTGTCACAGCTTCTGGTATAGTATTTTCCTGGGGTGATGGAAATCATGGAAAGCTTGGTAGAGGAGGTTGCGATGGATCTAAAACACCAAAGATAGTGGATAAATTATTGGATATAAATGTGGCAAAAGTTTATTGTGGTCAACAATTTTCAGCAGCTTTAACCGCATATGGTGAAGTATATACTTGGGGGAAGGGAGAAGATTATAAATTGGGACACGGAAATGAGGATCACGTTAGATATCCGAAAATAATTGATATATTGAAGACAAAAAAAATAAAAGACTTATATATAGGACACTTGCATGTATTAGCGTTAACGGAAGATCAATTGGTATATGGTTGGGGTAGAAATGATCATGGTCAAATTGATCCGGCATTAGGCACTATTGTACCCGAACCGACTTTATGTCCAACGTTTTCTGGGAAAAATGTGATTGGTTTAGCTTGTGGACCAACGCAAAGTTTTGCTTGGTGTACAGCAGCTTGGTCAGTAGCGAACAGGGTAGCATTTGTTGTAGATATTTGCGAAGAAACTTTTCGATTATTAGATACATTATTGAACAAGGCATGCGAAGGATTACCAAGCACACGACCACCTACTCAAGATCGCGAGTGTTTAGCAGTTGCCACATTGAATTTAATTCGATTGCAATTGCACACTATGATAACACATAATATCGATAGTAAATCAGTGGGATTGGCCAATACACCATTATTAAATTCTTTGAAACAGCGATGCGTTATGCTTGCAAGTAGCATCGATATTTTGGCAACAATTCAAGAAGCAGCTCAAGCTGTTTTACAAACTGGGTGGAGCATTTTATTACCGACGGCGAATGAACGCGCAAAAACATTATCGAATTTTTTGTCAAAAACGAATTATAATAATTTTGAACAAATAAACGGTAACAATGGTCAACAATTCATGGCAGATTTGCTAGTATCTAGTTTAATGGCAGATGGTGGCTTGGAATTGGCATTAAAAATTGCTGTAAAAGCGGAAACAAGTGAGCTTGCTGACGAAAAAGAATTTTCTGTGAATAATAACGCTAGCAAATCAACCGATACAAAACAAGCAAAAGAATTGAATTCGGAAAAAAATAATACAAGTATATCATTGTTACAACTGGTGAAACAGTTGATCAAAAATGGTACCTGTATTACGCAATCAAAATTATTAATAGCTCATCAATTAGCTCGCAATTTCGAGGAGTCGCAAAGAAGCGATAATTCTCCTAGTTTGAATCTTCTTTTAAAATTTCAACGATTATTAATTGCACAATTATATGAGTGTATCGATGACGTTGGAACAAAAAAATTACATGATCAGGAGATGCTTGGAGCAGAGTTGCTTTTAAAAAAATATCTTTCACAAATATGTATTCATGTAACCGAAATAATGTCGTTTGCGGTTGAATTAGCCAATACTTGTATCAAACAGTTTATATTAGTTACTACCGTTTTAAAAAGTGACATTATAAGTGTTTTGTTACCTGAATTGATTACATGTCTTATTTTGTTGCAACACGATTATCCATTATTATTGCTTAATATGAATTGGATGGAAGTAATGGTACCAATATTAGATGCACTCAATCGATTTAATAAATTAATACCAACAATTGAGAAAAGTGAAACAGACGATCTTTCTTGGCCAGGTATCATAGCTCCCCAGCATGGTAATAAAATATCAATTTCAGACGAACCTACTACTATTCGTTGGGCTGATCTAGAAAATCACAATCGTGATGGCGGTCTTTGGGTAGTAGTGAATAATAATGTATATGATATTCAAGATGTTCGATTTGACGAAAGATCAAATTCCTTGGAAGGTCTTCAAAGAACTGCCACTAGTTGGGATATTAATTCCGGTGGTGAAACGAATGTATCATTTTCTCGTGATCAAGTATCGCGAAATATGATGGACTCTTATTTTGTTGGTTATTATTGTCATTCTGAGCCAGAAAATACTGAAGTTAAAATCGATGTAATGGACGTGTGTTCTTGTTTACTTGATACAGAAAGAGCTTTAGGCTTTCTTCTAGGCTTACATGCTCACAGAATGCGACAAAGTTTACCTTTACAAACTGCTGAAGAGGAAGCTGGTCGCTGGTTAAATGCGAATTTTTTCAGAGGTGGATTACAAATTTTACAACCACCAAATCCTTATGAAGAAGAGAAAGGAGAAGCGAGAAGTAATACCTCGACAGCTGCAAATTCACCCACAGAACCTCCACTTCCTACGCGTATAAAAAACGAATTGCAAAAAAATGAACGTCGAGAAGATGATCGAGTTACAGCATTTATTTATGCTTTAGCTGAAACTCATAAAACCGATGCTCAAGTTCAGTCATTTTTAACGATTATTGATAAATATTCAAAAGCGAACAATCTTTTAGCACATACTGAGTTTTGCGGTGATCATCCAGTTGAAGAAGTTAGCCGACTTTTAATGGCAGTTATAATAAAACATCTTGCTTTGGGTTATCAGGTGATAAATTTGATCGATCATCAAGAAACAGGAAATGAAAACAGTCCAAAACTCACGAAACAATTGGCTGAAATGATCAGAACAATTCATCAAACAAAATGGAATTTAATCAGAATTAGACAACAACAAAATAGAAGTTATAAAGAAGTATGTGCTCCAGCACAAGAAAAATGCAGATTTCTTTTACACGAGGTAAGATCAGCGACAAGTTACGAAATCAAAGGACTACATGATTTAAAATTATTATATACTGTTGCAAAATTTCGGAAAACTGTTAAAACAATAATCAGAGATATTCGAAAAAATAGGGACTCACTAAGTAAGCCGGAAGATATTTTGAATGCTTCGATTCAAAATGCGAAAATGAAAAATAAATCTGATGAAGATGTATCCATAACAATGATTATAACGACAACAACAACTACAACAACAATGGCATCGACGCCAGTCATGGCAACTATAGCTTCAACAATGATGACATCAATAATGACGACAACTATATCAACGATGACTACAATGACAATGACGTTAACGACAATGACAACAACATCAACGCCAACACCGACACCAACAACTACATTAACAATGTCAACACCAATGCAAACTTTAACTCCAATTTCGATTCCTATTCAAAATTCAATACAGAAAGAAATGAACGGAAAACATTCGTCAATTTCACCAAAATTAGAAAATTTATCAGGTAACAAAAAAACATTTGCTAAAATAATTGAAAAAATGAAACAGAAAACTTTGAATATTGATTCGAGTGAATTAATGATAAATATTATAAATTTTGTAATTACTGAGGATAGTGGAGATGTCGAAACTTTACGTCGAGCTATGTATTGTCAGATGCAACGAGCAAAGTTACGTGAACAAGGAATTGTAATGATGCAACAATTATTACAGAAAGATTATTTGATAACATCGGTAAAATATTCGTTATTAAACGGCTGGCTTGGCTTTTCTCACGAGAATAAATCTTTAGCTAATGGAATAATGCATTGTCTTGAAAATATTCAGTCAGTAACACCATATCAAAAGTCGAAGATCATTTTAGCCGAGGCGGAAATAATTTCTTGGGCAGTGCAAGCTTTGCGAGCATATGTTATTCAAGCAGAAATACCGACTAAACCAAAAATAAGCGACAAAAGTAGTTTAAATCAAGGAACATATACTTGGTTGCGAAAATTACCCAGAGCAAGATTTTTATTAACAATATTAGGAATGTTAAGCAATTATCAGCATGCAAATGAGATTGGATTATTAATAAATTCCGGTTGCGTGTCAAGCATTTTGACATTGCTTAGACAGATTGGGCCATCAATGTCTACAGAGCCAGGCGTAGATACAGATATGAATATAGATGCAAAACCAAAAGATATACCAGTGAATGTCATATACGAAGATAATTTTGAAAAGAATAAACCGCAAACTGTTCAACTAACTGGTGCTGAATTGGCGGCTTTGATGAAAATAGGTACAAGAGTAGTACGCGGCGTTGATTGGAAATGGGGAGATCAAGATGGGCCTCCACCGGGTGAAGGCCGAGTAATCGGAGAACTTGGAGAAGACGGTTGGATTCGTGTACAGTGGGATAATGGTACTACCAATTCATATCGTATGGGTAAAGAAGGAAAATATGACTTAAAATTAGCTGAACCACCGACGCCACCAGAAACCGATAGCGAGATTGATTCACCACAGGATCTGGCTAAAATCGATAAGGGAAATGAGTTTGTGGATGTCCATCCGACTACTTGTCTGAAATCCGCCTCTATTACCGTACTTCGTGTTATCTTACTTTGTTGTGGCATCGAAGCTGATAGAGTTACTCCTTCTGCTATAAAGATACTCGCTTCTGTATTGCGTGATATCTTATCTCTTGCGTATAAATCCGATTTTAATACACATTCTCAACTTGCAAAAGAACATCATGAAACTTGGGCAACTCTCGGCTTATTAAGAGCTATTGCTAAATCTACTGAACTATGTAAATCTCTGAGTACCAAGGCATGGATTGATTTTCTTTTAAATATAATAGCTGAACAAAGAAATCCAGATTTGGAAAAGCAAATAATGACAGTACGTTTACTTACTGCTGTTCTACCATCTTGGTCAACTGACAATCCTAGTCAAATGTCTTTTCTTGAAAAAATTTTTCGTATATTGGGACATATTGCGCTTAACTGCGATTTGGGTACTAACTTTGAACTTTATTCGAATAAATGTCGCGTTTCATTAACTGCTTCCTATAGTTCTACCGTAGTCGAAGAATTGATTTCACTAATCAGATATCTGCATTCTCTTTCAAAGTGGAATGCGACTTTGAATTCTTTTCTCGCCTCAAAATTATCACTCGCTTCTGATTTGTTAAGTGATGGCCCATTATTTCATATACAATTAAATGAAAATGGAGGTGAAAACAGTATAAACATTCAGGATACAGTGATGGCAACTCTTATCGTTATTGGAGGTCTTGATGACAGACCAAGGATCGGTGGTTTGATCGAAATCGATGGTCATATAGGTACTATATGCAAATTTACTAAACATTCAAAAATACTTGTACAAATACATGATGATAACAATGCTAGTACACGCAAGAAAATTCCATTTTTTGGAGTGAGACAGCTTAGCGAAAAATTTCGTTTAGATCGAATGCCTATGCCTGATTCTTTTATCTCTACTTGGGCTAATTTATTATTGGGTCATCGAAGTATGGATAAAAGACCAAATGGTATGCCAGTAATAGCTGGTTCAGTAAATGCATCCATTTTACGTAATCAACAACAACAACTCGCCGCATTAAATGCTGGAAAAATTATATTAAATTATCAAACAAAATTACGAAAAATATTAAAATATATAATCGACAAAAATATCAGCAATAATAGTAACAATAATAATAACCATAACCAACAGAATCATCACTATTCTCACCATTACTATTATCGTCACCATTATCATCAGCGTCAGATTGACATTGGTGATCATATCAATGATGAGAATAATTGCGAGGTTGATGGTCGACGATGGGATAAAATTAATCGAATCAATCGTGCTTACGAGGATCATGGTGAAAACAATGATAATAACGATATTGAAGAAAATGAAGAAGAAAATGAGGATGATGAAGACAATGACGACGACGATGAAGATGACAATGCGAGAGTAATTGTAATTGACAGTACGAGAAATAATGGTAATAATAGCAATGATAAAAACAAAAATAATAATAATGATGACAAATTTGAAAATCATGGAATTAGTAATGTTATTAATCGAGATATAAGTAGCGAGGATAATTATGAGGAAACTAACGTTGATGGTAGAGAAGATTGTCGTAACAAACGAACAACTCTATTCCAAGAAATGCTGACGCGAGCTACAAAACCACAACCATTAAAACCTATATTCAAACATAAAGAATTGGAAGAGGCTGCACTTACAGTTTCTCAATATTTGGCCTCTGAACTAAAACACTCTTTAATTCAAGTAACAAACATAATAATTACGGGCACAGCATCAGGATCAGCTTCAGTAAGAGGTGTGGCAACAACTGCAGGTCCATTTTCAGAGCCTGAGTCTCCTGTATCTGATTGTTCTTTGATATCTTTGACATCTAGTCAAAAAAAACATTGTAAAAGTACTGGAAGGAAAAGTCCTTTACCAATGAGTCCACTAGTTACTCAATTGATAGAGATGGGTTTTCCAAAAAAAAGTGTAGAATTTGCAATTAAAAGTTTGAGTTCAGCTGTTGGATTTATTACAGCAGAAAGCGTGGTAGCTTGGCTTCTTGAAAATCCGGATGCTACATTAAGTGACAGTGAAACGTTATCAAGTATATATGGATTATCGGATCCTGAAGATTCAACCAGTGAAAATATTGATGAATCTCCGTCGACGCACGAAGCTATTTCTTCTTCAATAATACCACCAAATTATATGAAACGTTCCGATTTCTTATCGGTCGATGAATACGCGATTTATGTAAGAGATAATTTGATACCAGGTATGTTAGTAAGATGCTGCAAAAGCTATGAAGAAGTAGAATATGGCGATATTGGTCAAGTTATAAAAATTGATCCGGAAGGTTTACACGATTTGAATGTTCAAGTTGCATGGCAGCGCAAAGGAGGAACTTATTGGGTAAGATTTATTCATATTGAACTTCTTGGTCATCCGCCAATAATTCCAGGCCCAGCTACACTAAAAATTGGTGACAAAGTAAGAGTAAAAGCATCAGTGACTGTGCCTAAATACAAATGGGGTTCAGTGAATCATCAAAGTATTGGAATAGTTACAGGTATAATAAACAATGGGAAAGATGTGGCTATTGATTTTCCGCAGCAAAATAATTGGACTGGTTGTGCGATAGAAATGGAGCGAGTGCCCTCCTGTCATCATTCAGTCTCATGTAATTCTTGTCACTTATTACCAATATCCGGTCCACGTTTTAAATGCAAGTATTGCGAAAATTATAATCTCTGTGAAAATTGTTTTTATACGAAACGATGTCATCGACATGGCTTCAATCGAATTGTCGAGCCAGGCTCAGCAGCGGTATATGCCGGTAAACCGGGAAGGTATCATAGACAAGATTATATAGAATCATCTCTAATCGATGATTGGTCTAAATGTATAAGAACATTAAGAGTTTCTTCCCCACAAAGCTGGGCAACACGATTATTTGATGGAACTGGTCTATATTGGCAGAGTCCTCAGGGAAAACATTGGATTCGTATGGAAATGTTGTCTGGCATATTAGTTCATTCATTGAAAATAATTGTAAATCCACAAGATGGCAGTTATATGCCATCGCTAATTGCAATAAATGTCGGCGAATCATTCAACAGTTTAGTAGAATTGGCAACAATCAGCGTACGGCATACTGACACAAGTGTACTTTTACTCCAAGATATGAAAGAATATTATCCGTGTATCGAAATAGCAATAAAGCAATGTCGAAACGGTGGTATAGATTGTAAGATACGCGGCCTTCAAATAATCGGCAAAAGAAAAGTATTTGAGAATCAATTAGCAACGTCCATTTCATTTCTAGCTTCAGATTGGGAGATCATTCAAGAGCAAATGAACTCTCAACGTGGATCTGAACCACAGCCTCAGCATTCGGCTGTTTATGTCTGGGGATTAAATGACAAAGATCAACTCGGAGGATTAAAAGGATCGAAGATTAAATTACCCGTTTACAGCGAAGTTCTTTCAAAATTGAAACCTGTTCACATAGCTGGTGGTAGTAAAACTCTATTTGTTGTCAGTCAAGAAGGAAAACTATATGCATGCGGAGAAGGTACGAATGGTCGTCTTGGCCTTGGAGATGATAGCAATGTATGCGAACCGAAGCCTATCCCATTTTTGAGTCAATACGTAATCAAGAAAGTGGCTGTACATTCAGGAGGAAAACATGCATTAGCTCTCACTCAAGATGGTAAAGTATTCTCTTGGGGTGAAGGAGAAGATGGCAAGCTAGGCCATGGAAATTCCATTTCTTTAGATAAACCAAGATTAATAGAATCTTTAAAATCAAAAAGAATACGAGATATTGCATGTGGATCGGGTCATTCAGCTGCTATAACTAGTAGTGGAGAATTATATACCTGGGGTTTAGGCGAGTATGGGCGATTGGGTCATGGTGATACTGCAACACAATCAAAACCAAAATTAGTACAATCTTTGGTTGGTCAGCGTGTAATACAGATTGCATGTGGTAGCAGAGATGCACAAACAATGGCATTGACAGCAGATGGATTGGTATATTCATGGGGTGATGGAGATTTTGGTAAACTAGGTAGAGGAGGCAGTGACGGTTGTTATACACCATTATTGATTGATCGACTTAATGGTTTGGGAGTAGTGCAAATCGAGTGCGGAGCTCAATTTTCCCTTGCATTAACTAAATATGGTGAAGTATGGACTTGGGGTAAAGGTGATTATTTTCGACTCGGTCATGGTAACGATCATCATGTTCGAAAACCAACGCTGGTTGAAGGACTTCGTGGGAAAAAAATTATACACGTCGCTGTTGGTGCTCTTCATTGTTTAGCGGTAACGGATATCGGACAAGTATATGCTTGGGGCGATAACGATCATGGTCAACAGGGAAACGGTACAACAATCGTTAACAAGAAGCCATCATTGGTTCATGAACTTGATGATGCAAGAGTAAATCGTGTTTCTTGTGGTTCCAGTCATAGCATTGCTTGGGTTTTGACCGATCAACCAGCGATTAATAATCAAGAACCAGTTACATTTCCGACTACAAAAGATCCACTAGGTCAAATGTTGCTTACATTTAAAAGCACTATCACCGGATTGGAAACTGATTTAAGCAATTATCCGATTCCTTCTTGCTCTAAAACATCTACTGTTTCTCAAATAAACGGCGGTGATATCATCAATAATGGTGACATAATTCTTAACATGTCCACTTTTTCCTCCGGCAACAGACCTTCTCTCTCGAGCATTATTCTCTCATTGGAAAGTAATGTAGCGAAACAGCAAGCATTACAACATGTGATAAATGCACTTCGTATAATACAAGCTCGAATCATTGTAGTTACAGCATTGCAAAGCCATTCAACATTAAAATTAGCTAATAGCAATGGCAATATTAATAATAGTAAATGCTGTCCGATAACTGAAATAATGGTGCCAGATGGAACAATTACTGGATCAAATATCATTGGTGGAGGACATAATCATGTATATCAGAATGTGGGAGATAGTGCACAAGGTGGTGGAGAAGCACCTGCAAATGCGGAACTTATTAATTTAGTAAATAATAGCCCGCGAACAAGTCCCGAATCTGAAGATTATCCATTAGCAACTGTTTTTCCTTCGATGTCCAGTTCCGCTAGTTTATCCTCACGTGCCTCAAAAATGTCAAGCAGCGCAATGAGCGTAATTGCAGCAACTCTTACATCTAACGCGCAAATAGTTGGCGAAGGAGTCACTTCAGATCGTAATTTGGATGATTTTACATGTAGTCTGACTGAAGAGGATGGTAGGATGCTGATCGATCTATTAAAATTAGCTGTTGCTAATCGAGTATGCAAAGGAGCTAAAGAGACAATATCTTCGGTATTGATCGCATTAGCAAAAGTAAATCATTCGATTCGTAATATAGTGCTAGAAATTTGTATTACAGAGTTGGAGGATACAGTAGCGAATTCGAATAATAGAAGCAATGTACCACAACCGATAGTACAAGAAAGTCCACATCCATACATAGATGGTACAACATTGACTGGTCATGTTAAAATATCAGGTGCAGAAGCTCTTAGAGTTGAATTTGATCGACGTTGTTCCACCGAAAGACGCCATGATCCACTTACTATTATGGATAGTAATAATCGAGTGGTGGCTGTGAAGTCTGGTAGAGAATGGAGTGAATGGGCTGCTGAGATTCGAATTCCAGGTGATGAGCTCAGATGGAGATTTTCTTCGGACGGATCGGTGAATGGTTGGGGATGGCGATTTACAGTATATCCTGTGCTTGCGAGCCTCGCACCGCATGATTTAATCTCGGATAGAGCAGTTCTATCGCAACCTTCTATTGCACTTGCTGAATCTCTTCTGGATAACACTTTGATCACATTGGATAGAAATATCGCGACACGATTAACAACTACCTTAGCTCAATGTAGTCAATTAAGCGTGTTATCTGCTCAACAACGAATGTGGGCGTTAAAAAAATTACAAGTTGTCTATTCTTCTGGACCAGGTATACGTCCGGAAATCGCACTTTCATCACTTCTCGGATCATTACCTCAAGCACTACTGAAACAATATACTTATGAAGATCCTTTGGTCCGTGGTGGAAAACAATTAATGCATAGCGATTTTTTCAAGGTTCTTGTAGCTCTTGCCTGCGATCTTGAATTGGACGGTATGCAATGTTGTTCGGAAATTCACAAATGGTCTTGGTTTCGAAGATATTGTCTTTCCGTACGGGTTGCCAAATCTCTTATAAATCGGACGTCTCTTCCAAAACCATTCTGTCTTGAAGTTACCAAACAAATTAACGAAATGATAACAGACAAAGAAGGAAACACCAAAGACCACGAGAATCATGAGTTATTCAAACAGGAACATGATGAGCAACTGTTACAATGGTTAAATCGTAGGCCGGAAGATTGGATGTTATCATGGGATGGTTCTGGTGCTATTTATGGTTGGGGTCATAATCATCGCGGACAATTAGGTGGACTTGAAGGAGCAAAAGTGAAACTACCTGTTCTTTGCGAGAGTTTGTCTGCACTTCGACCTGTCCAGCTTACTGGTGGAGAGCAAACTTTATTTGCAGTTACTGCCGATGGAAAAGTCTACGCAACTGGTAAATTTTCTTTTCTTCTTTTCTTTCTCTTTTTTTTTTTTGATTCAATTTTTGTTTTATTTATTATTTTACTTTTGTTTATCATTGAATAGGATATGGCGCTGTTGGACGTCTAGGAATTGGAGGAACGGACTCTGTTATGGTACCCACGCTTTTAGAATCCATTCAACATGTATTCGTTAAAAAAGTAGCTGTTAATTCAGGAGGTAAACATTGCCTTGCCTTAAGTTCTGAGGGACACGTTTATTCTTGGGGAGAAGGAGATGACGGAAAATTAGGACATGGAAATAGATTGTCATATGATCGACCGAAATTAATTGAAGAGTTATTGGGTACCGAAATTGTTGATATAGCTTGTGGTGGTCATCATAGCGCGGCAATCACTAGTGCTGGTTGGCTTTATACTTGGGGAAAAGGTATGGATAGGAAACTAAAAATAACTCGAATAATAAGAAAACAAATAAAAACAAGTATACATATACATAATTATATACATATATATAATTATTATCGATTTTTAGGTCGATATGGACGATTAGGACATGGAGATAGTGAAGATCAATTGACGCCTAAATTAATCGAAGCTTTACAAGATTATAAAGTAATTGATGTAGCATGTGGAAGTGGTGATGCGCAAACTCTTTGTGTTACTGATGATGATAATGTTTGGAGTTGGGGTGATGGAGATTACGGAAAACTAGGTAGAGGAGGTAGCGATGGTTGTAAAATTCCAATGAAGATCGAATCTCTCGCAGGACTTGGTGTCATTAAAGTTGAATGCGGCAGTCAATTCTCGGTAGCATTGACAAGATCAGGAGCAATATATACATGGTAAAAATTCAAATGATCAATTTTTTAATGATTTTAAATTCTTTTGTATGTAGAATCTTCATATCTATTTAAGTTCATATTTATATAAGTAGGAATTAAAAAAGAAGAATTAAAAAAAAACAAAAAACGTATTCTAATTCTTTATTTTTTGTTTAGTTTCTACATTTAAATTATTTTTAGATAATTACATAAATGATTATCAAATTTTATACATAAACAGGGGTAAAGGAGATTATCATCGTTTGGGTCATGGAACAGATGATCATGTGCGAAGGCCACGTAAGGTGGCAGCACTTCAAGGAAAAAAAATCATTTCTATAGCAACTGGTTCGTTACACTGTGTAGCATGTACCGATAAAGGAGAAGTTTTTACTTGGGGAGACAATGATGAAGGCCAGTTGGGTGATGGAACAACAAGTGCGCTTCAGAGACCAAGATTAGTTCATGCATTGCAGGGTAAAAAAATAACTCGAGTTGCTTGTGGTAGTGCTCATACTTTGGCATGGAGTACAATGAAAGCTACTCAAAGCAAAATGCCTGCCACTACACCAATGGAGTATGATTTAGTAAAAGATTTACCCTTTCCTGTGTTGCACAACCGATTAGTGCTTCTTCATCATTTTGCTGAATTACTTTGTCCATGTTTGCCGATGTATCCAATTACTGGCCCTGTTAGTTTGAGTAAATTAGCACCCATATTAGTATACAGCATCAAAGAAGCAACTTTCCGTAAAGTGGTTCAAGCAACAATGGTCAGAGATCGACAACACGGACCAGTAATAGAATTAAATCGAATACAAGTAAAACGAGCTAGAAGCAAAGGCGGATTAGCTGGACCAGATGGTATTAAATCTGTTTTCGGTCAAATGGTTTCAAAAATATCTTTATTAACACAGGATGTTCTCTTTTTTCCTCATAGAATTTGGAAAGTGAAATTCATCGGTAGGTTAATAAAAATTTTAATAAATAAAATAGTAATAATAATAAATAAATTTTAATAAATATAAAATAGAAAAAGAAAAATATGAAAAGAAAAAAAAATTAAAAATAGTTTAAGAAAAAAATTAATGAAATTATCTCATATTCTCAACAGGAGAGAGCGTAGATGATTGCGGTGGCGGATATAGCGAGAGTATAGCAGAAATGTGTGATGAATTACAAAATGGTTCCTTACCATTACTTATACCAACGCCAAATGGTCGAGATGATAATGGCACTAATAGAGATTGTTTTCTTTTGAATCCAATAGCTGATTCACCATTACATATGAACATGTTTCGATTTCTTGGAATTTTAATGGGTATAGCTATACGAACTGGTAGCCCATTGAGTTTGAATTTGGCAGAACCTGTGTGGAAACAACTTGCGGGTATATCGTTAACGCCTGCCGATTTAACTGAAATTGATAGAGATTATGTTCCCGGATTATTATGTATTCGAGATATGGATCCTGACGAAAAAATGTTTCAAACACTTGAAATGCCATTTTCTACGCCATCGGCTATAGGACACGATGTATCTTTGTCTAGCAGGTTTTTATATTATTATATTATTTTTTCTATCAATTCTAACATTTATGTTCGATTTAAATATATATATTATTAAAGATATTTATAATATATATAATATATTTAATAAAATTAGATATTTAAATATATATATTAAAGATATTAATATATTTTTGGAATACTTTCAGAAGATCTATTATAGAGATCAAAACAAATATAAAAATTCGTATATAAAAATATTGGTTATTAAGTTATAAATAATTTAAATTCACATTAAGTTGGATGAAAAGAGAAAGAAATAGAGTGCAACAGAATAATGTAACAGAAATAATTTGATTTGATTTTATTTTCATCTTGCTTCGTTTAATGCAAACTTTGATTCTTATGATTTAGGAAAATCGATTTTCCAAAATTACATAAATATATTAATATTCTGAATATATAATTATTAAATAATCCCATAAATAATGTTAAAAGTTCAGTTACAAAGAATCATTAACATTTATTAATAACATATATACGCTTTAAATTAAATCGTTTAGATAAGAAGATAAGATTTAAATAATTTAGATAAGAATTAAATAAACAATATCCAGCTTTGATATATAAAGAATTGTTGTTTGAAAACTATAAATAATTTTTTTTCAAATGATGATAATATCTAAACATTGATATATGACCATATATAATGAAAGTAATAATAACAAAAATTAAACAATGCATTAAATTCATTATAATTCAATGAATAATTAAATATATATTAAATTCATTATATTCTTTTAATCAACACTAAAAAAAGTATTATCTATTATTTTTATTATAAAATTTTTTAATTTTTTAAATATTAATAAAAATTAATATTAAATAAGTTTTTTAATAAGAAAGATTTGTTTTGAAAAAAAATTAAAGGATTATCTCAATTATAAGAAATAATTTTTACAAATAAAAATTAATAAATTAACAATTTAAATAAATAAATTAAAATATTATATTTGTGTATGCATATATGTGTGCACACATATATATTAAAATCATTCTTTTGAATTATTATTATTAATGATTGATGATTTAATAATATTTCCAAATATTAAAAATATAGAAAAATATTTGAGATGATAATTATAATTATATATTAATATAATTAATATTAATATATTGAATGATAATTATGATATTAAAAGACATATATCATAATAATATTTGATCTTATTATAATTTTGTATAAATCACAGTTAAATATCTATAAATTTTTAATAGAGTAAAGTTTTATATTTTTTATTGTATATTTTTATAAATATTTTTAACATAAAAATATTTTGAAAACACTATCTATGTATTTTTAAAATAAAGTATTTTTAAAATAATGTATTTTTAAAATAATTATAATAATTGCATATGCATAAATTGCATATTTTGTATTGCATTTGTTAAATTATTAATTGTTGTATTAACAGTAATGTTAATACGATAATGTTATTCGGACTTTGTACATTATGAATTTATATATTTCACAAAATAATATAGTATAAATTGGTTAATAGAATATATTATTTTAATTTATATTCTTATATAAAAATTATACTTACATTATTTATACAATATTTACATTCTTCTCAGGAATTATTTTTCCATATATTTTCATATATTATATGTGACCAAAAATTAAATAAAAATTAAATTATACTAATAATTGGTATATTGAAAACTATTTATTTTAAGTAAAAAATCTGATAGTAAAAAATCATAGCGAAAATTTTGATTCTCTTAGATGATCATAATACTAATTTGTTATGTTTAATCCATTTATATTAAAAGAATCAGTATGTTAAATATAGTTAAATATAATAGTTAATAATTCAATAATCTATAATATTTGCATCGAAAAATCAGATAAAATTCTTTTTAAATTTACTCAATCTTTAAACTGTGATAAGTTTGCTAAAATTCATTTGAAATTTATAAAAACTTTAAAAGTCATTTTAAAGTTTGATCTTTTTAATCCATTTTATTGAAATCAAAAAGATAAAAACAGAAATGTATCAAACTTCAAAATTTTTTTATTTGTTAAATGCACACAAGTATAATTTTTTCTATAATTTTTAAACAAAAATATTGAAAAATATAATTATTTGCTAAGAAGAATCAAGTATTAAAATTTTAAATTATTATTTATCTAAAAATTGAAGTAAAATATTACTAAAAAATATTAAATTTTATAATATTCTATAAATATACATAATAGATATATATAGATATATATAGATAAGTTTATAGAAATTGGAAAAATGAAGTGATAAAAAGCAAATTAAAATCTAAATTTTTTATTATTTAATATGTTAGATTAATTTTATTTTAATTGACATTTTTTTCTATAAAATTATTGTTCTTATATTCGATAAAACTTTTTCTTTATTTTTAACTTGTGTTAGAAAATATGATAATTTTTCTCAAAAAAAAAAAAAAAAAAAAAAAAAGAAATTATATTAAAGGAGCATTCTTTTTTACGAAATTACAATTATTTAAAAATGCCTTCAATTTATAATTATATTAAAATTACAAATAAAAAATATTTTATATTATTCTTGAGCTTATTATATAGTATATACATCTCAAATATCAATAATATAAACTCTAAACATTTTCTTAACAAAATTTCTTAAAACCTTATAAATGTTTAAAATGCAAAAGTATACAAACATGCGCAAAACGCTAAAATTTTTATCAATTATAATTAAATTAGCTATAAAATTTCAATTGAAACAAATCCAAATCAATTCTTTTTGCATTTTGATTTTTATAGAATTTAAAAACAATATACCTCATCGAAAAGTAGAATCGTTAATAAAATTTTATAAAAAAAATTATTGATTATCTTCAAATATTAATAATTAATAAATATAAATATAATTACAATAATATATAATAAAAAATATAGAAATTTATTTAAAAATAAAAAATATAAATGTGATCCTTACAGGATTAGACAAAATATTTCTTGTAATTTTAATTTGTAACATTTTTTCATATTTTTAATATTTACAGAAAAAATCATGTATTTTATGTTTTATATGTTTAAACCGAACATATGTGTAGAATATAAAAAAAAGTTTGTCGGTTAATATAAATAGATTCTATATTTTCAAATTGATGGAAATCTATTTAAAAAATTTTCTAAAAAATTGATTTTAATTTCAAGGCCAAAATTTTTTTTTATTTCGCGTTTTATTCATTATAAGAATCAAATTTATTAAAATAAAAAAAATCATGATTTATAACTTTTCTTCAAAAAAGATTATATAATTATATATGATATAATTATATTTTGCAGCCAGACAGATCATAAATATTAATTATGATATTAACTATTATGATCTATTATTTTGATTATTATATAAACTACTTTATTTGAGTATTATCGATTAAATATCGAACTATTATTCCTTAATATGAAATATCGACTTATTTATAGTTAATTATAATTATTTATAATATGAAATATATATACTTATTTATAATTAAATTAAATAATATTATTTTATATTATCAGAGTTATATCAATAATACATTATATATAATAATGATTCACATACTCGTATACGTGAAAAATAATTCCTTGCTATTTCATCAGTA
Organism: Apis mellifera; assembly: GCF_003254395.2. Classification (NCBI taxonomy): domain Eukaryota; kingdom Metazoa; phylum Arthropoda; class Insecta; order Hymenoptera; family Apidae; genus Apis; species Apis mellifera. Next base: position 575,850 of record NC_037640.1, on the reverse strand, counting down.
ATGCACTATTTATTATCTATTTTAGATGAAACTTTCTATTTGCATATGTTAAAAATTTATAAATAATATTTATTAATGTGTTGGGCAAGTTTTAATACATAAATTTCTTTTGTATAAAATCAAATTTTACTTATTATACATATTATACTAATTATATATTATAATAATACATATTATAATAATTAAAAAAAATGTGAATAATTTACTATAAATGTAAATTTTCACTATGATTGATGTATTCGAAATATATAAAAAATATAAACAAAATTTATTTAAAAAATAATAAAATTTTAATAATATTTAAAAAAAAATGATTTAATTAATTATTAACTAACTTTCAAATTAACTATGGTTCTTTTGAAAAATAAAATAAATATATAAATAGTATAAAATATAAATAATAATATATAAATAATAAATTATATAAATAATAATATATAATATATGAAATAAAAAAAATTTTGGTTTTGAATTTTGAGATCAAGATTAATTTTGTATTTTGTAAAAAGTTTTTTAACAGATATTTATTTATTTGAAAGTGTAAAATCTATAATTATAGAAAAACTCTTACATCCTGTATTGTTTTTCTTATATAAAAATTTAAAAAATGACATTTTAGAATTGCTCGCTTAAACTTATGTAAGAACGATATTATTATTATTAATTATTATTATTATTTTTTTTTTCAGATATCGAAAAATCACTCCAGAAAATAAACATGAATATGTCCAATTAGCTTTAAATTATAGATTACATGAATTTGATACTCAAGTATCTGCCGTTCGCGAAGGAATGTCAAAAGTTATACCTGTACCTTTTCTCGCATTATTTAGTGGACCTGAATTGGAAACAATGGTTTGTGGCAGTCCAGATATTCCACTCACTTTATTAAAATCTGTTGCAACTTATAAAGGTATAAGCAACAATATATATTATAATATAATTTAATTTTTCAGTTCTCATTATATATTTATTTCTTAGGGATCGAAGCAACAGCTCCTTTAATACAATGGTTTTGGGAAGTAATGGAAGAATTTTCCAATCAAGAAAGATCTTTATTTCTACGATTCGTTTGGGGTAGAACTCGTTTACCACGTACAATTGCGGACTTTCGAGGAAGAGATTTTGTCTTACAAGTATTTATAAAAATATTTTCATCATATTTATATAATTATTTGCTATTTATTCTTATTTTTTCTTATCTATTTAGGTAATGGATAAATATAATCCACCAGATCATTTTCTTCCTGAAAGTTATACATGTTTTTTTCTCTTGAAAATGCCCAGATATTCTTGTAAAGCAGTATTACGACAAAAATTAAAATATGCGATACATTTTTGTAAGAGTATTGATACAGATGAATATGCTAGAGTACAAGCTGCAACCAATTCAGATACTGAAGAAACGGATAGTCTTGCTAGCGAAGAATATATTTCGCTTTAAAGAAATTAATCCCGCAATTATTTTTTCATACAATTAAATACGTTAAATTTTTTTTATTAATTTTTTTTTAAATAATAATTTACCAAAAAAAATTTTTCTCCATTAAATTTAGTTTCAAACCAGATATTTAATAAGATATAATCTGTTAATAAGATATTTAATTTGTTAAGTTTAAGAAGTATACTTTTTCTCTTTTATCTTTTTTCACATATGCGCGCATGAATAATTCAAGTTGTATTATAAAAGTTATATTGCTTACTATCGACAATATTCTGACATTCTAAAGTATTATTAAAAATTATTTATTATCAAAGAATGCTCTAGTGTATTATTCGTATATGTTATTTGTGCATGTTATGCAATATTATTATTTATTTTATATTTGTATATTATATTAATATCTGTATAATTAGAAAACTGTATATATTGTTTTTATATTTGAATATAATTATTTGTATACTTTCGTGTATTAGATATAGAATTTCATTTTATATATGTGAAATTTTATTAAATTTAATATCATTGATATGATAAAAAATTAAATTTTGTTTTTTCGGAAAATAAAAAACTAATCATAAATAATTTCTATTGTGTTCATTAAACAACATATGAGAAAAATAAAATAATTTTTTTTCTATGATTATACTTCTTAAATTATAAAATAAAGATATAAATTAATAAAAGTATTTTGCGTTTTTTATATCAATTTAATAAAAATATTATTTCTTGAATTTTTTTTATATAATTGCGGATCAATATAAACAAATCATTATTATAAAAGATTAATGAGTAATTGATAATATTTCATAAAATTCATGATCATTAAAACGATAAAATATATATGAAAACATTTTTTTTTACAATATGAAATGTAATATTGAAATATTATAAAAATATTATATAAATTCATATTTTTTCTCATTAAAAATATAATTTGTTTAATATAACACAAGGTATTTCTAACAATAAGTATTTGTTTTAATTTATGTTAGAGTTTTTAAATTTTTAGTTGCATATTAATTATACGAGATTGAATTTATCTGCAACAAAATTACCAGATGTAATAATAGGTAAATAATAAAATTTATTAAATATCTTATACATAATATAGAAAATAATTTAAATATTATTTTCAGGTAAAGGTAATGCAGGTTGTAATGCTCTTTATTATCTAGGAAAATATAATGCTAATACTATTATATTAGACAAATTGAAATTAATATCTATACTATCTACATATGGCACATTATTGGTCTTGTATTTTATATAGAGTGATTCAAATAATGTTGAAACAGAATTATTAAATATTACAAGACATATGTATAATATATCTTTGGAAAAATATAAATATAAGATTGGAAAAATAATAATCTTTATAATTTGCACTTTCTAATATAAATATTCGTTTTTATATTTATTATATTATATATTATCCATTCTTATTGCATTTTTTTCTTCATAATCACTAAGCCATAATTTTCAACTAAGATTATTAAGTTATGAAACTATTTAAGAATTTTTTTATTAAGCATATGAGCATATATATAAGCACTGATTTCTAGAATGATATTTATTATTTCAGTTTTTTATTTTCTTTATTTTTTTTAACTATTATGTATTGAATATAAGTATAACTTTTATAACAGATATTTAAAATTATTAATATTTTATTTTCATTACTTTTTTATTCCATAAAAACATTACATTAATATATTTTTGCCACTATATATGTATATATATTTAATTTTATTATTATTGTTGTAATAATAATTAAATATCAACACGAGACAAATATAGAATATAGAATATGGAATATAGAATATAGAATATAGATGGATAAATATTAACTTATGGATAAATAAATAAATGCAATAAATATGGAAAATTTCTTTATATATATCGTGAAATTAATATTTTTTTTTTTATATTTTTATTATTTTTTTTTTTATTCATTATTCTTTGTATATTCGGCAAAATACAAAAAAACTTCTAGTTCTAAATAACTCACATTGGAATTAAATTTTAATTTCGTTCATTTATAAATAATAAATTTGAATTCAGTTTTTTATCTGATATATTAGTTATTCAATTATATATTTTTTTTATTAGTAATTTCGATATATATATTATAGGAATGATTAAATGAATATAAAAGACTAATTACTAGTTATAAAGTTTTCAGTATTAAAATCAATTTAATTTTTAACTAAGAAGCAAAAAAATTATTTCTTTTATTAAATGAAAAGAATATTTAAGAAACAATTATTGATTCAACTTTATTAATAAACACTTTGACAAAATCAACAAAAAAATGATTGTCAGATAAAAATTATTTAATATATATTTTATTCTTTCAAATAAGAGCAATAATCAATAAAAAATATATATGAAATAATTAAAATTATTTAAATTATTGAAGATCCAGTTTTGAAAAAAATCACAACAGAAAATATTAAAAATAGTAAAAAATTTGTGATGTAGAGACAATATATAAAAACAAATATTGTTCTTAATGTTATTAATTTTGTTCAAAAATGTAATAAAGATGATTAATACTAACATTCTTCTAATATCAATGAAGCATGCATATATTATTACAAAACATATAAAAGGATTGTAAAATCTTCAAATATTAAAGATCTTGATATAAGTTTATATTTTTGAATTTAAGGAAACTCAATGATTGTAGCTGGTTATGAATAAAATCTTATTGCAATCTGTAAATCTAATAAATAATTAATCAATATCTTAATTATAATTTAATCAGAAAGATAATTTTATAATATATAAGATAACTTATAAACTTATTAATATACTTTACTTATATAAAAAATTTATAAATATTTTCTATTTATGAATTAAATTGGAATATCTTCAATATAGAATTAATGATTCAATTATTTCCTAAATTATTAATAATTGAAATAAAAATTATAATATATAGATTAGAAAGTTTTAGTTTTGGTCATAAACCAATTATAACTATTTAAAATTATCTATTATTATCAATATTGCGTATTTTTTATTTTTCATTTTCTTTTGATTTTTATTTTATTGAATTTAAAAGATCTTCATTATTCTGGATTTTTTTTATTTTTGTGCTTATAATACTAGAATGATATTGGGAGAACAAATTGAATAATTAATGGATAGCCAAATTCAATTACTATATCAGAAAGTGGAATTTATCATTTTGTTTTAATATTATTCTATTAATAATATTTTAAATTTTATTTTTATTTATTGATTCATAGATTTCTACCAGAAAGAAACAATTTGATTTGAATAACTAAAAGATTTTATGAATTTACAAAAATTATAATATTATATTCCTATATGAATCATTAAGTGGAAGAAATTTAAAAATGGATCCTTTCTATGAAGTAACTTAATTTTATTAAATTAATATGAATATGTTATAGATAAGAATAAATTATTGTATATAATCTATTTATTGCAATTACTTATTGAAAAAAATATTATTATGGAGAAATGTCAAAGTTGATATGGTTTTCTGCACTAAATAAAACTAAATAAAATAACTAACAAAATAAAAATTGTATTGTATAATTATGATGAATATTATGGTTTAATAAAAAATCAAAATAATAAGTATCGTGCAATATGAAAAAATATATTTTTCATATAATAAAATAGTAAATAAATATATCAAAAAAATAAAAAAAAATATTAAATGATTTTTTATTAGATTCAAGAAAAAGCTATTATAAAAGTGTTATTTTATTCAACATGTCTCATCTTAAAAAATTTTATCTTCAGGAACCTGATATTTAAAAAGCAACAGATTATTTGTTCACAAAATAAATACAAATCTAACTATAATAAAACAATTTATATTTGCATGTGTTAAATTATACTGGAAGAGTAGAAGTAGATTGTATGTGTGACAACTTTAAAATCTGGATTAAATAAAATTATAAATTCAATATTTAAAGAAAAGTACTTTTATATTGATATTTTTTCTTATTTTTTGTATTTAATTGTAATATCACTATTGATATACACAATTATGATATACTATTATGAAATAGTATTTTTTCAATTTTTTTATTTTCAAATAACATGTTAGTTTATTATAAGTTTATATGAAAAAAGTAATAAAATGGAAAAAGATTTTAATATATCTATATACAATATTATTGAATATATCGATATTTTATCCATGCAAGGAAAAATAGGTAATAAATATATTATATTTAGATTATTAAAATCTAGATATTAATATATAATTTATAGCAAAAATATAATAGAAATTTTAATTGAAGATAAAATATCAGAATTTTTCAAATCACTCAATTACAAATTAAAATAGTAAAAATTAAAAACAAAATTATATATTTGATTAGACTTAGTTTTGTTAGAGAATTTGGTTTTGAATTACATATTCTAAAATAATCTTGCCAGCTGATTTATAAAACTTGTAGTGGATTATATAAAATGGAACATAAATATTAAGTATTAGTATTATAATCTCAGTTATTAAAAAAGAATATGTGTAATATAATAGCGAAAAAATATTAATTTTTATTTTATAACTATATATTATTAACATTAATAATAGTTATATCTTTCTTTGTGATTTAAATTTTAGAAAAAATGATATATTATATATGTGTATTATTCAATAGAAACTAACTTGAAATTGTCATAATATTGGCACTTATTTAAAAAAAATGATAGTTTTCATAATCGATTATGAAAAATTGGTATAAAGAGAAATTGTTGCATATCTATATAAAAGATTGGTATATTCCAAAATATAATTATAATAATTATAATATAATTTTTATATTCTTATTATTAATAAAATGATATTGATAACATAATTTCATTTTATTAGAAATTATTTATAAAAATAAATGTCTTATTTATGCAAAATATAAAAAATATTTTATTTATATAGAATATGAATATATATTATATGTAAATAAAATGATCTTAAGTTAAAAAATTATAATTAATATTAATTTTAGTATATCAACATTCAAAAAAAAAAATATAATAAAGGATATCTTTAATGTAGTAGTTATGAGATTGAAACTATGATAAAACAATATATAATGAATCTTTATTTTTAAAATATATATAATTCTATTGAAAAATTATTTATAAAGTTTAAGATAAATATAATCAACAATTATAAAATTTAATTAATACATTTACATTTATCCTGCTAAAGGATTAGCATGAATAGTTACATTATTTATTCGGGTTTCTGTAAGAGGTCTATAATTTTTTGGATTTACCGGCAATTTTTCTAGTTGTTCAAGGGTTTCTAAACCATCTATTATCCTAAAAAATAACAATTAATTTGATAACTAAATTATATAAATTACATAAATATAATAAATTTAAATAACTTTAAAATTAATATAAATTTAAAAATAAGTATAATTACTTTCCAAATAAAGTATATTTTAAATCTAAGTGTGGTTGAGGCCCATATGTTATAAAAAATTGACTTCCATTTGTATTTGGACCATTATTAGCCATAGAAACAAATCCTCTTGCATTATGTCTTAATTCTTCTTTAAATTCATCTTCAAATGGACGATTCCATATTGATGTTCCACCTTTACCAGTATGTGTAGGATCTCCAGTTTGCACAATAAATCCTTTTATATTTCTATGAAATAAGCAATTATCATAATAATTGCTAGCGCATAAGGCAAGAAAATTCTGTAAAATTATTTCAATATAAATAATTTTAAGAAAATTGTTACAAAATAAGAAAAAAATCTTACTTCACACGTTTTTGGACACAGCTCACAAAATAATTCAATTTTTATATCTCCAATGTCAGTATGTAACGTTACACTCTGCAAGTAAAAATTGATTATTACGTATACATATGTATATATATATATGTATGTATGTATGATGTATGTATGTATGTATGTATGTATGTATGTATGTATGATGTATGTATGTATGTATGATGTATGTATGTATGTATGTATGTATGTATGTATGTATGTATGTATGTATGTATGTATGTATGTATGTATGTATGTATGTATGTATGTATGTATGTATGTATGTATGTATGTATGTATGTATGTATGTATGTATGTATATATATAATATATATATATATAAAATAATTATGAAAACTAATTTAAATCAATAACAGAAAAATAACATTCATACCATTTTCAATGTAATCATTCATTAATTTAATTTAGAGAATAAAATTCTTATATATAAAAAAAAGGAAATATACATATGTATATATGCAAACTTAAGACCACCATATTGAAAATTTATAGAATTACCAACGAAATCAAATATATGAATATATTTATAAATGAAATTAAATTTAAATTAATATATTAATTTAAATAAATTACAGAAAAAATAACAAAAATTGAAAAATATTTAAAATAAAGAAATATATTTGAATCATTTATAAAAAATATAAACTATTTTATGAAAGATATTCAAATATTTGTAACCAACTTGACTTTGGTTCAAAACGGTAAGGAATCATAGCAGCGCCACTTATTTCTGCTGAATCTTCCGCTCATTTCTTACTACAAGTAACGGTTAAGTAAAAAAAGATATCGAATATTGTGGCACAGGTTTAACTTGTAAAAAGCATATGTAATATTATTTAAATTGAATATAAAATTATATTCTATATAATAAGTGAGAAAAAAACTTAATTGTGAAATTTATTACAAAAGAGAGTGACAAGAAAACCTAGACGAGTGGCGCGTCTGTGCAAACGGCTCCTCTTTGGTTGCATGACGTAATTGTATTGATCGCGGAAGAAGAGCCGAAAGTCGCGCATTCGCCATCTTGAACGAATTGTGGAAAAGAAGTTTCTGTGTCTCGCAGGCGCGGTACACTTATAATAATTGTAATCCGTGACAATCCGGACATTAATTAATTTAACTGGGAATTAACCCTTTTGTGAATTAGAAACCCATTTGGAGCGGACCAAGGCAAGTCATATTTCTTTGATTTACTTCTTCGTCTAAATCTTTTTTTCTAAGTAGAAACATATCTAACTTTGTCGTCTGATCATTAATTTCAAAAACTCTCTTTTGATTTATATCAATAATATAATATCTTTTAAATTTTAGTAAGCTATTAATTTTATTAAGTTTTTCTTATTAAATTTTACATACACTTTGACGTGAATCTTTTTGTTTTGAATTTTCATGATTTTGACATCGCAATTTTGGAATTAAATTTAATCTTTATATTCCAATTATTCTATATATTTTTAATTATAATTTTTATTTATTTCATTTCAAATAATTCATTACTTTGTAGATTGTTATCTATTTTTTATCAATTTATATTCCGTGCATCTCTTTTCTTCTCATAATAAAAGTTAGTGAAACTTGTCCGCTTTCTACTTTACATCTTACCTTGCATTTCACGCATTGAGTTATCTTTTCTCTTTTAATAATATTCATTTAATAATATTCTATTTTAGTAATATTCAAATATTATTCCAATCAATTTTATTTTTATATGTATTTATATTATTAATATATATATATTTTTTAATAATTTATGAAGAGCAATTTGTCACTTATTTTTTTGTCTAATTTTATGATTATTATTTGTAATTAATTTTGTTTTCTTACATATATATATATATACACACATATATAAAATTATATATATTTTTTTGTAAATTTTGTTTCAATTGTTAACCTCTTATTTAATTAATTGGAACTTTTTATACTTTTTGTTTATTGTATATATATATATTTGAATTATAAACATTAAAATTTAAAATGAGAAAAATTTAAATAAATTAACATTTTCATTTTAATATATATAGAAAGTAAAAAAAAAATTAACTTTATATTTTTAATATCTTTTCTTTATATTAAATATTTTTTTATATATTAATATTTATAAATGTTAAGCATAATTTTGCAATTATATAAAAAATATTATAAATCATAACATAATAAAATATAAATAAAATATAAATAACATAACATAATAACATAAAAAAAATTATTAATTATAATTCATCTAAATGGATATGGATGTATAATAATTATATATATTTTAAAAATATTTTGTTTTCATAATGAACTCAAGAGATTAACTTGAATTTTTTGAATTAAATCACATAATTTTATTTCCATCATATAAAAGACATTAAAATTGAAGTATAAAATATGTTATTAAATTTATAAACATTAATATTAGATTTATAGTAATAGTAATAGTAATAATATTTTTTATTCAATCTATTTTTCAATTTATGATGGAAAAAATTATATAATTTCATTTAAAAAACTTTTAATCTTTTCATCTAAAATACTTTTAAATGAAGAAAAATATCATTAATATATAAGTGATATTTATATATTGTTGAAAAATTTATATTAATAAATTTTTTATTATATTTTAAACAGATTAAAATTATACAGAATTTTAAAGTAAATATATTCATATAGATAAAGAATTCATTCTTTAGATACATTTTTTTTTCATAAAGAATTATTTAAAATATTTTTCATATGATTTTTATTTTTATTTTATTAAATATAATTTGATGAAATAATGAAAATTGGAAAAATATAAAAACATATTAACAAAATTAGCTATATAAATATTATTTATAATTTCAGACAAAGGGTTCGTTCTTTGGGTCTGATTGGTACTAAATGGTTGCCTGCAGACAGCATGTCTACTCTGTCAGGGCTTGTGTCGAAGGGGGAGAAAGGAAAATCCAAGTTTCAATCATTAGACATCAATAGCTTGTATCGGGTGAGTAGGGTGAGTTGGCCAAATATTTTTTTTCTTTTTTTTCTTCCTTTTAATTTATTTTTTTTCATTTCTTTTCTTTTTTCTTTGATTTTTATACAATAATATATATATATATGTTTATACAATAATATTAAATTTTATACATATATATAATATAATATATATACATATAATATATATACTACATATATATATTAATTCTATTGAATACAATAATATTTTATTAACTTTTTTATTTAATTTTTACTTGTTTAATTGTCATGTATATATTATTTCCAACAATTCCTGAAATTGATATTTCAGTTTATGAGGTATATATACTTTAAAAATTTAAAATATAATATATCATAAAATAAAAATTAAATAAAATACATTTTTTTTTTATTTCACTTATTAAAAATATTTTTCTCTTTTACTTTCTATGATTCAATAAAATAAATGAAATAAAAAAAAAAAGCCAATATTTTTCAAAATATCTCCCTAAATAATTATGTATTTATGTATTTTAGTTTTTATTTTACAATTAACAGGATGTTACTGTATATATTCCATTTCTTATCTTTTTTAATATATTTATTTTTTTTATTATTTATATTTTAATTGTATATATAATTTATATTTTCATCGTATATATTACTATATATATATCTTTATTGATATTAAAAATATTAAAAATCAAATAATTATTTAAAGAAAAATGGAATTGGTATCCGATTTGTACTTATAGGGTGAATCTTTAGAACAACATCAACAAAAAAACACATTGCCACGTAAACATGGAATGCAAAGTCTTGGAAAAGTGCCTTCGGCACGGCGACCTCCAGCTAATCTGCCTAGTTTAAAAAGTGAACACAGCAGCAACGATCCAGCTGTCAGTCTTGTACCAAGTGGAGGAAGTGGTTGGGCTACTACCAAAGAGTCGACAACTACCACTACCACTACAACTACTACAGCTGTAACCACATCAGATACATCTACTGTAATTTTATAAACATTTATTAAGTGAATTTTCTAACATTGATAAATAATTTTTGACATATAGTATTTATTTATTGATATGAGAGAAATGTACAGAATTATTTTATAATATTGTTATGATGAATATTAGCAATATTTTTTTCATATAAATTTTTATTCATAAAAAATTATTTTTTTTTTTTATATTATTTATTTTTTTATGTTTATCTTATATTTTTTCATTATATATATATTCATATATATATTCATACATTATATAAATATATTTATGTATTTATTTTTTTCTCAGGCAAATTCTTCAACAGCACAATGTGTAGCAGGAACTATCACAACAACATCATTACATCCATTACTCCCAGGGCAACAAAATACTTCACAGTCTTCATATTCTTCCGATGTAAACAACAAATCGTCATGGAGTGCAATAATGAGCAGATCTGGAGATGGTATGAAAAATACATATTATAAAGAGAAATATATAATATTTTATATTGCTTATATAATATATTTATATATAATTTTCTTTTTCAGTTCTATTATATTATTAACATTTTTATATATTTAATGTTATAAATAATATAATATATTAAATGTTAATAACGTAATATATTAAATGTTATAAATAACATTTTTATATATTTTCTTAAAATGAAAAAGGAAGATAAATAAAATAGAAATGAATTTTATTATTTCATTATAAAATAAATTTAAAAATAAAATATATAATAAAAAAGACTTAAATATTATATTCAAAATACTAATAAATATTTCAAAATCATAAAATATGAATATATATAATATATTAGAAAATTAATTGTATATTTAATTTATAAAAAAAATTTTTTTTTAAATATTATCAATGAGAATTACTAACTAGTTATATTTTATAATAGATAAAATTTATAATGTATTATTACTAATTTTATTAGTTATAAATCTTAAATTAAGTGATAAAATATTGAATTAATGATCATGTAGTCATAATGAGGTTTGTGTTGATATTCAGGAACTGCAGTAGGAAGCCAACAACAGTCACATCAACAGCAGCAACAACAAACAACAAGTCGGGAATTAAATGCACAATATGGACCTGGTCCAAGTTTACGACCCCAAAGTACGATTATATATAAATCATATAATATTGTATTATTACAATTTATAATATACAATGAAAAGATTAAGTATATATTATATAAAATAAATATTATATTAGCGGAAGGAAGTTGGATACAAGGTGGAAGTCGTACAACCAGTGGTGCAGGAATAGGAACTACTGGTTCTGGAAGTGGGAATTCAGGGGTCCAGGCCCCCCCTTTAAATATCACTGGACCAGGAGGACATACCGACTTATCTGGAGGCGGTCGACAGAACTTGGTCCAGTCTCCCAATATGGGTATGGCCCAGGGAGGCCCTCCTCATAGTTCTTCAAACAGTCAAAATGCTTTAAGTTCTAATTCTCATCAAGTTGGTCCAAATCTACATCATTATAGAGGACTTATTCCTCCATTTGTAAGTTCTGCTTATATATTTTATTAGTGATATATTATCTATGTTTTATGAATTAACTATAAATATATTAAATACACATACAGATGTACAGAGGGAACTTTTCTGGTGGATTTCCTTCTCAATTTCCGACAAACACAAGTTCTAGTGGGCCTAGACCTCGGTTTAATTATCCCTCAGAACGATTTCCTCCTCCATCTGTTCGTCAACAAGAACGCGAGCGCGTTCCCGAAGAAGAAATTATTACACGACCAATTATTAAAGAAGAAGATCTTACTCGAATGGACGATATTTCTCGTGATGCTGGCTGGGCAGCACATGATGATATTGATTATAATCAAAAACTTACCTTTAGTGACGATGAACCTGATCCTGAACCTTCGAAGAAAGATGAAAAAAAGGACAATAAGGAAGAAAAAATAGAGGAAAATTCAATAGATGACAAAGAAAAAACAAGAGATAACCGTGATAATCGTGATAATCACGATAATCGAGATTTGAAGGAATCCCGAGATCAAGCAACTCATCGTTCATGGACTCAGAGTTCTTTATCCCGTGATTATCGTGGTTCCAACGGGTCTGGTAGTTATAGCGGTCAGTCACAACTGCATTCGGTGCATTCTTTGAGAGGTCAGAACATTTACGTGACTTAGGTGCAAATCTATAGAGTTGAATTCATTTTCATTCATACCAGTTATGTATTGTGTTATATCTCATAAGTTTGTTCATGACATTCGTCTTCACTTTGAAAACAGGTGTAGAAGATGATGAAGCATGGAACGAGAGACGCAGACTAAAAGTTGTTGAAGTAGCATCTGCTGTTGAACGCGCTCGACAACGGAAAGAAGAAGAAGAGAAACGATATCAGGAATCAACTAGACAAGCGGCAGCTAAAAAATTGCAAGATTTAGAACAAAAGTTAAAAGAGAAACAAGCTAATGAATCAAAAGGTTTAATAAGTGTTCCACCAGTACCGATTCCAGTTCCTGAATGGGAACGAGAAAAGGAAAATAGAGAACGAGAACGATCTGAAGGAAAAGATGAAAAATCTATAAATATACGTGAATTGCGTGAAAGTAGAGATGGTCCAAAAGACAACAGAGATTCGCGTGATCAATTACTGTCTGATTTTCGACAAACAGATCGACAAAATTTTACAAGACAAGATAGTAATCGTAATGAACGTGAAAGAGAGCGAGATCGCGATCAAAGGGATATCAGAGATCGTGAGCTACATGCTTCATTTTCTCGATATTATAAAACCAATTTACCACCTCGATTTCAAAAACAACAGGCAGAAAAAATTAATGCTGGTCTTAATCGAGTTTCTCCTAATACTGAAAGATCAACTAGCCAATCCGTTCCATTCTCTCAGCAGTATGATCCTGGTAGATGGGTTCATAATCACAGTTCTTTAAGTAAGTGCAATTTTAGTGATATTTATTCGTTTCTTCTTTTTTTAATAATCATTTGGTGTTAACTTAAATAGCTATAATCAGTGAAAGGAATAGTGAAGTCATATATATAATCATATTTAATCAGATATTAAAGTTTGCATGTTTAGTAACTTCGTTTAAAATTAGATGTCAATTTGTTTTTTATATGATGTACAATGCTTTTAATAATGTAGTATTGTTTTTTTAATTTATATAAAATATTAATATATTTATTCGTGGAACATCTTTGAAAAATTGATTTTAAAATCAAAACAAACAAAAATTTATATATAAAAATGTTGATTAAAGTTATTAAGTTGAAAGTAATTGAAGTTTGCATTAAAAACGAGATAGATAAAATAAGAATATTATACTGCTATCTTGTTTTATTTCTATCTTGTTTTATTTAATTTTCTTAGCTTATATTGTTTATAATTTAATAAATGAGATTTAACCGATATTTTTATATATCAACATTTATTTGTTTTGACTTCTAAATTTTTCAAATATATTCCACAAATATATTAACATCCTATAGATTCCACTATATCGCTTCTACTAACTATATACAAATGTATGCATGCATAATCATATTTAGTACTGCCTCATTAACTATCATAGAGAAATGTAACAATTATTATACTAGATAAATATTTCGAGAATTATCGGCTGTTAATTTTTGATTTTATTCATCTCTTGAATTATTAAAAAACATGAAATATAATAGAAAAATTATTCTTATGATATTTGTTTTTTTTAATTATTACATTATCGTATAATTATTCAAATTTATTCAAATATTATTGAATTTAATATTATTTTTATTGAACAAATTTTAAACATATTAGACATATTAAAGTATAGAAATTTTATTTTTGTTTTGATGACTTATTATTAGTACTATGACTTATTATTAAGGTAAATTATGATTATGGATTAAAGATAATATTGCTTCATTTAAGCAGTTTAAAAAATTTTTGGAATTGAAATATTTATAATAATTAATAAGGCATTATTATATATTTTTATTATATAATACTTTTACATATATTTTAAATATATTTTAAATATATTTCATTAAATATACTCGCATGTAAAATTAAAGAAATATTAAATTTTCGTTAAAATATGATTAATTTAAATTATTATAACTTTGTGAAAAAAAAATGTAATATAATCTGTATGTTTATTTTAAAAGGTGAAATCTTTATTTTCACATTTCTAAATTTAATTTTTCTAAAGATTTTTTTTTTATTGCAAAACTGAAGAATGAAACTGAAGTTAATTTTTTTCTATGATTTTTTTTTTATATCTTATTATAATTTAAATGAAAATGAATTATTGGCATTAAAATTTATTATCAGATTGCATGATAAAACTTATACTTTGTATAGTATATATTTATTTGTGTGCATAAATATATATACATAATGTACATATATATGTGTTTAATATATTGTATTTTTAAATCTTATTTTTCTTTTTATAAAATGATCTTAAAATAATATAAATTTCATGAGTCTAGAGTCATTTGAATTTTTAAAGAAAAGAAAAAAGTAATTTCGCATTCTGTTTTGCAATAAAAAAGAATTTGAAAAAATCAAGGATATAAAAGTAGAGTTTTAAAATCAATCTAAGTAAATTGTTATAATTTTTCAATTTTTTTTCACAAAGTTATAAAAGTTTAAATATTAATCATTTTTCAGTGAAAATTTTGCATACAAATATCTAAAGTAATAATATATTTGTGAAATTTTTTTAGAGAATCAATTCTAAAAATTCTATTTCAATTCTAAAAACAAACACAAAAGTTGATATATGATTAAAATTTATTAGTTTTTATTTATTAAGTTATAAGCATTTGAAGTTTTAGATGAAGCAAAATAGAAGTAGAATGAAGCTGAATGTCTTTATCTTTACGTCGCCATTATATTTTGTTCTTTATCTATGAATTTAAATTGTTTGTAATCTAATAAATAAGCTTCAATTAATATTTTTATATTATATATCAATTTTTATATTTGTTTTAATCTTTAAAATAGAGTTTTCTAAGATATCCGAACATATTAATACTGTGTATACAAGTGTGTTTAGATAATAATAAGAAGAAAATTAATAGAAATAATTAGAAAATTTAAAGAATGATTTGAAAAACCAAAATGAGACAAAAATGAAGAATTTTGTTTAATATTTTATTTTTTAATTATTGAAAATTAAATATGAAAAATTTTCTTAGATGCATTTCTTTAACACAAATAAAAAATAATGGAAATTATAGTAATTTTCAAATTCAATAACAAAGATTATTGATAGCTTATCTTATAAGTAGGAAAAAAAAAATAAATGCATATAATGCGATTGTTTATAAAAAAAATTACATATTTATTTAAAATCATAAAATTTATTTAATTTATTAATTAGAATTTATTAAAATTCATTCGACTTATTTATTTTGTCAAAATCTATGAGAATTAATTAATAGAGAATTAATTCATTCATAAAATTTCGGATCAAAAAGATTAAATTTATTTTTTTTATGTATAAGCTGTATTTATTTTTTTATAAAAAAAAATTCATATAAAATTCATAAATATTAATAAAAAATAAAAGTTATATATATTCAATGTAATTCATCATTTTTCTTAAAAAAAAAAAAAAAAAAAAAAAAAAGAATTTTTTTATTTTTTATTTTTTTTTAGTAAAATTTTTCTAACAAAAATATATTAAATATATATATATATATATATATATATATATATATATATATATATATATATATATATATATATATATATATATATACTATGATATTTAAATCAATCTATATAAACTAAATATATAAATAAATTCTTTATTTCTATCTCATTCATATAAATTTTAAATGAAATTTTTGTATTTTTTATTTTTTTTCTCATTTTGATTTTTCATGTCATTTTGAATCGCTCTTTAAACTTTTTATCTATTTCATCTGAATACCATATCTATATGATATTAGAAGATATGCAAGATATATAGCATATTTAAAGGATCAATTCTAGACATCAAAATAATAAAATTGTTGATATACAATGTGTTCATGTTTTTTTAAGCAGTAGATAAAGAAAAAAAGCAAAAGTTTTATCATTTTTTGATGATAATCAGATTAAATATTTTAAATTTATAATAATTATGAAATGACAATGTCATAATTTTCTTAGATTGATAAATTTTTTTTTATTCGATTAATCGAGTTAAATTCAATAATCTATCATAATTATGTATAATATATAATAATGGGAAAAAAATAAAAATATTAAATTGTTCGTAATTTGTTGATAAATTTTCAATAACGAATAAATTATAAAAATTTTCGACATTTGAAAACTTTGATCTTCATCCATTGAGAACATATTAACTTTTATAAAGTTAATATAACGATCGTTTACTGAATTCGTTAAGAGAATCGATATTATGAAATATAAAAGAAATATTACTATTAATTTAAAAAAAATTATATTATTATTTTATTAAATTTTATTGTAAATTTATTTGTAAAAAATATATTCTTTCATCATGTTGCATATCAAAAATAATGATGAAATTTTTAATTTCTCATTATTATTTTTTTTTAAATTTAGTGCTTGCAAAAAAAAAATATTAATAACTATACGTTTTTATATAAAGTTATTTTTTAAATTATAAGTAATTCAATTTTGCATTAAATACACTTTTTAGATATATGTCTGATTTAGCTATTCGAACGATAGAATGGTAGAAAATATTTAATAATATATTCTAGAATTATGTAAGATTCCTGAATTAAAATTTTTTGAAATAACTTATATATATTAATTCAAATATACAATCAACATATTTTAATAAAAACTAAAAAATTATGCCAAAAAATTAAATAAAAAAATTATATACTGTTGAGAAATTCTTTAAACACAAGCATTCTGGGAGAAATAATCTATTTCTTCGATTACATTATATTATCTTATTTATTGATATTAGATACTCAAGTAATATGTATAATTATTTTTATAAAATATTTGTTTTAAAATAATCGAATACATTGCTTTCAAAGGATTTTTTTAAATTAGGCATAATATATATATATATTATTATAAAAAAAATTTATTTTTTATTTATAAAATTTTTAATTACATTCAGTATCTTAATCATACTTTTATACTGGATTACTTCAATGTGCCATACTTCATAAAAAATTGTAGATCAATTTTTTATACTACATTTAGTCTGTTTATTCATAAAAATCCATAAGGATAAATCAAAATCTTTCATATGATTTAATTATTGGAACAACAAATTGTTAATCGTGAAATATCTTTCTGCGTGAAAATTATTTCTGATATAAAAATTAGATCTTGCTTTCAAAGATGGATAAAATAGAATTTTTTAAATATTTGATGAGATAAATGATAGTATACTAAAATCTTCAATATTTATTTAAAATTTTTTTGAAAATTTAATTTAAAATAATAAAAATAATAATTATTAAAAATATACTTGTCTATGAAGAGTTAATTAGCCAGAATTAATAATAATTTGAATAAAATAAATAATATTATTTTTTATTATTTTATTGAAATGATATGCATATTAAAAGAAAGTTATTCATGCAAAATTAAAACATATATTGATGAAAACTTATTTATTATCATGCAGAAAGTAAATTGATAAATATTTTCAATTATATTTTTATTATTATTTCTAAGAACTAATTTTTAAATTTTATATTTTACGTCATTTTGATGAATTTTCAATAAACGATATTTAATATATTCTTAAAAAGCCACATTATTTTAAAATGTTAAAATTTTTATAATTATTATAATTATATTTTTATAATTAATTTTTATATTTTTAAAATTAAAATAAAAAAAAAACTAATATTTAATAGGAAATAAAAAGAAACAAGTTATATATTTTATCGATTATTTGAATGTATAAAATACAAAAGACTAATCGATTGAAAATATCAAATATTAATATTGTGATTGTCCTATTAAGTTTGTATATTTGATAAACTTATATATCCATTATACAAGTTTAATGGAGCAAGTCATGTTGCCAAATTATATTATTATATAAAATTTTCCATCTATAACAAGTTTAAGCACAGATTCGCAAAATGCAATAATAAAATAAAAATATAATGATCAAATAAAACAAGCTTTGAAAAACTGAAATTATAATCAAAGTTACAATAATAAATTTTAAATACAAGATTAATATCACTATTATTATAACTTTATTCAAAATAATTTCTGAAGATTTTGAAGAATCCGTGGAATATTCAAATTTGATACATATAGATATGTATAGAATTAAATAGTTATATTAGTGATATTAGTATATTTTGAGTACTGATTGTCATGATATAACTGATATAAATAATAGAAATGTAGCGATTGCATATTGATGCATATGATTTATTATAGATTTATATCCAGATAAAATTTAATATAATAATAGCAAGAATTTTATTTCGAAAACTATGAATTTGCCGCAATTCAGATTATAAATATTACTAAATATTATCCTTAAAGCATAAGTTTTCGATCAAACTATATATTTTCATATCCAAAAAATTTTAGACTTTCAATTTTTAGTTGTAATTAAAAATGATAATTAAAAATGATCATTGATTATGAAAGTATGGTTAATACATAAATTATCCAATCACTAAAATATAACTGTTCTATTATGTCATTTAATTTTTAAAAAAAAATTATTAACTGTAGTAAAAACTAAATATCTGAATAATTTCCTCGATACAATTTATATCTGATATATACATAGAAATTTCAATTATTTTTAAAAAGAAGTTTGGAAGAAATACAAGTTTAAATTTCTATTTTTTAATTTCAATACAATCATAAAAATAAAATAATATAGATTAATTTAAATATTAAATGAAAAAAAATTAAAATTGAAAATACAATACAAATACAAATTTCAAATTATAATATTAAATTAATATTTTTTAATTAATATTTTGTTGATATAAATAAGTTAATATTTTTTTGTAAAAAATAAAATGCATCAATTAATGCATCAAAAATAATAATTCTTAAATTATAATAATGATCTTCATATATTTTTCATGCATTTGCATATAAACAAATTATAATAAATTATTTTTCTTTCAAACCAATTCTATTTGAAACATTTTTTTTAATAACGAATAATTCTAAAGATAATTTCATTTATTAAATAAAATAGGATAGATTATATACGTGTAATAAAGAAGCGAAAATACAACAATAACTGTCAAGACTTTAAAAAAAAGATGATTATGCAATAAAAAAAAATATTTCTATAATTTTCATTAACTCTTTCGATTAAAATAAATTCAAATACAATGTAAAAATAATTTTATTAATAAGTAATTTCTTTCCTTCCTTTGAAATATTATTTTTTAAATATCAATATTTGATGTTTAGTCAAAAATAAAATTTTTTTATCCTATTAATTTTAATTTTATTAGTTTTTGAAATTTTTTAACGAAAAATTTAATGGAACACTGTATTATTATGATATCATTATACTATTAAATTAAATGCAGTTCAGTTTTATCATTTGTATAGCATATTTTTCTAATATTATAGTCTAAAAAAATACAAAATTTTACTATTATAAATTTTACTACTACTTGAAGATTTATTTATGTTATCTGCATACAGGTTTGTAAAGTAAAACTGTTTATAATTTTAAAAATGAACATTTAACATTTTTATATATCAATTTATTGTTTAGAATCGATCCTCTAGAGATATATTTCTTGTGTATACGATATTAAAAGATGTATATTAAAATGCAAATTAAAATCAATTTATTTAAATATTTTTAATAATAATGACAAATATTTTTATATTATTACTCTTTGAAATTATTAAATCTTAATATTTGAAATATTATTAATTATCGAAATAGAATGCATTTGATCGATTTCAGTGACCTTGAAATATGTTGGCAAAATCATATTCTGAATAGTTTTTCTCTGTTAATCTCCCACCAGTCTTCAGAAAAAAATATTCTTGACACTATTTATTTAATATTACATATTTTTTAGGGCTTATGTTCGGATTTGAGTTAGATTTGGATTAATTTAAATTAATTTGAGTTTATAAAATCTGAGAAATATTCAATTTACGATTTAGAGAAGTAAGGCCTACATTACATCGATACATTTAGCTTAAGTTTTGATTACAATTAATGAGAGAAGCAGAACTTTTCAACAAATTGATTATTATATTTATTGTTATATATGAAAAATATAAATATTTTAACTATAATAGTTTTAAGATACATTAAATTTTTAACGTTCGTATAGCTATATTTTAATCCAATCAAAACTTAATTTAATAAAATTTAATAAAAGATAATCTTATAATTTGTCTTGAAAGTCCTGATTCATCTTCCATGAAATAGTATTTAGATAAAAATAATTAGATAAAAATCGTGATCGCTATGAGATTGTCTTCGTTATAGAACTAAACTATAATATAATTTAACTTAAATTTAATATTTTAATTTATAAAGTGTCAGAAAAATATATAATATTAATGAAATATAATATTATCTTTTAGTAATAAACAATGAACGATGACTAAAACCTAATTGAGAGAATGGCCTCTACATATATTAAAGTCATTGGAATTGATCCCTTGAACTATATAATTACTTATAAATGATATTAAAAATATTCTTACTATTATTTCAAAAAAGTTCTTCAAACCAAGCAGCAGTTATATATAAGGAAAAGATGTTTAAAATGTTGACCTTAACAACATATATCATTGAAATCAGTGAGGTGTATCTTATTTTTAATAATTATTATATCTTTTAGTATTAACAACAATTTTCAAAATATTTAAATCTTATATTCTATATATGTATTTTCAATATAAGTATATTATATATACTTATACATATATATATACACACATTCTTATATTGGAAAAATATATGGATTACTTACAAATATTTGTTGTACTACAAGAAGTTGAATTGTAATTTGAGGGATTCAAATTTTTAAAATCTTTTATATATTTTTATAGATTTTAGCATATACAATCGAAAATAGCTCTTAATGAAATTCAATGATTCAAAATTAATCTATATGTAATTTCCCATTTTTAGAAATTTTTTAATGATTGAACTCTTGAATTCTTAAAATATTTAAAGGATTAAAATATCATTCAAATTAATTTTTAATTAAAAAATTCTTGATATAAAAATTTATATGATAAAATTAATATTATAATATACAAAATATTTTATTATTTATAATATAAAAGATAGATTTTTTATGAAAGAATAAATTTAAAAAAAAATTTTTTTTCATTCAAGATTTTGTTTTCATGTTTGAAAATTTTTTGAATATAAAAATTGACTAATTTACGATGCATAAATGAACTATTGATAAAATTTTATTTTATATATGAAAATAATTATAAAATATAGAATAATATAAAAAAATATGAAATAAATATTTTTCATTTAAAAATTAATTTTTGAAAAAATTTTGAAAAATTTTAAAATTTATCGATTGATTATATATTATATTCAATTTCTATTTTCTTAAAAACTTACGTAATTATTTTTTATTATATTTTTAATTATTACGTAATAAATTTTTTTTCTTTTCGATTTGCTTTTATGAATCATAATCTATTTATTATTGACATAACAGAACAATAAATATTTATATTATATAAATTATATAAATATTTATTCAATAAAGATACATTATTATTAATTTATATTTGCATAAAAAAATATGCAAAATTATCATCATGATATTATTTTAGAATTCAATCATAATAAAATTTAAATTAGGTTAGATTAGGTTTTAATTTTTATCATCATAAGATGATTAATTATATCATAATATAATGCCTACATTATCATACAATTTGAATTTTTTCGAAAATCAATTTGAATTTAGCGCATATTGTTTTTATTTTCAATAAAATTTGATAAAAATATTTTGATAATTAAAATATAAATATAAATATAAAATATTTTGATAAAAATATATTGATAATTAAATGATAAAAACTTATCATTTTTCAAATTCTAAATATTGAAATTTATGAAAATATAAAAAAGTTTACAAATTTAAGCTCTTCATAAAATTGAAGTGATTAAAAAATTTAATTAAATTTCACTTATTTAATTAATATTTTCACTTTGAATCGTTTGATATAATAATATATCAAATAATATTTTTCATTGTTTCTATCTATATATAAAAAAATTCCTTTTATTATATTCAATGTAACTTGTAGACAACAATATGATAACATCACATGCTGCATCACAACATTAAAATAGAACAGATTCAAATATTTTCATTTCAATAGATGATGATCGAACTCCATCTCGAGATTATCGTGGCTCTCTACTTCGAGATGATCGATATCGTCATTCTACACATCGATCTTATGACATACGCAAAACAGGCGGATATTACGATGAATATACTCGCAATTGTAGAGATCACGATTATGATGATAGACATTCTCGTGATTCTTGGGAACGCGAAAGATACTTTGATGATAATAAGGATCGAGAGTTAAAGGATAACATAGAATCTAGAGATATCAGGGAGACTCGAGATAATCGTAATGCTAGAGATGTGAGAGAAAGAGATAATAAGGACAAAAAGGATTACGATAATTATTTAAAGGTACATAATTTTTTATTATTTTTTATATCATTTTGTTAATTTATTATTATAATATAATAAATATAATAATATTTAATTAAATTTTCGAAATTTATGATTATTTATAACATTTGTTTATTTGATAATGTATTAATAATATAATAAATGTCTGTTTTAATTTTTTTTAATATATTTTATATTTATTTATAGGATCCCTTTGATAATCGTGATCGTGATCGTGATCGTGATCGTGATCGTGATCGTGATCGTGAACGTGATCGTGATCGTGATCGTGAACGTGAACGTGAACGTGAACGTGATCGTGATCGTGATCGTGAACGTGAACGTGAACGTGAACGAGATCGAGATCGAGATCGAGATCGAGATCGTGATTGTGATCAAAGAGAAAGATCGGAGAGTTCAGAATGGCGCGAAGAACGTATCATTCAAGACAGAATAATCGATAATCGTCGCGATACCCAGAGAGAAGAACGAATAGAACGCAATGAACGTCCACAGAGACCAGATTCTCGCGATAGTCGTGCTTCTCGAGAATCGAAAACATCTTTACGAGATGAAGATTCACATAAATTACGAGATTGTACTTCTTGGGTAAATGAAGTTGCCGATTATGAAGAAAATAAACGTGATGCGTATCATGAAGATATTCGAGAAAAAGAACGAGAAAAAGAAAGAAGGCAACCACTAGGGCCTGTAACTAAAGAAAGAATTGAGGCAGATGAATTAAAAAATGAGAAACGTAATTTAACTCAATTAAAACGGGCAAGTTCTGATCAAGACAAAAAAGATCAAGCTAAAGAACCTTCTTTAGAGATAAAAAAAGAAATGGATGTTTGGAATAGAAAAATTGATCGAGTTAACGAAAATAATAGAATAATAGAAAGAGGTGATAATTCTCCAAAAGCATGGGCGGATGCTGTTTCTCCAACGTTTGAAAAAGAAGAAGAAAAAACTTTGGAATCTATTAAAAACGATAAAGAGTCGGAAGATTTGAAACAAAATTTTGATAAATTAAATTTAGATAAAAGAGAAGATACATTGAGTGAAGATGTAATAATAGAACAACAAATGAAAGAAGAAAAACGAGAAAAAAATATTCGAAACAGAACTAGCAGTGGCGGATCAAGCTCGAGAGTGCGAGATTCTCGAGGTGGTCGTCAATGGGGAAGCACATACAGTGTATATGCTCGAGGTTGGCGTGGTCCAGAAACAAGAGGACGAAGAGGTGGCCCTAGAACTGCCGCTAGACCAGCTTCTGCTAGAAGTGGTTCCTATGGACATACAGATTCAGAAAATAGTGCCGATGAAGTATCTGGTTCGACCGAATCTGGTAAAGAAGAAAAGAAATCGGTTAGATCACCAAAACCTAGTCAAAAAACAGAAAAAGAAGAACGTAATCGTGAAGCAATAATATCTAATCGAGATGAAAAACGAACCGATTATTGTCAATCACAACGTAATGAAAAACGAACTTATGATAATAAAGTGAGTCGTGAAGGTTTTGCACCTTCGGGTGAACCATCTCGTCGTGGCCGAGGAGGCAGTTTTCGAATTCGAAGCACAACTACTACTGGTAATCGTATGGAAGGATATGGACCTCCATCTTGTAAAAGTCCTTTTTCTTCTGAACGTAATATTGATGAAAAACAAAATTCTGAAAAATTGCGACAAAATCCTTCAACACCTACTCCAGAAAAAGAAATAAATTCTTTGATATCATCACAAAACGAATCTACTGATGATAAAATTATAGCGAAACAACAAGCACTTACTGCTGGAATAACTGGAAAACGTGCAAAATCTCCGAATCAACAATCTCAACAAACTCAACAATCTTGTAATAAACAAGATGGAAATCATACGAGCAACAATGTTTCTTCTCAAAAGATACAAGTTATAAGAAAAGATGAATCGCGCTCAAAAAGAACTCGCAGTGGAAGCAGAAGGGTAAGTTTTTCGAATAATAAGAAAAAATTCAATTTTCTATTTTTCATTCTCTTTCTTTCTTCTTTTATTCCTTCATTCTTTCTTATTTTATAATTAAATAAGAGTACTTGCTCTTAATTAAACATTTAAATCTTTATAATATCAGAATCGTAAAAATTAAATTCAGAGTACGATTACTCGAATTCAACATTTTTTGTTGTAATTGTCAAAAAATATTAGATAAAAGAATAAATATATATATAAATATAAATATAATTATATTATAAATATATTTATAATATATAAATATATTATATTATTTTAAATATATAAATATATATTTATACAACCATATATTTAAAAAAATTATATTTTTTAAAAGTTTTGTATATGTATTAATTATTTTATATGCATATCTCAAGTTTTTATCTTTTTATTTCTTATATAGGAAAAATATTGTTTAAGCTTGATTCTTTTTTTTTTAATATTTAATTCAAAAAAAAATAATTAATTAAATTCTTTTACATCCTAAATTAAGAATGAACAAGTAATAGATAATAAAGTAGTGAAATTGTGTAAAAATTTATTTTCAATTATAATAATATAATCAATTATAATAAAAATATGATATTTGGAATATATCTATATTTCACTGTTATAAAAGTTAAAAAAGATAAATTTAAGATAAAAAAGAATAATTATAATATAAATTGATTCATATTTTTTTATTGACAATCATTTGTATAAATGTAGAGAATGAAAATAATTCTCAAAGTTAGAATGAAAAATAACATCTCCTTCAATGTCTCTGAAACTATCCATATAATACAACAACTACAATACAAACTATCCATACAACAAAATAATTACAGGAGAATTATTATTATTATTTAATAACAAATTTTATTTATTATTATTTAATAACAAAAGTTAAAAAATGGATGTTAAAAAATAGTTAAAATTTCGAGAATATAGACATTTAAAATATTAGGGATTAATCTTTAGATTGTAAAGAACTATAAAGAATTATAAATCTGCAATTATTATATATATATATATACATATATATATGTATATATGAAAAACAAAAACTTAAACTTTTACAGAAGTTAATTAAATTTTAATTAGTTAATTAAATTAACTATATTGTATGTAATAAAAATATTAATTAATATTCAGAAATTTATTTACTGTTAATTGTAAATATCATCAAAAAATTTATTTTTAAACTGCTGTAACGTTGTGAAAAATAGTTGTACAATAACTTTCACATTTTAAAAATTAAATTATACTTTTATATCTTTATAACCATCTCTTAAAAAATTGATATATAATATTTTCTATCATATTATTTCATTTTGAATAAAAAAGCACTATATAAGAATATATCATCTGTATAAAAATATAGTTCCCAACAAGATATTTAAAATATTTATAATGTTTCAATTTTTAAATTCATAATGGTTTTATTTATGTAAAATATTTTTTAAACATTTAGAGTCTTTTTAATTTTTTTTTAATCCTTATTTTTTTATTCACTTTTTCAATGTAAAATGAATTTCGAGGAAATTTAACTTAAGGATATGAAAGAAGATTCAATTTTTTAAATGATCTCATAAATATTAGTATGTAATTATTTTTTATGAAATCAAAGCAGTTTAAAGATTTATATAAATATTAATTAATATTTTTAAGTTTTAAAATTTTTTATTATGTGCAATGTAAATATTGACTTTTATTTTTGAATTTTTGTCTTTTATGTGTTTATTTATATAATTATTTGAAATCAACATTTTTCAATTTTTTGTTTTATTAACTTCTAATTTCATTTATTTTTTTAATATTATATCATAAAATATAAATTTTGATTATTCTTTAATATTTTTTTAAATATTAAAGAATAATAATCCGTTCTCGAAAATATAATTAATATTTTTAAAAACGCGAATGTTAAAACTGCTAATTATTCGCATAAATGGAAAATCGCATAGAATTTGAAAAAAACATTTTATATACAATATATATATTTAATTTTGATAATTAAAATAAATACAAAATTATTTAAAACAAATTTTTTTATTGATATTAGAAATATATTTTTGTTATATATATATATATATATATATATATATATATATATATATATATATACTTATTAAAAATTATGTATATTTATTAAAATATTTACTTATCAAAATAATTAATTTATTAACATTTTTGATTTTCATTTCTAGCATCTATATGCTAATTTTTGAATTTTTGAATTAACGAATTAACAAAGTTTTGTTTTTTATTATTTATAATATGAATAATAAATAAATATGGTTGACAAAAATAAAGGCAATATAAAATTTGTTTTACTAGTATTTTTATGAATGAGTGAATTTTTAAAAAGTGATGATATAAATAAATAATGTATCTTGATCTTATTGACTAAATAAACTAAAATTTTGAAAAAACAGAAGAAGAGAGAAAGAAATCCTCAATATAATATTAACTTTAGATTTTTATTAGTTTCTGAGATATTAATAAAAAACTTTTAATATGTTAACTGCCGCGCGTGTTTCTAACGAAATCTTGTTCAAATCATGCGCGCCGCTGTATCAAGTGTACTCTAGTACTTCTACCGATATTTTAGTAATGCGAATCGCGCTGATGGTTGGAAGAATGATGTCACGCATCATTTATTTTCATTATTACTGTTTGCATCTGCAATAGAAATATCGATAATAGTAATTGTATTGATGATAGTTTCTTATGCTAATACAATTAGAAAAGGGATCAAATGGTATCGAAAACTTGATATTCAACTTCTTTTAGGATTTCAGTTGTAAATGCTTTAATAGTTTACAAAATTGCAACAAAAAAAATATAAAAATTAGGAGATTTTAGACAATTTAGAGAATTATTAGCTGCAAAATTATTAGGATTATTTGAAAATACAACAAAATCTTGTCAAAACCTTCAACATAATATCACCGTTCAGAAAAATAATTTTAGTATAAGTATTAGATGTGCATGCAAATTATATTATTCAGATAAAAGACGACAAATGGACTGATCAAACGCACGAAGGAATTTAAAAAAGACAACAACTTTTTGTTCAAATTATCCGGATCAACTTCAGCTTTGCATAGAATGTTTTAAAATTTTCAAAATATATTCAAAATAATTTTTTTAATAAATTATTTTTTTATTTTTATAAATAATTTTTTAATAAATTTTATTTTTATAAATAATTTTTTAAATAAATTATTTAATTATAAAAATAAATAATAAATATATAATAAATAATTTAATAGTTTTAATATATCCTATGGAATATTTTTCCAAATGTTTACAAAGATTTTTCATAAATAATCAAATATGCGTCATCCGAATATGGGACGCGGTAGTCACGTGTTAATATAATATATTCTACGTCTGCATATAGTTTTTGGTAATGTATACGTTAATATATTGCGATTGTTTATCTATTATTTCTATATTGTAATTTAAAATTTATGATGAATAGATTGATTATTTCCTTATGAATTATGACGAGAAATAATTTAAAATGTATTTATGATGAGAATTAATTAAAATTTAAAATGTCTTAAATCTAATAAAATGTCTTGGGGATAATTCTTCGAATTCACGAAATGTAAAAATAAAATATAAAACAAATTGAATGACTCATAAATATCAAGATGCTGATATTCATATTCATCATTTCGATTATAAAAAAATAAGTTTTTGACATTTTTATATACATTTTGGACTCTGCTGCTGTATGTTTATGAAAATAATAGATAAATGATCGTACCGGATTGATGCATATATTATTAAAGATGTACCACGTAGATGAAGTTCAATATATTGCATCAAAACTTTTTTATTAATAACTTGAAAACTAATAAAAACTTGAAGTTAAAATTTTATATTCATAATTTTATATCTCCTTTTTTCTTTTCTTTTTTTTCTTAAAATTTCAATTCGTTTGACTAAGGTATATATATTACACAATACGCGCATAAGATCTTGCGATATGGTTTTAATCTTGATAATTAAATCTTGTTTATCTTTAGAAACAGACACAAATTTTTTTTTGATGTATTAATCATTTCATTATTTCATTATGGAATTAAAATACCATTTATAATTTCTTTTTTTTTTTTATAAATTTCTATTATATTTATTAAATTTAAAATTAGAAAATAATTTTGATGAATGAAGGAATTATAGCGTTATGTTTTCTTCAGATACATTCGATACGGTAATGAATATATTAAATTTTTTAATTTTTAATTATTTTTAATTTTTTTATTTTTCATAATTTTTAAAAAATACATGTTTAAAATTTTTTCCTGAAAATTTTTTTCCTTCATTAATATAATTAAAATTCATTAATTATAATTAAAAAATATATATATATAAAATTAAAATTTGCTTCACATAAAGTGAAATAAAGTTTTATTTCCATTATATTGTTATCGTAGCGATATCAAAAATCGTGAAAAATCCGTATTCTTTAAAACCGTGTATTTATTTGCTTATATATATATATATATATATTATATATTATATATTATATATATAAATACATATAGTTCCAAAAGTGTTGGAACATTCGTAAACTGGAGATTCTTGAGTTAATTTTAAAAATTTTTTTTTTGCAAAAACTTTTTTGTTAACGATTAACAATCACAGAATATAACCAAGTCGAGCCACGTTGTCGGCAACGAGCACGATCAAATCTAAATCGAAGAAGATGTGAATATTATAATTTTTTTGTGATATAATTCGATATAATTTTTTATCGATAAAATATCTTCTATATATATCTTATATTCAACATATTTTCTACGATATATATTGCTTAGATTTGTTTATGCTCAGCAGCATGTAGCCAACACTACTCATGATTTGATTAAACTATGCATTCTATGATTAACTAGTGTTTTTTGTTAATAACTCAACAACTTAACAAAGATGTAATGAAAATTTTTGCAAAGGAAAATGTTACTTGAAATTATGGATGTTACTTATGGAATTTCCAATATTTTTGGAATACTCTATAAATGCGTATAATATCCATTTAAATATCTATATGCCATTTATATGTCTGCATTCTTCTTGCGAAATATGTAAAAATTTTAAATTGCAATTATAATGAATCCATTTTTTAAGATTTAAAAAATCCTGACAACAATAAATTTTTTATTTAAAAAACAAAACATATATGTACTATTCTTATAAGAATTTATTTATTTCATTGTTCTGACGAATTTATAAAAACATTAGTTTATAAAAAAGTATAATTATTCTTATTTCAGAAACAGATATTATAATAGACCAAATAATGATATATCGCATTATAATATTTATAAATATTTTAAAAATAATCGTTTACTTGATAAATATCACAAATGATCGGCAATTATCACTTAATATATTCATATTAATTATATGCATTTCAATAGAAATGCATCCACTTAATGTTAATAATTCAAAATTGGTACGATACATCTTTCTGGCAACGTGAATGTTTTGCTAATTAAAATATGATCGTCGATGTTAGTTTCTATAATGACAATGAATGTTTATTCATTTCTCATTATTAACAAAACATATCATATCTTATTCATCTAAAGATAACTAAAAATTGCTATACCTGTATCAATCTGCTGTGTATTGTGAAATGAATGATAGTTATGAATATATATGTATGCTAAAGCCGATCAGTAGCTGATCAAGTGCGGTGATATCAAATAGCCAACATTTTTAAAGAAATGCCGTGTTATAATGAAAGATTCAATTGCAAAATTTAATTTTTTAATTTTCATCTTATTTTTCTAAGTGTATTAATAAATTGTGTTTTAAGATTTTTCCGATAAAAATAAGATCAAACACAATATAAATCAGATGATTTTGAATATTCATTTTCAATATTTTATCGATGGATTATATTTGATATGTATTGATATAATGTCAATACATGTTTTGAATGAGATTTCTTTTAATGCAATATTCTTCATATAAATTTCGCATTACGACAGTTTTCTCAAATTCTAAAGAATTCATTATTCAAAAATTTCATGATTTTATCAAAATTTAACAATAATTTAATAAAAATCGCAACCTTATTAATAATAATAAATAATAATATAGTAATAATAACATTTATATTATCGAAAAAATTAAATGAATTGAGAAAAGCAAAATATTTCTAATTTTTTTTTAGATTTACAAAACAATTTTTATTTGTATAAATATTTCATACTACATAAAAGATATTTCGTTACAAAATATTGCGTCTGAAATATGTCATGACAGACATAATAATTTCGTGCACCGATAGAGTTAAATTAATAAAAAAAATTAGATTAATTTATCGATTTGAATAATTTTTTTTTTTATATATATGAAAAACAATCGATTTTTAAGTTATTATAAGCAAACGTAACATAATATTTGTTATTGTATATTTTAATCATATAATCATATTTTTATTCAACTCAATTAATATTATAAAAAATATTATTATTATATTATAGATTATCTTTTAATAAATTATTATTATTATTAAATTAAACAAAATAATAATGCTCTTATAGCTATAATAATAAGAAATAGCTTTGACAAATTTGAATAGTGATAATAAATATTTACAATAATTAGCAATAAAATATAATTAAATTTAACTTAAATTTAGATTTTTAATATCTGAAAGTTATTTTAATTTCATTTTTTTTTTTTACAAGATATAATTCTATTTAAATTCTAAATTTTTTAATATTTGTTTAGGTTAACATTAAATTGTTTCTCATATAATTACTTTAAAAACGACACCATATCGATGATTTTGTATGTGACCTTAATGTATCAAGATGTTATTCCAAATATTTTTTTCTTATAATTTTAGCGTTCTCTTATAGTTTTCGAAATTTTCAAGAAATAGTTATTACTTGATTATATATGTTATTATATATATGTGTTGTGATAGCGAATGCTTTATTGTTTAGATTAGACTATAGGAATGCTATTGCTTATACAAAATGAAGTGCATTCATAATCTATATTTAAAAAAATTTTTTTAAATATAGATATATACATATATATATATCGTATTTTTATCGTATTTTAAAAGCTATTTTCATGCGTTAGATGTGATTGTAGATAAAAAATATAAGAATTAAATATTCTTTCAAAATTTCTTATTCAAAAATATTAAGATAAATGATTGTGTATAATTTGAATATTTTTTTTGTTAAAACATTTGATTTGTACTATAATGTTATTCATTAATATGATGAATTAATATAAATGAATTTATATTTGATTTTATTCTATGTTTATAGGGTAGAGATAATCGAGAATTACGTTACCGTGGCAGTGGTAGTAATGTATCGAAGCAAACATCTTCAGATTTAGGAAATGAAGATTGGGAAACTACATCTGAGAACAGTGAAGATCACACAGAGGATCATAAAGAATCACGTAACAGTCGTAATAAACAATTTTCTGCTCGTTCAAACACGGGTAATAATCAAAATGTTGTAGCGTCAAATATGCATTCACGTAGAAATGAACAGGCAGGAAACAATCGTGAAAAAAATGTAAAGTCTTCCAATACAGCATCTCGAGCCCCTGGCGCAGAAAAACGAAATCTACAGAATTCCAGTTTCGCAAATCAGAAGAATCATTCCAACAATATTCCGCCGTTGATACAAACCACTCAAATACAAAATGGAAGATCGAGAAATCAAACTTCTGGAAATAGTTTATCGATTTCAAATAAATCGATAACAAAAGATACTACAGTGAATCGTTTAGATGAAATAAAATTAAGCGATTCTAATTTAGTTAGTCAAGCTCTTAATGATATTAATAAAAGATCCCAAGGAAAAGAGAAGAAGCCAATGATCGATTGTGAAATGGAAATAAATAATTGTATTGAGGATGTTCCTAACATTGTTGAAGATAAAGTTGATTCTGATGGCTTTCAGGAAGTTCGTTCAAAGAAAAACGTAAAAGAATCTAGACATGGCTCAAAAGAAGAGACAAAACCTGCAAAACGTGAAAAGGAAAAAGATAGAGAACGCGACCGTTCAAAGTCAAAAGCAAATGGTGGTTCGCAGCAAACTTCTTTGCAACAAGTACAAAATATACCGCCATTGCTTGGTCAAACCATTCCACAACCTACAAATATTTTACAAAAACAATATGATAGAACTTCGAGAAGTCAAAAACTTGCACCTAGATTCCAAAAACAGCGTTTAGCTAAACAACAGCAGCAGCAACAACAACAACAACAGCAGCAGCAGCAACAACAACAACAAATATGCACATCCGATGCGAATGATACAATCAAAATTAACAATTCATCAAATAATTTCGGTAAAGATTCATCAACTGGACCCGCACCTCCACCATCTGTGAATGCTTGGGATAAACCGTTCACTACGAGTCAGTTACAATCAAATTCTCCATCAACAGTTTCTTCTGATATCCAATTGATATCAGGTTTGTCAACACAAAATGAACATGGTCACGTTCATAGTCACGAAGTTAACGAACAAACAAATTCTGGTAATAGTAGTCAACGAAATTCACCAAGTGGTGAAAAAAATATTGGCAAAAGTTTGAAAGATCAACTTCTAGAAAAAAGTTCAGTTTCTGACGTATCTTCACCTCCTGTTCAAACGTTAATTTTTGAGAATACAAATTATTCAAAAACTACCAAGGCTGGTCCTTCCGATTTAGCAGTAAAGACTAAATTTCCGAATCATATGAAAACTCAACAGCAACGCGTTGAGAAACGTACAGATTTAGAAGAAGAAGGTAATACCGCCACTACCATACAACAGCAACAGCAACAAAGTTTACCTGTAGCATTTTCAAATAAACCTAATGATTTAATAAAAGATAAAAATCAAGAGCCAATTCAAATGCCTCTTTCATTTAATAAAAATGAAGATAATGCAGATATGAAATTGGATTTCACTTTTGATTCTGATCTTTCTCAATTAACAGAAGACAAAAACAAAAGCTTAGGAATGACTCGATCTATACACATGGCTACTGGCCAAAATACTATTTCACCTTCTACAGCAGAACTTAATTTAAAAATTGCATCAGTAAAAAAAGTATGGGAAAATGCACCTCCTATGCCAACCGTGGTCGAACACGAAGATGGCAATGTTGTTAGTACTGCTAATACTTTCCCTCAAGCATTTGAAAGTACAGATGTTGATGATAGTTACAGCCCTCATCAACAATACAATCAAAATAATATGAAAAATGAAATAACTACTTCGACGAATGTGTGCAAGGTGAGAAATCATTTCGCGAACATTATATCATGTTATCATGCATGCATATTTAAACTATTACATCACTAGAAATTGACTCGATGTTAAATTATAAATTTGTTATAAATTTAAGAAAATTTTTTATAATTTGTTCATTTTATTATTTTCACCGATTTGAATGTTCTTTGTTCATATTTGAAATAAATATTTCTTATAATAGTTATCATGGTGAAAATCAGAAAGGTAAGTGGCTAACACGCATCATTTTAATTTTATTTCATTTATTAGAAAATCATTTTTTTCTTACTTTTTTTATTTTTAAATTTTTTTGTAAATTTGGAAATATAAATATCAAGCAAATACTTATTTTTTTATATATCAATTATTCTCATTTTCATAATCGATGTCATTTATCATCTTCATTGTGATT
This sequence comes from Apis mellifera, assembly GCF_003254395.2. Taxonomy (NCBI): domain Eukaryota; kingdom Metazoa; phylum Arthropoda; class Insecta; order Hymenoptera; family Apidae; genus Apis; species Apis mellifera. The sequence goes on along the minus strand of NC_037640.1, from coordinate 540,371 downwards.
TTTTCCTCTTTCCTAGATTATCCATGTTATTTATATTATCATTGATTTTAAATAATAATCTTTCATTCTCGATTGATCAATAACATTTTTTTATCATTGATTCTTTTTACTTAATTAAACTTATGCGATTAGCAATGAACCTAAGTATTTTCACCAAACTTCAGAAAAAAATTTTTAAAAGGAAGAGAAAATCATATCACAAAATTCACATTGTTTTGTCAGCATCGATTAAAATAGCAGTTGATAGTGATGTAAATAGAAAACTAAAAATAACGAAACACCATGTCCCCTGTGGGAAGATGCTGACTCTTTGCCTGATGCGCAGCTGGTTCCCCCGCAGGTGAAGCCGCAGCAACAATCCTCGGGCAGCAGTAGTAGCCAGTCTGGTTCAACAGTTCCTGGACCGAGTTCTATCGGAGCAGGTCAAAGTCCTATCGGACATCCTCCTGTTAGTCTTCAAGGACCATTGAGCCCACCTCCATTCAATTCTACGGGACAACCTTCTCATATCAATTATCAGGTGATCAAAATTATTTTGAAAATATATATATATATATATATTTAGGAATCTATAGTTTATATAATATTAATTTTGTATTATATAAATAAATAGATAATTATCTAGCAATTATTTAATATGCTTTATTATATTATTTGTTATATTATTTTTTTTGTTTTCGTTGTTCTATTAGTTATATTATTTTATTTTTATTTTTCAGGAATTTCCTCAATATCCAGGTTCTCAAGCTGCACAATATGGTAGCATGTCTGCAATACCTTCTCCGCCAGCTGTATTATTTAACACTGGTTCCGGTCAACTTCCAGCTCAAGCAGGAGGTCTTTATGGAGCATTTCAATTAGATCAAAGCCGTTCTCCTTTCACACAATATGCGCCACCATATGCGCCATCTCTTCAAAATTCATTTAGTCAACAGAATGTTTATTTGCAACAACCTCCGCCTCCTCCGCCGCACGCGCCAAATGCACCCACTCCGGATATGTATCAAAGCAATCTTTCGCAATATCGCATTGTAAGTAAACATCTATCTTGCATTTAAAGAAATCTTAATAATTAACAAATCGAATATAAAATATTCTTTTATATCATAATTTATATAAATAAATTATAGAAGAACAATTATATATAATAAATTATTATAGTGAAATTAATTTAATAACAAAAATATATAAAATATTTTAAGATGGAACAATAAGTCATAATATATACAAAAATATATTAAAAAAGAAAAATATTTTTTTAAAAATATATAATTTAGAAATTTAATAAATGTATAACTTATTTAATATATAACTTATTAAATATTATTTAGTTTATTAAATATGTAAATTAATAAATTTGATTATATCCTTGAATGAATATAAAATCAATAGATAGTTATTCTATAAAATTAATAATATCGTTTTCGAAAAAATCATGAGAAAATTTATTAAATACATTATAAATATAACATGATTCTAAAATCGTAATATTTTAATTAGAATTTATCGTCCTCTTTGATCTTTTAAATTGAAATTTGTTTTTTTATCACTTGATTAGTGATAGAACAACTATATTATAACTATATTATATTTTTGTAATGCCTAATATAACTATTTATATTATATATTTTATATATATATATTTATTATATATAATATATATATTTTATATACATATGTAATATATATGTATATAATGTTATATATATATATTTCGATTTTATTTTACTTTAAAGAAAAACTTAAATAATTTTTATTCTAATTTCATTTTCTAATTATTTTCATATTGATATAATTTCCTATCAATTTACTTATATTTGAAAAAGTTTCTAAATTTGATTTTTTCAAAAATAAAACTTAAAGAAAAGAAATGTAAAATAAAATATCATTGTTTCTAATTTATTTTTACAATTATTATTCGCTTGTATTAATCATTCTGGAATATTATATATTAATATTTTAAAATTTATTAAATATTTATTAAATATTGAGATATCTTGTATGTAAATAATATTCAAAAATAGAAAAAAGATACATAGGAAATATAGTTTGATTATTTCTATATAAATCGAATACAAAAATATATTATAAAATATTATCAAATTATAATAAAAATATATAGCAAATATATAATAAAAAATCATATTACAATATGATATTTAAATACAATTGAACTGATAATTTGCTTGTTCTGGTGCTTCTTTTCATTTCTTAAAATACACAAATATTTGATTATAAAAACATTCATTTTTTACAGACAGCAGCTGCTGCTCCGCCATTTGGACAAAGTCAACAACTCAGTAACAATCCGAATACAGTTCTTATTAGCTCTTCTTCAAATTCCTTGATGTCAGCCAGTGTTAAGCCATCTTCTCAACCAATTGGAGCTATTGGAACTAAAGCTCCTCATTTTCAAGCACCATCTGCTCCTCAACCAAATCCAGTACGTCTTATTTTAATCAAACAACGTATAATTAATAGTTATTTAATTTCTGCACGAAGTTATTTATTAGATTATTTGCAAGATATGTATGTTTATTTTTTTTCTTTTTTTTTTCTTTTTTTTTCTTTTTTTTTCTTTTTTTTTTTTTTTTAGTTAACGTACATACCATATGATCCAAATCAAGTACTCGGCGTGAGTGGCAGTTATATGGGCAATTCCCAATTGGTACAGAGACCTGGTCCGAATGTACAAGCCTCAGCTAATAGTTATTATAGCGCAACTTCAGCTGGTAAGTAATGAAATGTACATTACATAATAAATCCTATACACAAATTGTCATTATTATGTTTTCATTTGCTACTGTTTAACATAATTATTATATTTATTTCAGATGTATTTCCCGGATCACAAACAGGTTTTTATCAGCCAGGAGGTGCTACACAACAGACTGGTACTCATTACGGACTTCAGGGATTTGGACAACATAGCCAAAGTTTGGCAACTGGCAGTGCTACTCCTGTTGGACTTCAAAATTTCAGCTCAGGCTTTTTATCTAGTTCAGGTTTACAAATTGCTGCAGCTGCAGCAGCTCAGCAATTTCGTAATCCAACAGGAGGACTTCCTGGGCCAGCAAATGCAGGTCCCACTTTTCTTAGCAAACATCAACCACAAGAACAACCTAGACAATTAAAAAGTCCATCGGGAAATCAGCAGGATGTTCTTGCATCAGTTTTCAGTTCTAGTAAGTCAAATCATATCTGTTCTATCAAACAATTTCTATCAAAAAAAAATATTTGATAAAAATATTTCTATCATATATATATATATATATATATATATATATATATATATATATATATATATATCAATAGATAATATTTTACATGATATACAATATTTTACAGCACCACAAATACCATCTCCAAAATCAAGAAATTGTAAACAACAATCTTCATCTCAACAACCACAACCTAGTCCAACACAACATCATAAATATCAACAGTATCAAGGTGTTAATCAATCAACTTTGGTAAGAAAATGTGCCTTTCATCAATAATATAATCATAAATAATAAATATATTTCTTGTATCCACAATACTAACATTATACGAAAAATAATTTTATTTCATAGTATATAATAAGTTACAAATACAGAATAATTCATAAATATATATCTATATTTCAAGCGATAAATCTATAGTTTAAAATAAATAAAATTTGTAATATGAACATATATATATATATATATATATATATATATATATATATATATATATATATATATATCTTAATTTTCGATTATAGATGATTAAACAACCCTAAAAATTGCGTGTACTATTTTTACTATTCAGTATTTCACTCAAGATTTTTTTGTTATGAGAATCAGAAAATATATTAAAATAATTCGTTATATTATTTTTTTGTATTTTATATAATTTTTATGTAATTATTAAAATTATATATCAATTTTTATATACTCGACATGAATCAAAATCTTAAAGAAAATATTTGATCCGTATTATACTTCAATACACATTAGTATATAATGTATAGGCCACATCATTGTATTAAATTCCGTATTTTAAAAGTACTAGATATTTTTTGATCTCAAATCCATTTTTTGTTCACAAATCGTACACGTTCATTTGCATTGAATACGCAATAAATTTTAAATGGCTCAAAAAATAAAAATCTAATATGTTAAAATAAAAAAATTGTGGTATTTTTTTAAATCATTAACTTAAAAATTAAGTTATAATGCAACAATGCAGAAGTTTATAACATCTTAAAAATTATTATAAATATTTTATTAATAAATATATTTATATCGAAATACATATCTATTCATATGATTATATTATGCTCTATTAGAAACAATCAATTAGATTCACATTCTTCATAGGCAGAACTTTTTTGAACTTTTTTTTATTTATATGATTATATTATGTTCTATTAGAAACAATCAATTAGATTCACATTCTTCATAGGCAGAACTTTTTTGAACTCTTCATCACATATAAATACATATGTTTATTTGACATTTTTTTTATTTATTTTATTATATAAAATCAATTTTTCAAATATAAATATGCATATAAATCAAATAAATCATTCTATAATAATAAATTAAAAGAAAAAAAGTATCATAAAAAATAGAAATTTTTAGTAAAATTGATAATAATAGATTTTTAAATTACACAAAATAATTAACAAAAAGATAATATACATATAATATTCATTTTAAAAAAAGAAAAAATTTAGAAAAGAAAAGACTAATTGACAAAATTATTATAGATTTTACAACAAAATATACGTGGTATGGGTATGCCTCCTCGCGCTGGAATTCAACCATCACAACAAAGATATCCACCACCTATTCAAAGACCAGTTGTTCCATTTACCCCGGGTCCAAATCCGAATAATCCTACACAACAGCAACAACCTAATTGCATGCAACAACAACAACAACAATCTCAAATCAATCGTCATAGATCGAATTTGCATCAACAACAGCAACAACGAAATATGAAGATGCAACAGCAATATTATTCTGGTCAAGGTTCGTGTCTATCAAATTGTTATATAAACAATCAAAGTAATAATCAAATTAAAATAAATTAATTGCAAATTTTTATATTATTTTATTTTTGCTTTTTAGGAAATGTCAAAATGGATACAAATGAAAAAACAGATTCGCACAATGATAAAATCAACGATGGTAATTCCGGTGCTCAACAAGGAAGCGCTAAACCAAACGTAAATTCACAAGAAAATGACAATAAGGAAGAAGTAAACCAACAAAATGAATGAATTGTGAAAAACAATATTCGATCTACTATTTGAAAAATACAATTTACAATCATACATTATGGTGTGACGTCGATTGAAAGGTAAATGATAATGATTAACTATACGCGTGGAGCAAATTGAATTCCAACTGATGTTATATTCGATTTAAAGCGGCTTGCGAGCTTAGAATTCGTATTAATAACTTGATCATATCTAGTTAAAATAATTTAATCGTGATATATTGAAAAGGAAAAGATAGGTAATATTATACAAGGTTCCGAATTAACTATCATAAATGTATTACATTTTATGAATTCTCAACAAACAAATCGCTTTTATCGAACATTCGTTTTTGTTCGAAAAAAATACTATAAATAGCAAAATGGCAGCAAATGTCAAGGATTTAGGATAAATATCCAGAATAAAACAAAATTTGATCGATATCATCGAGGATAGTTATCATCTAAAAAAAGTCCCAATGGATTACTATTTTCATCAGGGACACAAACACGTTGTTCAGTTAAAATAAATAAATAAATAAATTAAAAAAGTTAAATATTAGACTGACGCGCACAACGTATATTCACTCGATGTCAATCGATCATGCGAACCAATTAATTACATTATCAATTGTGAAGATGAGATACGTGCACAAGACTTATGTTTCTGTATGGACACGACGGCGGTCTGTGGTATACGATAATATTAAAACCAGATTTTTATGAAATATAGTTCAACAAAGATATTGCACGACCGTTGCTACTATTTGTAGAGCATTATTAAAATGAAAAAAGAAAGAAAAAAATCAGATCGATAAAGAAGACTGTTGTGTATATCAAAATTACAAAAAAAAAAAGGATATTCATGCGATGGTCGTATAGATCTGCATGACTCTGCCCATAATATAATGTGACATTTAAAAAAGTTCGTGTACATTAATCGTTTATTGATATATTGTGCGGTCATGGTGAAGCTTGTGAAAAATAAATAGTGCAACAATCGTTTGTAGTACTGAATATATTGTCATGACCTAACCACTCTCAAAAAGAGTATCAATTATTAGAAGAAATGAAGAAATTACAAGAAGTATCGCTTGCAGAAGTTTGAAATGCGCCCAATTTTTGCGTATAGTAAAATTCCACTAGATCACAATACTGTCTGTCGCAACGTACATATGTAGAAAAAGAATTGTATATTCTCTGCTTTCGTTGCGGTTCAAGCACTATTATGATAACTATTATTATTTTATTTTAATTTTATTTTATTTGTAATACTATTGTCATCATTATCATCATCATTATTTCTATTGTATTACTATACTGCAACATATATAATATATGATCATCACCATCGCCGTCGTTATTACTATTACCGCTGCTATTGTTATTATTTATTACCACATATTACCACTAATCCATTATTATTATAGCAAAAAAGTTACTTTCAAAATTATTGCTTTTACTACTACTACTATTACTACTACTACTACTACTACTACTACTATTATTATTATTATTACTGCTATTGCTACTACTACTACTGTTTCTATTACTACTATTATTCCTACTACTATTACTATTACTACTATTATTACTATTATTATTACTGCTATTGCTACTACTATTACTATTTCTATTACTATTATTATTCCTACTACTACTACTACTATTACTATTACTAGTACTAGTACTAGTACTACTACTATTACTACCACTAGTTCTATTACTAATACTATTATTAGTAGTAGTAGTAGTAGTAATAGTAATAGTAGTAGTAGTAGTAATAGTAGTAGTAGTAATAGTAGTAGTAGTAGTAGTAGTAGTATTGTTGTCATCATCATGATTATTATTAATATTGATAACATTATTATTTTTATTATTATATTCTATGTGAATGCCCAGAAAAGTTTCCTTTAATTTTATTTCATTATTATTGTCATTATCATTATTATCATTATGATTATAATCATTATGATTATCATTATTATCATTACCATTATTATTATCATTATTGTTATCATTATTATTATTGTTGTGGTTGTTGTTGTTGTTGTTATTGTTGTTGTTGTTGTTAATATCATCATCATCATCATCATCATCATCATCATCATCATCATCATCATCATCATCATCATCATCATCATCATCATCATCACCATCATCACCATCACCATCATCATCATCATCATCATCATCATCATCATCATCATTACTAGTATTACATCTATTAACTATTTTACCTCAATTTTATCATCATTATTATCCTTGTCGACATCATCATCATAATTATATGATATTTTTATCCTAATAATAATGATATTATTAAAGAAAAGGAAACTAATAAACAAATTAATCTTTTAAATAAATAATAGTATTTACAGAAATTAATATTTACCAATTTTTTAGAATGATGATATTTCTTTAAAATCTATTTAATATTTAAAATATAATATTATATTGAAGAAACTCTAAAAAACTCTAAAAAACGAAACTGCCAAATCTATTTCATTATTTGTATAGCATATTCTTATTGCATTTTATTTTTTTTTTTTTATAACTCTATAAAAAATCAATAAAAATTTTTATTTCCTTTAAAATATATTGATATTGTTTAAATAATTAAAATTAAATAATACATAAACTAATAGATTATAAATATTTTATATATAATAATTAATTAATAGATTAAATTATTTTATTTGTATATTTTTATACAAAATTTGATGATCCGATTTAAATGATATATATTGAAATGTATTATCAGTGTAAAGGCATATATTTGAAAATTTATATATAGAATATGCTTAATTTGTATTCTTTCAATAATTTTAAATATTGAGTTTGAGATATTTGAAAAAAAAATAATTTAAAAGAAATAATTATATTTTACGATATATTATTTTCTATTATTTCAAATTTATTATTATTATTCATTGAAATTAATTGATCTTTCAATGATACTAATTCAATGATAATAGTATAAATCTTTCTATTTTTTATTATGTGATATATAACATTACTCTGTTATTAATTAATAAGATTAATATTAAATTAGAATGATTCATAACAACAATATATCAGATAATGTTATTTTCATTATTTCTCTTACTGCTAATGTTATTATAATGTATTATTAATTATGATAATATTCTCTTATTAATATTGTTTCAATTTCTTAATTATTTTTAATTATTTATTTTATATTATATCATTATTAATTTTATTTTATATTACTATTTTATTTGTTGCATTACATTTACATTGATATTATTTGAAAAAATAACCATTAATCATCATTATAATCGTTTTCATTAAATCCATTATCATCTTAATTATGAATTTAATATATCACTATTTTTTTTATTAATAATATGCGATTTTATAATCACAATCATCATTATAGTTTTCATTAATATTTTTATTCTTAACATTATTAATATCATTAATAATGATACATATATTATCATTTTATGTAATGATTAAATAATATTTTTACAAGTAAAAATTTAGCAATAAATATTTAGACAACACAAGAATGACGAAGAAAATCAAGGACGTATAAGTAAGTAAAATGATAATACAGAAATCGTTTATATGCAAATATCTGAAAATATTTTAAAAATTTACATATAATTTATTTAATTTATCTATTTGTCATTTAATCTTGCGATGTAGTCTTTTTTTTGGATTTTATATGAAAAATATGAATAAATGCAGGAGCAAGGGTCTGTCGGTTACAATTTAATTAAATAATAATAATAAACAAATATATATATCATATTCAATAATAAAAAAAAATATGTATTTTAACATATATTTATAATTATTTATAATTAAAAAACATAAAATTTGTGGAAGTGCTATATATTTTAGAAACGAACATTAAAAAAAGATGAATAAACATTTATTCATATACAAATGTTACAATAATATATGTTAAAATGTGATTATAATAATAATTTTTATTATTTTGAATATATGCATGTGTATTTTTATACAGTATTTGAAATTAAATTATTGAACAAAATTATATATATTATTAAATACTATATCTATATGTTATAAAAAATTGATGAAATTACATACTTTCAATAAATCACTTTATGTAAATTTAAAAAATGCAAAAAACAATAATATAACATGATGGACTCTCGCTACCTATTTTTAAATTTATAGAATATTTATAATTTTTCATCCATTTATATTGAAAATTTAATTTATATAAATAATTAAAAATGAAAATAAAACGAATATTATAAACTATTTATAAATTATTTTTCAATACTTAGCAATGTTTAAGATAACTAATTTTAGATTTTTTTATATTTTTAAAATTAAAAAATTTTTATATCAATATAATTTATCTTAATAACTTTCAAATAAAAATGTTTTATTTAATATTTTTTAATGTTAAATAATAATAAATAGTAAATTCAATAAAAGTATATATTTTTAAAATATAACGGAGAAAACCGATGAAATAGATTTTCTTATAGTCATCATGTATGAGACATCTATCGTATCATAAAGACCAAAAATAGTTGATCATAATTCGTCACTGTGAAATATTTTAAAGTTAAAAATTAAAACAATCATAAGGAAATTTTTTATAATAAAAAATAAATGTTTCTTATTTAATTATTACTTTTAATCATTAATTAGTGTATATAAATTCCTTTTCTCAAGAAATCAACAAAATTAATGGGGAATGAAAAAAGTGCCCTTAATGGGCTTAAAATTGATGAACAACCTGTGGAAATAACAGATTTTTGGATACATTATATGGCTTATATGAATGGTCATAATATACAAAATATTTCAGTATTTGTCAGTGAACCATCTTTGCATTATAATGCAAATTTTGGAAGTCCATCGCCTTTAGAAAAAGCTGCAAAGGTTAACGTTAATATATTAATTACTTTGCATATATTATAGAATTTTATACATAAATATTATATACATTCATTTTTTAGTTTTTTTTTAATGATATTATTTTAATTAAATAAATAATTATTGTTTACAATAATAATAGACATATGTTTCAGAATTTAATGTTATATAGACATCCTTGTATATTGAAGTATGTTTCTTCATGGTCGAAAGGTAGTAAATTTTTTCTAGCTACTGAACAAGTTAAACCTTTAATTCAATCAATAGAAAATCAAAGTACTTTGCAAATATGCATGGGCCTATATAATATTTTACGTGCATTGGTTTTTCTTCATGAGAAAGCATATATTTCTCACAATAATCTTTGTGAAAGTTCCATTTATGTTACATTAGAAGGATGTTGGAAACTTGGTGGATTAGAATGTTTATGTAAATTTAAAGATTTAACTTCTTTTTATTTACAAAGAATAAGAAAATATAGATATGAAAAAGCAATATCTTCTAATGAAGATACAATTTTCATTTCAAAAAATTTTAAAACAATTGATGTATATGCATTTGGAGTTTTAGCAGAAGATATACTGAAATTAAAGGATCCAGGTAAATGATATACGAATTTAAATTGTAATTTATCTAAAATAATTATGAATAGGAAATCTTATTTTATTTTAGCTGATGTACCCAGTCTTTTAGAATTTAAACAATTTTGTAAAGAAAATCTGCAAAATCCAGATCCTTCTTTACGAACTGAATTATCTCATGTACTTCAACATCCATTTTTCACCCATGATTTTATGAAAATATATGCATTTTTAGATGAATTACCTTTAAAAAATAGCCAAGAAAAAGAAATATTTTTTAGGTAAATATTTTTTATAAAAGTATAAACAAATTATTATTAATTCCATAAAATTATATTTGAATTAAAATTTTTAATTATATTACAGAACCTTAATAAAAAAATTGAAAATATTTCCTGAAAATATTATTGCAGAACAATTAGGTCGTTTACTGCTTTCAAGAATGGTTTTATTAGACATAACAGCTCAAGAACAGCTTTTACCATTTATTTTAAAACCAAAAGGTAAAACTAAGTAATAATATGTTATATTTAATGTAATTCAAAAGATTCCATATATTTTATTTATAGATGGAAATGACAAGACAAGTAGTAACTTATTTTCGATTTCTACATTTAAAGTCTATTTGGTGCCCAAATTGTTGCAGATGTTTTGTATACGAGATGTATCAATACGTTTAGTGCTTTTATCACATTTTAACTCATTTGTTTACACATTCCAAGATGATGAATTAAAATCTCAAATACTTCCTGAATTACTTGTTGGAATTAAAGATACAAATGATCATCTTGTTTCTGCAACATTAAAAGCATTAGCCGATATAGTTCCCATCCTAGGTGCTGCAACTGTAATTGGTGGAAAAAGAGGAAAGTTATTTACAGATGGACGGCCAAATAAATTAAAAGATAACAACGAAATTGACAATAGCATAAATATTGCTCAATTTACTATTCCTATGAGTATTCAAAAAATAATTGATTTACCTGAAAGGCCATCTCCAGACGGTGGTGAAGATAAAAAAGAGATTACATCTTCAATTATCGAAGAAGAATATACATGGTCTGATTGGGATATACAAGAAACAGGAGACATTCTTAAAATTTTACAACCTTCCAAGAAAATATCTCAATCCCAATCAAAATCTAATGATATTTCAATTCCTAATTCAACATTGAAAATTACTACAGATATGGTATTAAATAAAAATAAAAATAAAACTACTGAATTAAAATTAACAAAAAAATCGTCTATTTTATCTGATATCTCAGAACTTGATATTAAAAATTCAAAATTAATTGACTCTATTAAAGAAGAATATAATTATTTCACAGATATGGAACCTGTGATAAAAAAAACACAAATTTTACATGTACAACAACCACAAATAATAAAAAGTGTATTTGATGTGACAGTATTAAATGAATTAGGAACAGTTGAAGAAAATAATGGGTGGGAAGAAGATTTAAGCGATTGGGAGACTGAAGATTCTCAAGAAGTAAAAAATTAAAAAAATATATATATATTATTTTTTTATTATATTTCTTGTATTTCAAAGTAATTTAATTAAAATTACTTATTTATTTTCTTAAGATTTATTTAAAATTTATTTTTAAAAAAATTTATTTCTGAATACATCAATATTGTTTGTTATTACATATAATATATGTAATATATAATTATAATATATAATATAATATATTATAATATTGGTAAATTAGTGCATTACAAACATATTGTAATTTTTTAAAAATATATAATTCTTAATTTATGTAATATAAAATTCATAATAAATAAATGAAATAATTGATTAAATTGATCATTTAAGTTTTATTTTTTTAATTTTAAAGTTTTTAATATAAACTTGAAATTATATTGAATTATATTGATGATTATTAATTTATACGTCACTAAAATAAATAAAACTATATAATAAAAATTTAAAAAAATTAAAAATTACCATATTATATCACAGCAATCACATCTAATTTTAATTATCTACAAGTCATGGTTGCCAACATTGTGTTTGTCAATAACGGAAGTCAATTGGCATTATGAAATAAGAAATAAATATGAAAATATAATATAGAATACAATTAATTTGTTTTTTTAAAAAATTAAATATATACATTATTTTTAATAATTATATATATATAAATAATGTATAAATATTATAGTGAATAGAAGTAATATATTTAAATGATATTTGAAATGATATAATATTTTATTTCACTTTTTCTATTTTACTATGAATTGATGAATCATAAAAACCAAAAAAAAAATCAGATAAAATATATTAATATTGATTAGATATATTGTAATAAAATAATATTGTAAGAAGATAAATAGTAATTTATGTATATTATAAATATGAAGAAAAATATAATCATTGTACAACACCCATCTTGAAGTTAGAAATCCTATGCTCAATAATGAATTTATTCTGCAAATAGAAAACACATTATTAATATGTTATACATATAACATTCAAATATAAATATATATTATATATTAGTTCTGTTGATCCAGGCGATTGTTATCCTTGCAATTTTAGTATTTTATAATTATATATATATATATATATATATATATATAATGAATTTAATATTTTAATATATAAAAAAATTAAGGATTATTTAAATTAAGATTATTTTGGAGTATCAAGAATTGCTAATAATTTTTTAATAGTAGAGTCCAAAAATATTAATTTTAAATTTAGAAATTCATTGATTTAAAAATTATTCATGTGTAAAATTAATGATTTTAAATATATTAGAATACCATATTTATACTTGTAATTTATTTTCCAATGAGAAAAATCATTATGAATATCTGCATTTAAATTTAGAAGTGATAAGTTAAATTTGATTGCACAGATATATTGCACATATATTAATATATCATAATAATATAATATAATATATTATATTTTAATGATATTTTATATGATAATATCGCAATATTAATATTAATAATTCAATAAAATTAGCAATAATTCAGCAAAATTAATAATTCAATTTTCTCTCTTTTTATAAACTGAAAATCTTAACTTTTTGCATTTTTTATTGCTTAATTCTTATATCTTATATTTATTGAATAAATAAATAAATAATAATAATATATATCTGAAAAATAATGTAAAATATTAAAATTATTTTTTGTAAAAAACAAAAAAATTATTTCATTTATTACTGAATTCGAGAAATATAATTAAAAAATGAGAAAGAATACATCATTATAAGGATAAATATATATATAGAAGCAGACTACAAATAACAAAATACAACATTTTTGTAACAAATATTTTTAATGCAATTATTTTATAATAAATTAAATAATAATGCATATATAAAATTTATAATCAAATATATCAAATTTTGCTATCTTTTTTTAGTTGATTTTTTTAGTTGATTTAAATGACAATAATATTTTGATAGTATAATATATATTTTGATTATAATATATTTTGATAGTATAATATCTGATAGTAAAAAATTAATAATATATATTATATATTATATATTATATATTATATATTATATATTATATATTATATAATATATTATTATATATATTATATATTATATAATATTATATATTATATATAAATAGTGCATGCAATTATATTTTTCTTATGTACTGAATATAGAATAGTTAATAAATTTGATTTAATTATATCACTTATAATTAATTCTATAATATTCAGTTGATTATTATATTTAATAAATCTAGATTTTCTATTCTTTAAGTGTTTCCTAAATATATTTAGGATAATTATATTTATATAAATATTTGGATACATAAAATATATATGAAATATTATTATAATCTCTTATTACTGATTTTGAATTAAGCTTATTTGTAATAAATGCAACAGTTATATTTTATAAATTTTAATAATTGTTGATAAATATTTATAATATAATTATATAATATACAATTATATATATATTAGATGAGATAAAAGTATAATCTTGATTTGATTTATATTGAAATACATTATATAAATATTTCAATTATTAGTGATATGATTATTTAGTTTTAATTTTAAAAATCTAAGATTCTTAAGTTTCTTCCTTAGATTAAAGATAATTAAGTTTCTTTTTTAAATTTTTTGTTTTTAATTTCATAAAAAAAATCAAAGATAATTTCAATTTTTTTCTAAGATATAATTTATTAAAGATAAAACTGCGAAACTTAAAGATAAAACTGAGAAACGATCAGACAATTCATATTTTATTTTCAATGGTTCCATTTTCAGTAGCAGTAATTAGCAATAATTTACAAATGAGTACAATTCCCTAACGCTTTTCAGATCCTTACTATATAATTAAAATGGAAATGCAACTACAATAGTCATTTTACAAGTTATATTTACGCACTTAGCAACGGACTGAAATGATTATAATTGACTGAAGCGATTATAATTGACCTCCACGCAAACATAAGTCCATCCTTAGAAATAATAATCTTCCAACGCGATTATTAGTTCCTCTAACTTCTTCTTAGTTTGCATTTTCACAGAAAAGAATAATTGAAAGAAAAACCAAGACTTGTAACAGTCTTCTAAATCAGATCAATTAGAATAAGACAATTCAACAATGATACAGTTCATATCAGAGTACAGTTAGAATCATCACAGTAAGCTGTTAATCAGTCAGTCCATCAAACAAAGTAAATCATTCATGAATTGTACAGTCCTATAACTGTAAGTTCTTCGAGTAATATCATAGTTCATTTCTCATTTGTACAATATTCAAAATCATTGGATTTTAATAATTAACAAAAAACTCGAATCTCTTAGTTAAGTTGCCGAATATAATTTTAATTTTTTCGATAAAAAAATTTAAAAAAAAATTTAAAATTACTGGTTAAAATTTTAAAAAATTGCTGTGAAAAAAATAAAAATCATAATTTTTAAATTTAAAGCATTTTTAAATTTAAATTTATAATAAAGATTTAAAAAATATTTTTTATAGATCTAATAATAGATCTAAATAAGTTATACATATAGTTTTATCGAAATCGATTGACATAAAAAAATTACAAGCATCGAAAAATATAAAATTTTTTAAATTTATTATAATTATAGATCGAGAATCATAAAAAAATCATAAATTTAAGCATTATTGGTAGCTCATAACAATTGATTTTGATGAAATTGATTTTATTTTAAATCATTACAAATTCAAATAAAAGAGTAAAAATGATGACTTTCTTTTTTTCTTCATAATCTGATTAATAATTTAAAAATTTTTTTTACATATGTTACATGTTATAAAGTAAATTATTTAACATATCAAAAAAATTCAAATCGTTTGGTTCAATTTTAAAAAAATTACTCGATTTAAAAAAGCCTATGAACATTTTTGTCTCTATATATAATTTTTCATTGTATTTGTTAAATGAAAGAGAAAATAAATTCTCATCATTTTTGCTCGATAATATGTTTATAGTAGAAATTTCAATATTTTTATGTTGAATATCATTTTTAATATTTTTTATTGAATATTTCATAATTTTCTTTGACATTTTAAAAAAATGAACTTTTTCAAAATTGGATACGATGATATGCAATCAAGTGCAATGCTTCTCATGTTTATCTATTAATGATATTAAAGCAATTTATTACATCAAAAATAAAAAACAAACTAATACAAAATATTACTGAATTTATTTATATAAATTAAATGACTTACAATTCATATTTTATACATATATAAAAATATATAATAGAAAAATAGCGGTGATATAGATTAAAAATTTTTTAAAATATCATGTTTTTGAATATTTTTTTAAATATTTTGTTTTGAAAGAACGAATAAATTTAAAAGAAATTAAAAAAAAATCGATTGATACATAAAAAAAATTATTTAAAATAAATTTTTTAGATATAAAATTCGATTTTGATGAGTTTTTAACTATAAAAAAAAATAAATAATTTAATATTTACAATTATAATATTTATAATTAATAAATAAATATATAATATGATTAATAAATAATTATTGTTTGAAATATTATAAATATTTTTATGAAATTTAACATTTTTATTTTATTTTATATAACTTTCTCTTTTTATTTAAAAATTTATATATTTAAATAAAAATAATTTTGTATGAGATGGGCACAGTAAAATAGAATAAACACATGAATTATGAATTGTAGAATATAATGTATAAAATTAAATTTATTTATATTATCTAATCTGTTCTATTCTATTTAATTATTTAAATAATATTTAATATTATCTAAAATTAATTAAAATAATTATCTTAAATTACTTAATAAATCTAATTAAATTAATAATAATATTAATGTGTATAAGTTATTACTTTATAAATAGTATAAATTCTTTTTTTTAATAATACATAAATATAAATAAATAAATAATAAGAAAAATAAAATAAAATTGGTTGAAAAAGATCTACAAAATGTAATTAAATCTGTTTTATGAAAAAAAATGCATAAAAGTTTCTGAAATTTATAAAATAAGTTGGGAGATTTTAAGATCTATTATGTTCAAATATTACATTTCTTTATAGAGAATATATATAAAATATTATGTTTTACAATTATTACAAACATTATTTTATTTGGATCCGTAAAGATCTGTAAAAAAAGTTTCCGCAAAATTGATCTTGAGCACGATCAAATTTCAAGATCAAATTTTTTTTTATTGTAAAGATAAAAAGTTTCAAAGAAATTATGGGTCACAAACCATGTTCTTTTGAAAAATTATATTAAAATTTCGTCATTAATTAAATGAATTTTGTTCAAAATATTTTCATATTTGAATTTAAAATTTTTATTTTCTATGTCTTGTTCATCTAAAAATTCAAAAAATAAAATCATTTTGGTTAATTTATTATTAATTATATTTCTTATTTATTAATCCGATTTATACATATCTTTAATCGTATCGTAAAGAAAAAAATTTAG
This sequence comes from Apis mellifera, assembly GCF_003254395.2. NCBI lineage: Eukaryota > Metazoa > Arthropoda > Insecta > Hymenoptera > Apidae > Apis > Apis mellifera. The sequence continues at coordinate 522,729 of NC_037640.1, read as the reverse complement.
TTAAATTTAAATTAAATTTTATAAATGTGATATAGATTTTCTATCAATCCTCCGAAATACGAATTCAAAAGATTTCGAAATGGTTTAATAAAAATGTAGTGATGCATCATCATGAATAAAATATATGTATCGTCGTTTCTTCCGCAAAATAATTTATTACAATTTGTTTAATAAACGTGAACGCAAAAAATGAAGATATTCTATTTTGTTAAATATTAAACAAATAAATTAGACTAATAATTTTTTCCTCAAAATGTCTATATATTTGAATTGAAAAATCCTTGATTATAAAGCGTTGTATCATAGGATGAAAATTTCAAAAATACTACATTCTAATATTTTGCTTACTTTAAAAATTTTGATTTGAAAAGCTATTTTCAGTTTCATATATTGTGAAATTTGGAAATCGGTTTTATCATGGAATATTTATGACTTTCAAAGATGGCTATCGACATAGCAATGAGAGTTAACCTTGAAAAATAAAAGTTATTGTATGAACATCTTTTGAAATTTTTAGAGAAAAGAACTTGTGCTCTTTCAGCACAATAGTTTTTTTTAAAGAACTTACAAATCAATAAAATTTAAAAAGATTTATAGATCTGGCAAATCAGATCAACAAAAAATCGATGATTATACACTTTATTCAAAATTTCTCATTACACAAAATTTTCAATAATCTCATTATGTTATATTTTATTTATAAAGGACACTATTATATATATTTCCATTCTTTGCAAAAATATGAGTGAATTAATAAGTGAATCGACATTAATCTGTTTGTTTCAAATATTTTTATAAAATCACTGATTAGAATTAACAACATTTGTACATAAGAAAATTTTCCTAATGCTGGATATTTAATTTCTTAAATAAATAAAAAGAAAGAAAGAATAAAAAATAGAAAGAATATTTTTTTTTATTTTATTTATAAATTAATTATATTAAACATCAAAATAAAATAAAAAAATAATTATAAATTAATATAAAACTTGAACTGTATAATTAAACTCGAAGTATATAAATTAAAAATATAATAATAATATTGGGTTATTTTTTCTTATATTCTTTAATTTTTTTTATTTTTTTTAATTAATTAATATATAGATAATTAAAATGAGATTTTCATTTTCTTTTGGCATTAGATAACGAGAATATTAAGGACAAAACTTATGAAGCGGTCAGGTAGTTTGAATTTTATTTTCAATAGCTCAAATATTTTCAATTTCAAGTTTAACAGTAATTTATGAACGGGTACAATTCTCTAATGCTTTCTAGATCAATTTAAATAGAGATAATAGTCATCTCAGTCACACTTGCATGCCTTGCGACGGATCATTGTGAAAGTAAGCGCAAAGATCCTGATCTTCATGTGTTGCGATGCAACTTTACAAGAAATTCCCATCCTTCGAAACCGAACTGCCTTCCAATGCCTTCCAACTATCTTTCTGTACTATCAACTGTCCCTCTAATTCTCTCTTATTGATCCCTCTTGCATTTTCATGAAAAATGATTGGAGAAAAAATCAAAGGCCATAATAGTTTTTTAGATTACATTAGTTAAAATAGAAATAGAATATAGCAATGATATAATTTATATCAAAGTACAGTTAGAATCATTATAGTCATCAATTAGCTCAAATATTAGCAAACAATTAAATCATCATTCGTTCACTCAAAACTTATAACATGATATAGTCCTATAACAGTAGAAATAGCATCAGTTCAAGCACTATTTGTGTAATATTCAAAATCGTTTAAATAGTCTAGACTTAACAAAGAATAATTTTAGAATATTTTTATAAATACTGAAATTAATAGATGATTGTTTATCTATCTTTTTTAGAGAAATTAGAAATATAAGTTCTCTTATAAAATACTCTTGCTAATTTATTATTTTTTTTTAATAGAATAAACTAAATATTAAAAAGAGTTTTCAATAACAAAAATAGCAAGATATTTCAATAATATTATGAATTTTAAAAATATATCAATTAAAATATTAATAAATTGAAGAAATATATAAGAAATATATAAAATTAAAGTTTAGTTATTAAAATTAAAGTATTATCCGGTAAGCAAATCTATTAAAAAAGATTTTGTAAAAACTAATAGTTGTATACAAAATACAAAAATAATTAAAAAATATAATAACGCAACTCGTGTCTTTTGAGTTCAAAAATTAATAGATATAATAATCTACAATTCATAAAATACATGGATTTTTCGATAAACGCAATTAATCCATCTTTTTAACTATATACATGTAATCATAATATATCGAAAAATTAATGTTTATTTTATTTATTCTATAACTCATGCAAATAATGCCTTGATAGCATTTTAATTATCAGAAATACAGTTAATATATAAGAAAACATCATATAAGATAGAATAAAATCTTTGATCAAACTCATTTTGAACCGAAAAACCTCAATTAGAATAACCAGTTTGCATCAATAATTATACCAATGGTTCCGATCAACAAGAGAACAAAAAATTTGTTATTAATTATTATTAATAACAAAAATATTTGTTATTAATTTATTAAACAACGATCTGCTCAAATTAACAACAATAAATTGTAGAGCGTTATTAAGTACAAATGCAACAATTAATTTCATAATTGAAAAATTAATTAAATAAATCAACATTCCACTTTTGTGTTATTTGTGTTTCAATGAAATTATAGTGCAGTTGAAAATCTGTGACAGAAATATTAAAGAGTAATGCTGGAATATTTCAATCTTGGACACATATTCGACATTTTTCTGTCACGATAATTATTATTTATCATGGAATAGTCAATATAAGTCATACAAAAAATTAAATAATTTTTAACAAATAATATAATTTTTTTTTGCATAAAATATCTCGAAAATATTTTTTATCTTCTATAAGGACTCAAAAAAAAAAAAAACAAGAAAACCTTTTGTACATTTTTCTTCGATTTCGAACATTAATATATTCTTATAAGCGACATCGAAAAAATATAGATAATTTTTGGTTTATTCGGAAAATCACATAATATAACACAATAGATAAATAAAAACTTACTGTTAAAATATTAAATATTATATTATATTTCATATATATCAAACATTATATTTGATTATTAACTTTATATTAATACTTTATCTTTATAACTGCTTTACCAAATTGATAGATGATAAATAATTTTTAATTCTCCACATTTTTCTGCATAACTTCTATAAAAATTATTAATATTATGTTAAGCTTCAATAAAGACTGCATTATAGAAAAAGTTAATGCAACTATTTAAATTAGCTGATCTGAATATCTAACAATGTCTAATAAGAAATTAAAAGTTTTCTCTTTAAGTTAATTGCTAACAGAAAGTATCAATAGTAGTATTTCAGTAAATTTACTAAATCTACTATTTTAAAAACTTTCAGAATATTGTAGAATTTAACGAATTCTATTTTTTACACATAATAATAAAAATAATAGTTTCCTTTATATATCACAAAAACATTTTGAAATTGCAAAAATTTATGATTCTTTTCTGACTATATTCGCAAAAATGTTTCAAAAAATATGTTTGAAATATAAATATGAATTATAAAAATCTGTAAATTTATCTGTAAATTTTCGTTATATTGGATCAATATACTATCTATGTTTCCATTTATTTTTGAACAAAACGTCATAATTAAATTAACAATAAAAATTGGATTATACGATTTCTGCGATGTTAGTGAGAAAACATACGGAATATGCGTTTATTTTCGACCAGATCGATACATCAGATCAAATCAATTTTATTTGATAGCAGCACAATTCAAAGTAGTATCAATAAAATTATAATTATTCTACAGTTAAAAAATTAAAATTATGTGGAGCGTCATTGTTGACATATTTATAGTCATCCAATAAGCGTTGTAAATTTTATTTAGCCGATTTCATAAATTGATTTTATTATTCTTCATTGATTGAAAATTCTAATACAGAGAAGACATTTGTTATTAATCGAGAAATTCAAATTGAAATAAAAAATATAGTTCAAACAATTCAGTTGATTTTATCTCTCAATTATTAAAAAAATTTCTGCAATCATTCATTTAATAGATAATCTCAAATGAAAGATCATTGCAAAAAGACAAAGTCTCATAATAAAATAATATTTATTAATATTAATTAATATTGATAATGTTAGTAATAATTGAATTAAATCTTAAGTTTATAAAAAAATAAATCGATATATTGAAAGAATCAATTGCAGAATCTATGTTCATTGAATATTTTCTGCTTCTCTTGCTGAGTATATAACCTTAAATCTTAGATTTTTTTTTTAATAAAGGATATCCCAAAATTCATGCAAGATTTGAATTTTGCGTCATTTGTGCGCTAAAAAATGTTGCCAATGAAAAAAAAACAGTATGACAACTGATGTTTAGGATGATTAAAAATGAAGCGCTATACGATAAAACAATGCATTTTCATTGTTGATCAATATTTTAAAAATTATAAAAGTTTTTCGAACAAAATCTTTAGCGATGAGGTTCATTTTCATCTTGATAGATTGGTTAATCGACAAAATTGTCACATTTTAGAAAATCAACGAGTGATTATTGAAAAACAAATGCATTCACATGTCACTGATTTTAGATATGCAGATATCATCGGATCAAATTTTACTTGATATACTATTCCATACATAACAATAATCCTATATTATATACTTTATGAATCAATAAAAAATTTACAATTTTTAATTATAAATCTATGTTTTCTATCAAAATTACTTCTTGCGACATCCTTTATATATTCTATATTCTATAGATTATAATAGCTTTGATCCTAATCTATTCGAATGATTGTGTATATTGTTTTATTGTTTTATTATTATTCTTAGCAAAACTTATTTTTTTAGTTTTTGATATTTTATACTTTGGCATTCGTAACGTTATTATTATTGAATTTATATTGGATGCTATTTTGATAATTTTAATAATTTAAATTTGTTTCAGATTTTCGTTTTGTTTATATTGCGATAAGTTTGCAGAAATCTATTTTTTTTATTTTTTATAATCTATTTTGAGCTTCTTTTTCAAATCTTCTTCAAGTGTAATATTCTTTCAACCATATATAGTGTTCATTGTTAAAAAAAATTCTTTAGTTAAAAGCACTTATTCCTATTATTGATGCTCTTATGCTACGTTTAGTTTCCTAATATATGGTACAAATAAATTTTTCTTTGTAATATTCACAATTGTGTATAAAAGGATTATACAAATAAGACGTAATTATTTTTAATTATGAAATTATATCAGAACTTATATCTTATGATTTCAACCTTATTGTCTTTCTTTGTTTCACAATCGAATTAATATGTGTGCCCATATTGATAAATAGTACGCTAGAAATAAAAATGCATGAAAATTGAAAATTGAAAATAAATGTTTGTTTTTTATTCTGGCCAGACTTGCATTTCTTCCACGGATTTGTAATAATTAATAATTAATATGATTAGAAAATTGTTTTTTTAATTATTTAAAAATTTATTTTTTATTACAAATAAATTTATCCCACTTTAAAAAAAAATATTTAATATTTTTTTGATAAATTTATAAAAATAAAATTGTATTATTGTAAGATATAAGCATTAAGTATTTGTTATAAAAGAAAGCACCTATATCTGACTAAAATTAACCTTAATTTATTTTTTCAAAATTAGATTTATAGCAATTTAAAAAAAAAGACATATAAACTAATTAGAAAAAGACATATCAAACTCATAAGTAAAAATATAAATACACAAGGCTAGATAAATATTATTATATTCTATACTAAATAATAGGATACAAAAGACTAAAATTATTAATTGACTATTTCATATAAAATCAAATACTTTATTTCAAATTTTATTACATATATTATATGAACATTATATGTATATTTATATGTGATAGAAATAGATAGATTTTACTATGTACACAATTTTGCATGATAATAATTTTTTTATCTAAGTAATAAATTTTATCTAATATACATATAATTAATATAATTAATATTTTGTGCATTTTTTTTTATTATCTATCGTAATCTTTTTGATATATTCGAATTTTCTTAATCTCATTTTTATAATTGATTTTTTTACGATTAATAATATATAATTTTTATTATATAAATCAATTTTTTACTCATTTGATAGTATATTTTTGATCTTTGTCTTGCTTAAATACCATTTCTTTTCATAATCATTAGATTATATTGATTTTCTTATAGAATATTGAGATGTTATTGCTATTAATATTGATTTGATATTGATGTGTAATTAAAAAATTTAATAATTTATAAAAAACTCTATTTCTCTTATATAAAATTTTTATAATCGACATAATCGATTCAACTCTAAATTTTTTATTTAGATAAACTATTTATTTTTTTCGTTCAAATTAAGTCCAAAATGTCCAATTTGATTTGAAACGATTTATTTTAATCTCATTAAAATTAAATTAATCTCAAATAAAATAATCTCATTTTAGATTTCTTAAAGAAAACTTTTTCTACAAAATTTCATGCTAATACTTTTATTATAAAGATAGTTACTATTGTGCAAATAATAAATTTTGAATAATGGTACTTATTTTTGTTTTGAATATAATTTTCTTTATTCATTATATTAATTTTATATATATTATTAATTTTATAATTTTATATATATTAATTTTACCATTATTAAATTTTTTTATACTGAATATATATTTATCGAAAATGAATTGAATTGAAAATCAATTGATTAATTGTTATATTATATTACATATATAATTTTTTAGCCATATTTGATGTTTCTATTTTAATTAAATGTTTTCGAAAAAAAAGCATTAAATTCAAAATAAACAATATATTTAGATAATATAAAAAAACTAAATAATAATTTTTTTTTTAATAAATATAGCTTTGTTGTATTGCTGATAAAATAATCCATATTCAATACTCCGAATCAACTACCGGATGATTATAAAATAAAAATTATTAAAGTTGAAATCGAAATATATAATAAGATAATAACAGAATAATAATAGGAAACAACCAATAAATCTTGTAACAATCCGTGATAATTGGTTGCAAAGAGAAACATCATGGCGGATGTAGTATTTCATCAATTAGGAATTGCAAAGCCTATATTTTATGTTCTAGTATCATCAAGTCACATGAATGAAAATATCACATATTATATATCTCTAATTAACTCAATTATAAAAAATGATTATTATTTAAATTTGAAAAACCAAAAGCTAAAAACCATCACTATAACCATACAATTAAATTAACAGATACTAACTTATAAATATAAACTATATAAACTAAAAAATGAATGAGTTCAATGATTTAATAACTTAATAATCAAATGAATGTTCTTCATTATAATTCACATGCACTGATATACATGTAGCATAATAGTTGCGATATTAATTTTCAAATTGCTATCATGTTTTGAATGCTAGATACTTTTCTAAACTCATTTCTTTGCTATTTCAATATTCAATATGATGTACAAAATCGATTCATTAATGAAAAAAAAAAAGTTCGTAATTTTTTGATTCCAATATCCATGCGAAACATAGCGAAGAGTTAAAAAAACATCGTATTAAAAAATCAATCTACAATCAATTAATATATGAAGCAATAGAAAGTCGAAATATATCATCGTATAAGAAAAAATTATCTCATTCTCATATCATAATATTTATAAATATATAGATTCAGTTTAATATGACGACTTAGAATAATTCATTAGTAAATTATTCATTTCAAAAAATATTTTAAAAATTGTTTAAATATAAATTTATATATAAATTCAAAAACCATACAATTTTATTATATATTATATTATTTATAATATAATATTATATATAGTTTTATTATATATATATATATATATATATATATATATATATATATAGTGCTATAATTAATTATTTTTTATCGAAATGAAAATAATTTTTTTAAATTAAATATCTAATATATAATATATGATTCGATTTTGTTTGATATGAAGAAGAATAGTATATCATAAATATTATATATATTTTATATATTTTATATATTTTATATATTATATATTTTTATATATATATTTTATATAAGTGGTATAAATATGCATTGAAGATAATTCAAAGTCATCATAATTCATAATAGTTTTTTTAGAGATATTATAATTTTTTATATTTTAATTTTCTATATTTTAAAACTAATGAACTATTATTATTAACTTAATGATAAGTTATATTATTCTATTCAAAACATCCTATTTCTTTTTCTTTTTTAACATTGCATCGACAATTTGATCATTAACAATAATGATTATCTAAATCTCATCTTATATATTTATAATTTGATGAATTTTCATTTAATATTTTGTTTCGATTTGAATATTTTCTTGAATTTCTTAAACATTTTCAAATTCTTATATAATTCATCTAATTTTGTGCATTTTGGAATTAAATATTACATTATGAATAGTGTTAAGAATAAAAGTCAGAGCTGACTTTTGAAATAGCCATGATAATTTGAATTTTAATAGCTTTTTAATAACTTTAATCTTAATAGTTTAAGTTTCTAATTTCTTATAAGCGAATATAGATTGTTCACATTATTTTAATCTTTCAATAATAGTTATTTGATAAGACATAATATCAATAATCACATTTGCGCCGAGTACTTTGCGATCGATCACCAGAAACAATCACGAGAATCCAGCTCTCTATACATTGCAATGCAATCTCGCCAGATACATTTTTAGAAACTATCTTTCTATGCGACCATTGATTTTTTTTCTTCTTAATTATATTTTTACTGAAAATAATTACTAGAAGAAAAATCAACGCTCGCGACAATTTTTAAAAATTGAATCAGATTTTAATTAGAAGCCGCAAAAGTTAGAATCTTAGTCAATCCTTAGAGAATTTAAATTTTTCAAATGTCACTTGATTAAAACACAATCACTATTAAAAATTTCAATTAATTGTCAATCAACCATTATAGAAAACAATTAAAAATCAATCATTATTAAAGATTCACATTATAAACAATTATATAATTCTATAACAGTATAACAATATAACATAGTCCTTTGAAGAACAGTATTCAACTTTTTTACAATACTCAAAATCACATTAATATTTGATCGAGTCAGATATATAGCCAGATATAATAAAGCGAATGTTTGTCAGCAATAGTGAGCAATGAATTCAGTATGTAGTATTGAATAGCAATCAGAACTTACTATTTATCATTAACAAAATATTAACTTCATTATCAAAAATTCGGCAATACATTTTGATTTGATTTAAAATATATATATATATTTTTTCTTTTTAATTTTTTAAATTAGTTCATCCATTGTTATTTTTGAATGTATTATTTTTTTAAATTTTATTTCTTTTAATTTCTATTTTCTTTTTCTTTTTTTTTCTGATATCGATTCTCTCTCTCTCTCTCTCTCTCTCTCTCTCTCTCTCTCTCTCTCTCTCTCTCGAATTTTATTAATTTTATTGCAATTTTTATTTTATAAATTTGTCGTTAATCGTATTTTTTTGCTTATACTTATAAGTTGTAAATAGTTATATAATTACAAATTGTTACAAAAAATTTAGCATTAGTGATATTACATTTTTTCTTTTTTTTTCTTTCTTTTTTTTCTGATCATATAAAAAAAAAAAAACAAAAAATGAAAATTGAAAAAGAATAATGTCATCAATTATGAAAAAATTATGTATTGTTGTTCAAAATTGAATGCAACTATGAAATTTTTTGTTTCATATATTATTTTGGTATAAACTAGTTATGTGAAATTATTATTTGCGCACATACTCACGTACTCACAAATATATATTCACGAATAAAAAAAAATAAAGAAGAAAATATTTTTAGGTAAAACACGGTTCGTCTTTACTTGCAGTATCGACACTTTCAATAGGATTAAGTGTCGGAATGAAATGTCGCTGGTGTTACAATAAAACAACGAAAAGTAATGCATCTATCAACTCAGAAAGTTATGTTTCAATCTCTTGTCGTGACAATTTCTAAAAAAAGTAGTCCCAATAGTATCGTGACGGCAATTAATATTCAACATTGTCGATCTATTTTTCCATCTAATTTAAATAAGTGAATTCCTTAATAGAATCTACGATGAAATTTAAAAGCACTAATTAACAAGCTTAAGTCAACTAGTTTTTCATCAAAATATTATTAACAAAATTTAAAAAATTTTTTCAAATAAAGCACATTCATGGCATTTAAGAAACGATATGAGACATTGTTGTATATAAATATAAATAATATATAATACGTACGATAAATATATATAAGAGAAAATAGAGAAAATCATCATGGGTATAGAATTATTTAGAATTATTGTATACAATTTGTTTTTAATAATTTTAAAATATATTTTAATATAATTGTCATAGAAAATTGGGGTCTCACGTGCCCACCAACAAAGAGAAAAAGGGATTTTTTTTTTATTGTTAGAACTGATCGTATTCTTCTCAGTAGCAATATCTTTATTGCAATATCTTTATCTATTTTTATTGCAAATAAAATTACTAATAGATACAATTATCAATAGTATTTCTGAAGATTAGATTAATTTCAGAGATACCTTTATCTCATAAATTAAGAACAATTTAGCAAAATTTTATTATTTACAAGAATCATGGCAATATTCGAAACAAAAAGCTGGAAGAATCTGCAAATGCCATAAAAAAGAATGTAAATTTTTGCCGTTATTATGTTAGATTGCGTTAGATCTGCCACTTTATTAGAAATTGATCTTGCGTTAGAATCGATTATTGAGAGAGTTTATCAATGAGGCGAACAATCATTTCCTCGTGCTAGAAAAATTAAATGAATCGATAAAATTATGAAACACCGTATTAGAAATCCTCTCGAAAAAAAACTAGACATAATGATATTAGTGAATGGAAAAAGCAATCGTAAACTATGATGCACAAGCTTACATTCAAAGATTTCTACAATTTTTTAAATGATTAATAAATTGCAATTAAAAAATTTCGAATAGCCAAGAATAGCATTCGAATAATTAATCATAGTGTCTAAGAATCTATCTGTGCGCTGATCGGAACAAAGCAGCATTAGTTAATATCTCTTCTATGTGTTAAATGTCAAGATAATTTCAAAAATTTCAAAGAATTGAAGTTAACAAAAACAAGAATATTGCAGATAAAATTTAATTATTGTTTGCAAGTGAAGATATACATGATTTTAGAGGATATGTGGATACAAGCATATGTTATTACATCGAGACATTCTAAGACAAAAAAATTCAAGAAAATAGAAAATTTTAGACCAGAAAAAAATAGCTCAAAACAGATATGCTATTGTCATCAATTTGAGAATCAAACATTGCGTCGGAATTGTCGGAAGAATATGCCATAATGTCATGATTTATGTCAGGAATAACTAAGGAAATAGATAGGAATATCGAATTTTATTAAATTCGAATTCTCAATTTTATTATGCAAGAATTATCTAACAGATTAGATCAACAAAATTCAATATTTTAGATATTGAAAGATAATTCTGTAAGGAAAATTTTTTTTTGTTAAAAAATAGATGCAAAAATTATTGCGCTAACATTTCATAAAAATAACAATAAATCTCAAAAAAATTTAGTTAAAAGAAAAAAATTAGAAATATCATAAAATTACATAGAATTATATAGAATTCAATTTAATATTAAAATACTTCGCTCAATATGGAAAATAGATCTTTTTGAAGCGGATATATTTTCGACATTATTATGCATAGGATGATATCGTACAAGATTTCGTTTATTATGAAAAAAGATTAACTCGATTAAATGCTTGACAGTATTTTTACTTGACATGTATTAGACATTACTTGATAAAAATATTATACGCATTACATACACATTATTTAACTACAAATAATTTGATAAATAAAAATAAAATATATTTGATAAATAAAAATAAAATACTCAAATTTTAAGAAATAAAAAAAATATCTTCAAAAATATTAAAATGCTTCATTTAAAAAGAATGTTATCCAATGCAATTGTCGTATCTAAAGATAGACTACAAATCTGAAATTATTTTATTGGCTGTATTTTTAGATAAGAACTGAATTATTAATAGATTCATTTATATAATATCAAAAAAAGCATCCTATAATATTATATTTCAATCACTTAATTACAGAATTAATAATAACAACAACAATAATAATAACAATAACAATAATAATAATAACAATAACAATAATAATGATAATAACGACAGCAATAACAACAAAATGAACATATTAGATTATCACACAAGATATCAATAAGTAATGATATTGAACGAGCAATTTGTCCATAGCTTGCAAATCGATAAAGCAAATGCATAAAATGATGGATAAAAACTTTGATCCTTATTACATAATGAATCAACTATCTATAATATATTTAAAAACAGGTTCTTTATCTGCAATATCAAGCACGCTTATTCTTAACGCATAATAAAACTCGTAAAACGCATAAAACTGTAATAAAATTGTATTTGTGTATTTTTACATGTTTTGTCAAAAAATAAAGATCATATATTTGGAATTAACCACAGATTTCATTTAAGGTATTTTTATTTACACAGATAGTTTGTAAAGTAATTATAAAAGATTATTATAAAAGATAATATTATTCTCAAACGATGGATAAATTTCATAGATGCGCAAAATAAATTATACAAACAAGGCGTGAAAAGCAAGGAGCATAACATGAAAGTATCAAATGCATTAAGAAAATATAACACAGAATAACGTTTAAATCTTTTATACTTCGTTATGAAAAGATATTTACAGTCTACAAAATATTATTTGCATAAAGAACTATACACTGTGTTAAAAATAGAATCTTGTCTCTAAATTCTCAGTTTTTTATCATCCGATGATTTAAATTCATCGATTTCAAGTCATTTCTTCATTGACAATATACTGACCGATAATATCGATTTACAAATCATTAAGATGAATTGTTTAGATTGATATTAATTAATCCAACAAATGTTTCACTATTTTTAACAGCGCTGAAGCAAAGAATATTAATTACAATAAAAAAATAAGTGACAGTTTCAACATTTGTTGAAAAAAAATGAGCGGATGATAATACAAGAGAAAAACGTATCCTTTTTAATAGAACATGCATAAACACAGTATTCCACGTGTCATTATCATAAAAACTGTCAACGATATTATTAAATAGTTGACGGAAACTATATCCAGTCCATATAATAGATCCAAACAGCGATTAATAGGAGATAGATTAATTTAAATGAATAATAGATAGAATAATCTCGAGATGATGACAATTAGAATTGCAAATTATATTGTATTATAATAGCAAGGTATTGTACAAGGTATAAAAAATTTATAGAATTAGAATTAATAATGATTAATGAAAAATAATGATTATGAATTAGTAGAATAATGATAGTTTTATTGTATCAGTTATAACTATATATTTAATAATTATAAATTAAATATATTTTAGCTTCATTAATACATAAATCAATATTGAATTTGCCAGAAATTTAAAATATGTTAAGGATAAAAACTAAAAGAAACAAAAACAAAATTTATAAAACAGCCAGCTCAAAACTGATAACTCAAATTTCACTTTTTCAATAACTTTAGCTCCTTTAATAGTTTAGAATTTTTAAAAATAATTTACGAACGAATACACAATTGTTTTTTTTATATTGTTTCAAAAAATAACATGAAATTAAAACAATAATAATAACAATGACTATTTCATAAATCATAATTTGTGCACTAAGTACTGACCGATCGAAAAAACGCTTGCAAGGATATTGCAATACGATTCCGTTAAGCTCATTGTGAATTAATGCGATCATTGATTTTCTTTCATTTTCTATTAATTACATTTTTAAAAATAATTGCCAAAAGAAAAACCAAATGATAGTTTTAAAAAAGTTAGAATTTTTCAAAACTCACAAAAGTTAGAATTCAATCAGTCCATAGAAATCAGAAATCATTTAATGATCATTAATCCGTTGTCATTGCTATGATATTGTCATTGCTGTGACATTGTAAGGTAAACATATAACTCCGCTAATTGTAAGATAAGCTAAGTCCGTTGTTGCCACAGTAGCAACATCTAAACGAAATTGTTTTTTTAATCTAAATATTCTTTAATTCTTCATGGAGACCTATGTTAGTTTTTTTTATATAAATAATTGTGTTAAAATTATTATCATTTTTTTATATTTAGTCTCAAAATGGAAGAAAATAATTACATAAAGAAATGAATTTTCGGAAAGTGAAGATGAATTCAAATTTAATTTATACAGCGATAATTTTGCTGAAATTAATATAAATGAAAATGGATATAATGAGAGTGATAGTGATGACAACGATATAATAGTTCATCGAAGATGAAAAGCACAGCCTATTGAATCTGACACCGATAACGACGCAAGTATCTCGTTGAAAGAAAATAATTGGATCAGTACACAGTATTATAGAGAATGGAATGCCTCTAAGAGTAAATTTTTCAATAGGATCAAAAATAACAGATCTTCAAGTTTTCTCAAATATTTTTGAATATTCAATTTTTCAAATTATTTCCAATTATCTCCAACTTATAAATGGAATAATAAAGGAAACAAATAATCATGCAAAATCTATGTTAGATATAGCTAAAGACTCTATATGCCAAATATGGCATGATATAAATAAAGATGAATTCTAGAATTTTCTTTTCATTGGATTTATCCTAAATATGGGTACAATACTTGTTTCTAACATGCAAGAATATTGGACGATTAAACACAATAGTAGAATCCTTTTTTTTTCTATTATATTTATAGTACAAGATATTTATATCAATTAAATCATATTTTGGATGCTCTATTTAAAAACAAAACGAGAAGGAAAAATACATATAACACAATATATATAACGCCAGCATTTTTTTAGATTATTTAGATTCAAAATTTTCTGAATACTTTATTTTTGATAAAAATATTTATGTAGATGAATTCATAATAAAATTTAAAGAGAAAATTTCTTTCATTACTTATAATCTTATTAAGTCAAGGAAGTGGAATATAAGATAAGAATAAGAATTTATGCGATGGCGAATTCTGAAACAGAAATATATTTATTCTATCTTATTATGGAAATATTATATCAGAAAATAATATTCGTCCAGATTTATCAGTATACTTTTGGCAGAAAAACTAATGAAATTGAAATGCTACTTGATTGATAATAAATAAAAGCCAACAGGAAAGGTATTTCGATCTTTATGACTTAAGTTTTCAAATAAGAAAATTTTTGTTTATAAAAAAGGAAAAATCATGTTTTTTACCTGGAAAAATAAGAAGATTGTGTTATTTTTAAGTATTTGGAATTATATTAGAATGATAGGTTCAAAAAGAATTCTTCGAGGGAGTATAGAAGTAAATATTAAAAATATAGTTGCCAGTTCCGACCGAATCAAGCTGTGATCAATAGCATTTACTTAATGTTTTTTGAGAAAATTTCTTAAGTGATGAAAAAAATATTTCTTTGGAGATGTCTATAATTAATTTATATATCATATATAAAATTGAAAAAACAAAACAAAACGGAAAATCAATGACACATTTGAAATATGTTAAATTACTAGTCAATCAATTGATTAATAATTTTCGATAAGAAAAATCTATAATTTCTAGAAATCAGATTAAACAAGAAACTTCATGAAATGCGCAAAAGTAAAAAAAAAGAGATTGTATTTGTTCCAATAGACAGAAAAAAGGTGAAAAACGTGAAATGAGTAATGATACTTATTCTAATAAGCCAAGAATGCATCTTGGAGATTCTTTTTCAAGATACCATAAAATGAAGAAATTCAAAAAGTAATTTTTATTTATTATATTTTTATATTTTTTTTAATTATATTGTATTAATAAAACATATTTTTAAATGTATTCACGTTTTTTAATGACAAAGAAAGATTTTCAATATTCATTTAAGAATCATATTCCACGGAGGCGCGCTCGCACCATTATAAATAATTTGGAATAGTTAATACTCTATAGTAAAAATGATTCGAAATTGCTGATAGATCATAAAAATTATTCAGAATATAAAGGATTGAAACACAAGTATTGGAGAATTTAGTTAACCATCATAAAAAACAATTAGAAATCAATCACTACTAAACTTGCCAAAAACTTATAATATAAATAATTATGTAACAGTTTGAGAACAATTAGTCCTTCGAAAAACATTCAGTTCAAGTTTTTATGCAATATCAAAATCATTTCAGACTTTATAAGTTTCACATAAATTCTCTTTGTAATAAAAATTTGTGTTAGTCTTGTCTAATTAGCAATCTATATATCTTAACTTGATCCTTTCTATAGAATATTGTTTGATAGAAATTAAGAATTGTATATAACCAATTTACTATTTTACTATTTTTGAGAAAAATCTATTCTTTAATACGTTGTTTGTCACGTCATTTTGATCGAAGATTGTTTCCTCGATGAAATTATAATAACCGAAATGTGTGAAATATTTAAAATCAAAATAAAATAATCATAATTAACTTCAAATTTTAAATATTATAACTGATTAAACAATATTATAAAATAAAAAGTGCATTCTTTAATGTTTCAATAAAAGAATTTAATTGAAATATTATATATTTCATTACAAAAGTTAAATACAATATATTATGTTAAAACATTTTAAGTATAAATAAATAAAAGTATAAATAATTAATCATCACAATTTTCAATACATAGAGAGTTCTTTTTGTTCAATTTTTAATCTTTTTCGAACTATAATTTGCTATATCTTTTTAATATACTTTGCAAAATTTTTGCACTAGATATCCTGGTTTTTCTATTTTTTTATATTTTATGACATAATTTTCTTCAGATAGTTATATGTGCTGTTATTTTTATTTGCATTTTTATCATATATTGAGATACATTACAAATGATATTTTAAAATCATATTTTTATTCTTTTTTATTATCTATTTATATAACAATAGTGCATTTGTAATTAAAGCATTTGCAATAAGAATTTGAAAGTTAATTTTACATATCATTTATTCATTTTTCTAAACAATATGAAATATATAATCATGTAAAAAATCTACAGAATATTTTTCTAGATTTTAATCAATAATTGCTATTGATTATATATATGTAATTTTTTTTGCATATAATCATCATTTTCGCCGAATATTTTATAGGAATCATTAAAATATTTTTTTTTTCATTTAAGAATCATAATATTTTTCTTATTTTACATAGCAATCAGTTCGTCTCGTTCTAATTTTTTTTTTTATTTTCTTATTTAATTTCTTCAGGTATTTCTTCACCATTAATAATTTTGATTTTTCCATATTCCATATTCCAGATAAGTATTAAAAGCAATTAATTATTTTATTAAATTGAGATATACTAGTTATCTACGTAAATTGTATGATCTTTATGGAGTATATCATTATACATGCGTTACACATGTTATATTTAATTTTTTCCAAAAAATATCTAAAATTTGTATGTATATTTTAGATCAAAATATAATTAAATATTGTAATTTTTCTATATTTCTTTTTAAAAATTGAAAAATTATGTGTTTTCGGAAAATGGTACTAAGAAATCATTAATACATACATCTTTATCTAGTTCATAATATTTATAAAAATTTTATTTTAGTGCATCCTTTTATTTATCTTACACATCTCTATCATTTTTATTTGCTGTTTAATTATTATTAAAATAGAAATCATAAGAGCAATTTAATAGTTTCTAAATATAACTGTTTTTGGAAATGATTGACAGTTCGTGTTATCTTTATATTAATATGAACCAATTTTAGATAACTTCACATCCATATTAGAAAACCAAAAAATCGTTTCATTTTATTTTTATTGGTTATTATTATATTTATTTAATCAAAAGAGTTTCTATTTAATTTATAATTTTATAATTTTCTGCAGTATATGCGTTTGTTTCATCAACGATCATTTGAAAAATCTCTTCCGTAATGAATAAAAAAAAGGTAAAAATCTTGCACTTAATTATTCTCAACCTATACAACGATTTTAGATTTCAAATGGAATTATACTTAGTGCAATTTATATGATATGCGTTATTGTCTATATTATTACTATTTTCATTTTTATCTATATCGGTTTCATCCTCGGTATTAGATTTTATTTGATGATTTTATATGTCTTATCGTAAGTGATATATGGAATATTTCGCTAAAAGATATTCGTCAGATAAAATAATTCGTTTGCATAATCGTTGCACAAATAAATCATTTGAATTGTCACTCGAAAAAATATACATCGTTTATTTCTTTAAGGAATAATCTATGAACATTATTATATTATAAACGTGTTTCATAAAATAAAATAAAAAAAAAATATGTAAAAAAGTATGTAGAGAAAAAGAAATATGTATATATTTTATTATTATAGGAATGAAAAAATACTGTTTATTAATATCTTTTAATATTTTTTCATCTTTCGTGTTTATTGATTTTATTCTTTTCCTCAATATATAATGCAAAAGAATGCAAAAATAGAATACAAGTACATAAAGTGCGAACAATTTTCTTTTGGACAAAGTTATAAGAGTTCAGTAATACACAAAATTTAACTTTTACACAAAAATACATAAATTTAATAATAATAATAAAAAAACACAATACAGAATTCAATTAAAACACAATTAGAATTCAAATAATATATAAAATAAAAATAATTACTTTCTCTGTTAAAATCTAAATTGAACGACTTTGAATATTGCACAAATGTGATGTCTGAACTAATTTTATTATTTATTATTTGTTATTATTATTGTTATTATCCAAAGAATTACTTATCTACCATATGACTACATAATAATTTACATTGTGATTTTGAATGAACAAATTTACTTCAATATTTGTTTGCTAATTGTAATGATTCTAAGTCTATTTGTGAACTGTATCGTTATTGAATCCATCTGATCTATTTGTATTTCTATTTTAATTGATTTAATTTTGTCATGGGCTTTGGTTTTTCCTTTTTTCGTGAAAATGCGCACTAAGAGAGACCAATAATTACATTGAAAGGCGATTTCAAAGGATGCATCCTCTCGTGAAGGTCAAAATCTTTGCCCTCGCTTTCACGATCGCAAGACGTGCAAGTGTGATTTATGAAATAGTCATCGCTGGTATATCTGTGTTTAAATTGAGAATCTGGAAAGCATGAGAGAAATAATATACTCGCTCATAAATTATTGTTAAACTATTGAAAATAAAATCCAGGCTGTTTATTCGCTTCACAAGAGTTCTTGGGTTTGTCCTTAATAAATTTTTCAATCATCAAGTCAGAACACGACACAATTAGCAAAATATAACATAACGCACTTAGTGATAATCACAATTACATCGTATATATTACTGTTCAATAAAACCAACAAAACAAAAAAAATCATACTTATCTGATTTTTTATATATCAATCTTAATCAAATATGATACAAAAATATCAATAAATATTATAAATATACAATCATTATCTTACAACAATAGAGTAAAAAATTAAGCTATTTGGGAAAATTAAAATATTGTTCTATTATTTCACATAATTTAATAATGTTTTGTTATTTTTTGAAGATTTTAAATCTAATAAATTTTTTTACATCTTTGAACGAAATATTGATTTTATTATTAAATGATAATAAAATAGTTTTTTTACCGATTTCCTCGTTACTTATTATACTTTGGTGAAAGTGAATAGTAATAGTAATTGTATAATTACTTTTATTAATAATTATATATCCGTATTTCCGTATTTCTCATATGTTTGAGATTATTTCGTTTTAATTTTGTAGATTGTAAATTGCTGTTATTACGTTTAGAAAGTCATTGAGGATAGTATATTTTCTGATTTACTGATTATTGATTAGTTTAAATGCTTTGAAAATTACTATTAATTCTATACTAAATATATTTGACATAATGTATATTAATTTGGATGTTTTTAATGATAACTATTGCTATATCTATTTTGTTTTGATATATCCGTAAATATACAAGGAAAATATATAAGAATATCGTTGAAATTATAAAATACTATTATTGTTAAGATAATATCTGTAATAATATATATTTTTTAGTGAAGTAATTTTGAGAATTTATTTTTTGTTTATATTGATTTATTAATCTGTTAAAAAAACTGATTTTGTACACAGGATTTTTAGGCGTTGAAATTATGGAAATTGCATATCTTAAGCTAAATAATATTTTTCTAGAAATATTTTATCGGTTGTATATAATTGAATTAAAAATTTAAAAAGCATTGTGATAATTCTTAAGGAGAATTTTGAATGGATTCTAACTGTTTAATAAGTTTTATTGAATGTACCATTCAATCATAGTTTAGTAATAGTCTTATTAATGTTTTTATGTACTTAATACTAATCATATTGCTATCAAATGATTGGATTTAAAATTTAATTTAAAATTATACATTCATTGTTGTTTTTTGTCTTTATTTAATTATATATAACATTTAACTATATATAAATTCTTATATTATTTGATTTTTCAGTTTTTATTTTACTTTTTACTTTTTTTTATTAAAAAAATCCTTTAATTTGTTTACTATGACAAATATATATCTTTTTATAAATTTTACTGTTTAGAATCTTAGCTCTAAATTCACTAAAATCTAAATACCTACAACATATTTCTACAGTATATATTTAATTTCGCTACAAATAGTTTATTATAAAGGATTGATTATGAAGATATTTTTTAAAAATCTTCGATAAAACATCGTTTATATGTGTTTATGTCTTAGCAATTATGAATTTTAAATTATGTTTCAATTATTTGCGACGAAACACATTGTATTCAGAATCTGTTCTTCAATCTTAGTTGAATTTAGTTGAATAGAGCTAAGATTATAAGCAATAAACTTTATAAAAAGATATATATTTGTCATATCATATATCATATATCATATATATTATAAATATTATATAATTGTTTTATTCTATTTCTTTTTATTAATTTTGTCCCTAAATATGTTAACATGTTTAATGAAGAAATTATCGGAAAAAATAAAAAATAGTAAAGATATTAATGAAGAGCAAAATTCTGAATTTGAAAATGAATAAAATGAAAAAACATTTTAATGTTTATAAAATACAAAAGCGTTAAATATTTTTATTAGATTTCAAAAGTGAGAATGAAAATAAGCAACATACTAAAATGATAATACATACCAAATAAAAAAAAACCTGAAAAATTTAGCATCGAACTTTGATTAGCGGATATGAAAATAAATAGATCATAAATAAATTTTCATATTTGAAAAAAAAACAAACAAAACCATAGTTGATATTGCTCAGTGAATTTGTTATTTTGAAACTATCGAATCATTTATTGTATGAGAAATATTACGACAAATAATTTTTTCGAGTACATCATTAATAATAAAACTTCTAAAAAAAAAAAAATGACATTATTATTCGGAATAATAAAGGAGAATTTAAAAAAGCAAAAATAAAAGAATAATATGGCATGTTTTTTGGTAATTTACGTTAGTAATTATAAATCAAATGATTGTATTTTGATACAAGAATATTCAAGGAAAACAGTTATAATAAATTTGAAACAAATATATAAAAATTAAAAATAATATAAAGCAAATACTTGAAACAATAACGTAATACAATAATACAAATTCGTCATCGATATAAATAATGAAATAGAAAATCAAAATCTTATAAATAGCTTATCCAAATTTCCTTTAATATTTTTACTTTGACCAGTATCAATACGATTGGTATCAATGGATTCTTTATAAGGAAATAATTAAACAAAATATATCAAGATTTTTTATTTCAAGCAGAAAAGTTTGCCAAACTATCAAGAATTCCAAAAAAAAAAAACATACAAAGAACATCAAATGATCCATATAATATTTCATATTCACAAAAAATATCAAAAAAGATTTTGCAAAGATAATAAAACGACTAAATCTTATATGATTTGTAAGAAATATGTTTACGGAAAATATATAAAGAAAAAACTCTTGCAATATCATTTGCAAAAAATATATTAACAAAATATTTTTAACTTATTTTTAAATGAAATAAATTATGTCTCTATTATTTCCTGTTTATGTTAAAATGAAAATATATAATTATTTTATTACTATTATTAAAAAAATTATTAATTTATTATTTATTATTTATTATTTATTTAAAAATTATATTGTGCAATATTTCTTATAATAAATTAACAATTATCTGCATTTTTTTTTAAAAACATAATGTTTATTTTGCAACTAGTCAAAATTTTTCTTTTTCTAGTGAGTTTCTTTTCCTTCTAAATATAATTCTCTCAGTTTTTATAAGAAAAAATTTAAATATCATTTTTTACTTCAGATAAATAGGTTATCTGTAGTATCTTAAAAAAATTGTTTCATCATATTTCTTATCTTTATATACTATGATGAAATCATTAGAAAGTTAGTTATAGTTTCGTATATAAAAATGTAGAACATTTTTGATTCTAGACATCAAAATGATGAAAAAAGTTATATACTGATAAGGTTTAATTAACTAGTTATAAGTATTTTAAATTTGAATTAGATAAAATAAGATGATAAAAGAGAGAGAATACTCAATTGGATGTGTAACAATATTGCAATATCGTTTGCATAATGGAGCTCTTTAATGAAAATAAAGTACATTAATATTCTTTTATATACAAATAAATATTTCAAATGAATTTCAATAAAATATTACATAACTCCTTATTTACATAACAACAAAACTTTATCTTGAATAAATTATTAACATGTACAGAATATTAACAAATACATCACTTTATTTATCATTTTATGGTACTTTATTTCATTATTAATCATTTTATGATATAAACATTTTATTTAAATTTATAACTGAATCATTGAATTTAATTCTTTTTGCTCTAATCTAAGTTTTTCTTTTATATATATATAAATATATTTTTTTTTTATATAATTTTAGAAATTTTTTGTGAAATAAAATGTATTCTCATTGATGAGAATTTTAAATATCGTATATCATATTATGTCGTGAACTTTTTCATATTAGAGTTTATAGTTAATTACGAATGCATTGCTTCTAAATTAATCAAGTAATTTATAATGAAATAATGTATTTTGAATCCACTTTAGAGTTTTACAAAAATTTTTTCCTTTTCTAAGAACGATCGAAGTCATAATTTATTATTTTGTATAATTATGTTTTTTTTTTTATATATAAATTAATTCTATTAGCTTATATAGCTTTCAAATTCAATTCCTTTTTTTAATCAAATACAGTAAATCTTTATATATAAGAAAATATTTTGTATTGTCATACAATTAATTTTAATTAAAGTTTTAATTACGCCGAAATTTGTTAAAAAATTTGTTTGGAATATTTTCTGGAAAATTATTTTTTAATTTAATTCAATATAAATTAGGAATTTGTTTAAATATAGAAGAAATATTACTAAAATTAATTTAATCAAATTCCAAAGTGTCATAATTTTCAACTTTATTTATATTTATTTAATTTATTTATTAACTTTATTTTTATTTATTTAACTTTATTTATATTTTAAAAAATGCAAATCAAAGTTAGTGTTGTTTAAAACACTAGCAAAATTAAGATTAAAATTTTCCTTGAGATTTGTTTTAGTTTATTTTATACTATTATTATTATGTTTATATTATGAATAAAGTGAAGTCAATCCATGATTGCCTTTTGCTGAATTTCAATATTTTTTTTAATTTTTTAAATTGAATTTTTAAATGCTTTTTATAATTCTTAAAAAATTTTTTTTGTGGATTTCTTGATATTCATTGTTCCATTATAGAATCAATCTTCTACACACTTTCAGTTTAGTTTTTTCTATTACATTCAATGCTATATTAATTAGATTGTGATCTTTTAGTAGTTTTTTTTTAAATCTATTCTAGTTAAATGATGTTACAGAATATAACTATTAGAATAATTAATTAAAATTTTTTAATTTTCTAAACAATCTGGATAATTATTGAATAATATTTTAGATTTTAGTAATTTTTGTTAAAGTTTTGATTATTTGGCAAATAAATGTTATAAACATATATTTTCTTTTTAGGTATGAAGATAATTGCTACTATTTCAAACTTTGATTTAAGTATAATTTCTACAAAACTAATGTTTCTAATAAAGCTAACAATTTCTCTTGCAAATAGTAGTGTCTGTTATTTTAATAAATTTTATATTTGTTTTCTATTTAAATTAGTTATATTTTAAATATTTTAGAGACATATAATTTCTGAAATTTTATTTATCAGCAATTATGCAAATATATTTTATTATTATAACTCCATACATTATCTCATATATATTTTCAGAATCATTATTTTAGATTAAACATCTATTCAATTGATGTTTAATCAAATCCGCATAATTTATTTGCACTTAATCTAGTTAATGATAATTAATAAAAATAATATAGATAATTTTTTAGATAATTTTATAGATAATTTGTATTTTTCTGAAAAACATATATTTCCAATTGAAATTTAAAGAAATAGAAAAAAAATAATTATAATCTTAGCATTTATAAAATGTAAAATATTGGAAATGTGATAATTGTTCTAATATAGCCAATATGAAAATATACAATCCAAACTAAAATAATAATAATATTCATAAATATAAAAATTATAATAACAATAATATTTTTCTTTCTCTATATAATAATATACTTATATTATTCAATGCCTATTCCATAAATAAAATCTATTGAAATCTAACATTTTTTGATTAAAACGTGAAAAAAATAATCATTATGATCAAATCATTTCTGGCACTATTAACCATCACAGCCAGTCAAAGAAAATTATGTACTTGAACAAGTAATTAGTAATTCTGAAGATATTATTTCATTTCTCAATGACCTTTATATCGTATAAGCATAGTTTCTTCATATATCACCGACAATATATAAACATAGTTTAAATTGTATAGACACATAATATAGATACTTTTTTTCATATATAGACTTCAATATAACCAATATTTGCTATTATCGTTATTCTCATGACACAATAATAGTACATATATCATTACATACCATTAGTACATACCACATATGCATATCATTATCCATATAAAGAAACGTGAAAAACATCACATCACGATGCATCACTGCGAAATTTTGTGAATTTGAAAAATAAAGTCAATCATCTATTGTATTGTGTGAAAAGAAAAAGTTATTAAAAATGAAACTCTTTTTAAATATATTTTAAACTTATTAAGACCAATACAAAAAAGTTAATTAATAATTGATAAAGATTAAGTATTAATATTAATATTTATAACCAAATAGATAATATTTTTTAGGCGAATTATCAATTTTATTTGAAACATTTTAAATATCACTATTGTATCATTTGACTAATTGACAATGCAACGATGATTGTAGTGAACTAATTGTATTAATAAAGTTTGTGAAGGCAATATTCAATGTGTTACATCTATACATATAGATAAAATTTAATGTATTGTTTCAAAATTTTTTTATTAATATTTTGAAATCTATTTAACTCTTTCTTCAGTTTCTTTAATTGTGATTCTACTGTTTCCTTAATTGAAACTTTTTGAAAGAATATTCAAATTTTAAGTTTAAAAAATTCATTCCTACAAATTTCAATAAAAACATGTTTTTCAGAAATATTCAAACAAACAATACTTGGTGATCTGCTCCATGATATAAAGAAAATTTTATATGTATAATAAATAATTTAAATAATTTTAATATGAAAAAGAAAATTTTTCTTATATAATTCTTTAATTATTTTACTATTTTAATTCATGAAATTGTTTTAGGGTCTTTTTAGAATTTATTTTTGTATTCTTCATCAATTTGATTTTTTTAATTGTGTTTAATTTTGATATTAATAATAATCTATATTAATAAAAATAACTGATAAAGATTTTATTAAATATATTAAGTATATTAAGTATATTAAATAATTTTGAATTTCAAATATCATTATTTGAACCTTTAAATACTAATAATAAAGAAAAAATTTAAATTTAATATTTAAATATTCCAGCAAAATAAGTGGCAAGTGCATTTTTCTTAAACTTCTAATCCAATAGCCTTGTAAATTCTAAATAGATAATCTTCTCTTGTGGCTTTACAATTAATCTGGTTGTATTTTAAAGAAAATGGCTTTCATTAGTGTTATATTGTTTAAATATTTATTAAGGAATTCATTTTTACATGCTGAATAATCTGTTGATTGTCTTAATTATTTTATTCAGTGATTTCTTATTATTAAGAGATTTAAAGTTTTGCTATGTTTTTAATTTTCTCTTTTTTGTAATCTATTTCATAATAAAATCTGAGTATCTGTTTTGAATAAAATAAATTATTATAAAAGTTAATTGCTTCAACAATATGCTGTGTTAGATTTTACTATTTTGTCCATATTATATTCTGTGTTTAATTAATGAAAAGTGAGTTATAATTTATTAAATATCATTTAAATATTCACAAAAAACTATCCAATTTATATATTTATTGTGGATCTATTGTATTACCATTATAATTGATGGTGATGTAATGGTAAATGATCAAACAAAAAATCAATAAGGTAAGCTTAAATAACAGGACAAGATACTTTATTTAGATTGATCAATTGGTCAAGTAAATTGATTCACCAATGTTTATGTGTTTTAATTTATTTATTCACATTTTTTAGGAATATTCTATCTTTTGGATTTGTAATTTTCAATCTTCAATAATCATTTTTTGCATTGAATGCATCATTTATTAAATCTATTGATTATATTTATAAAGAAAGCATCAAAATCTTGTTTAGAAATTATATATCTATACAAGAATGATATTAAAATGTCAATAGAAATATTGTATTTATTAATTGTAATCATGCTTATAAATTGAGAATACATTTAATATTATAGAATTAGAATATATTTTATATTGATCTTGATTATTTTGATTATATTTCCATGCCTTATTACTAGGATATTACATTGTCATATTTTCTAATCTTTGATTAATTTTTTTTTAGTGAAATATATAATTACAATTTAAATTTTTCATAAAGTTTCTTGTTTACGGTTATATTGCATAATTATAATTATAATCATAATTATAAATTGTTAAATATAAAAAATAAAACTATAAATAATATATATTTTGATTATTTATAAAAAAATGGGCTTTCTATTTTTACTAAAAAAGTAATAATTTTTTTCATTTTTGTGCATATAATAATAAAAGCTATAATTAATAATAATAATAATAATTTACCTTTTAAATTTTTTTAGATTGAAAATATGAAGTATTCTGTAATATATATATATATATATATATATATATATATATATATATATATAGTATATATAGTATACAAAGTAGCATTTAATCTTTTAGATTATTTATAATTTTCAAAAATAAATTTCATATAATAATAATTATAATACTATTTTACTAAATATTTTATAAATAAATCTAAATAGTTAATATACAATTAAAATACTATTTTATATATTTTATTCAATATAGTTTAATGTTTGTAATTAATTTAATAACTTTTCCTAAATTATCATTATTATTAATATCATTCTTAATTTTAACATGTTTATTTAATTTCTTTCACTTAGTTTTATATAATTTTTTTGTTTTTTTCATTTCTATTAACTTATATGCTATAATTCAATTAATAAAAAGCTAATGATAAATCAATGATATAAAAATTAAAATTTTTTTATTTTAATATTTATTCAAAGTAAATATTTTAAATATAAATAGTACAATCTCAAATCTATTCAAAATTTATACATTTATTTTATCACTTTTAATATATCTATTGTATTCTATTTATTATAATTATTTATATATGGTTATTAGAAAAATTATATATATTTAAATTAATTTTTTTAGAAAAATATTTTGTTTTTCAATTTATTGCAGAAAATATAATAATAGGACTCACAATCAAATTTCTGACATAAAAAAATAATATTATTTATCAAGTTTTACATCATGGATTATATCTAAAGTAGATTGTATTCTAACATTTTGAACAAATTATTCATCATTATGTTTTCAAAAGACTTATAACTGTGGCGCTGTGATTCGTATGAAATTCTTGTTGAATGTATAAGTTCGTTTATTTAATAGGAACTATTTGTTTAAAGTTATTTTTATCGAAGTTTTTAAGATTGTTCAAATAATCATTTTTTGTTTCTGAACTGTGAAGGTAACAAGTTAATTTATATATTAAATGATTTGATACGAAAAATAAAATGAAAATGCTTATGAAAGTGTCGCAAAGTTCCTTGACAGTTGCTTTCACGAAAAGGTAACTATCTCTATAGTAAAAAAAAGCTCTGCAATGATATAAATGTTTTTTACTTAACCTTGTAAAACGACAATAATACGTTTGTTCAATGATTATTTTTCCATAAATTAATTTTTGCATTAAACGTAAATAATAATGATATTTTTTACAGTGCAATACAAAAAAAGACGTTTCCTTTTCTCAAAAAATGTGATTTTTCCTCTCAAAAGGTATCTAATAATAAAATAACAAGAAAATCAATTGTTACACCATTCCCTCCGTTAACCGAACCGATTCCTAATTTACCTAAAGCTATTTATGCTACTGCTAAAGAAGAACATCAGGGTACTAAAGTAACAGTTTTGTCGAATGGATTAAAAGTTGCTTCTGAAAATCGATTTGGTCAATTTTGTACAATAGGTGGTAAGTTCTAAAAACTATTCTTATAAATACTTTTATTTATTTTGTTATATTTATTTATATATTTATTTACTCATATATTTATTCATATATGTTTTATATTTATTAAAATAATATTTTGCAGTATTGCTTGATTCTGGTCCTCGATATGAAATTGCATATCCTAGTGGTATTTCACATTTTCTGGAAAAATTAGCATTTAGTGTAAGATTTTTATAATATATTGAAGAATTAGTATTTAAAGCATAAAAAAATCAGTAATTTATTTTTATAGTCTACCAAAACATATAAAAATAAAGATCAGATAATGCTTGCATTAGAAAAACATGGAGGTATATGTGATTGTCAAGCATCCAGGGATACATTTGTTTATGCAGCATCAGCAGAACGTCATGGATTGGATACTGTCGTACAAATTTTAGGAGATATTGTTTTAAGACCTCAAATTACAGAGGAGGAGGTAAAAAATTTATTGTGTATTATAATATAAGTAAATATAATTTATTTTATAATATATAATATAAAATAAATATATATGTACATTTTAATTTATTTTATAAACAAGATGCTTTATTAGAAATAATGAGTTATTTTCATAAATTTATTATTATATATAATAATAAATTTTTAGATTTTATAATAGAATTTATATTAGAATAAAATCTAAAAATATTTGATTTTC
Organism: Apis mellifera; assembly: GCF_003254395.2. Taxonomy (NCBI): domain Eukaryota; kingdom Metazoa; phylum Arthropoda; class Insecta; order Hymenoptera; family Apidae; genus Apis; species Apis mellifera. Next base: position 493,208 of record NC_037640.1, on the reverse strand, counting down.
AGTTTTGATAGAATTAGATATTTATTAATTTTTACTGCATAAATAGAGATTATTCATATTCAGACATTTTTGAAAAGATCAAGTTTTTTAGTTTATATATTTGTAATAATATTGTATTCAAACAAATTATTTTAATTTTTAATTTTTTTTATTTTATCTTAATTTTAAATAAATTTTCTTAGATTTTCTTAAAGATTTTTAATTTACTGAAAAACTGTCAGATGATTTTTGAATGATCTTTTCTGGAATTAAAATTAAATATTTTTTTCATAATAAAAAATTTTTGAGAATTTATAGAAATTTTCCAAATCTTATTTAAAAACTTTTATAATTATAATTTTTTAAATAACATAACATAGAAATTATTAAATTTAGAAGGCTTTATTGAAAATAAATATTTTATAGCTCAATAATTTTTCCACAATTATATAATTAAAAAGATATAAAGAAAAATATATTTCATAAAACATTTTTTATAAAGAATATGGAAAATGTAAAAAAAATTACATAAATTTATAGTATTCAAAGGATTTACAATTTATTATATTATTATAATTATTATATTATAATAATTTTTTATTTTAATTAATTTTAATTTTATTAATTTAATTTTAATTTTAAATTATTTAATTACAATTTTATTAATTTAGTTTTAATTTTAAATATATATTTTTTTTAATATATCATATTACTTTTTTTAATATTATGTTACTTGTAATAATATTATGAATTATTATTACTTATAAATTGAAAGAATTACATATTAAGCTTATTGTAAATATGATATTAATTAATTATCATTATATTATAAAAAAAAATTTATGTTTATATTTATTTTATATTAATTATTTAAAAAATTATTTATGAAAAATATATATCTTTTTTTATCATACTTTTTCATTTTTTATAAAATAAGAGAAAATATTTTAAATATTTTAAATATTTAATTTTATAGAATTATTCAAATTTAATAATTTTTATATCATACTATTTAAAAAATTTTATATATTTTTATTTTATATAAAAAAAAATATTTATTTTTAATAAAATTATTCAAATTTATAATAATTTTTGTTATGCTATGCTATTAATATTTGCTATATTTATTATACTATTAAAAAAAACTTTTAATTAGAATTAATCATCTTTTTAATAAAATAGAAAAATGGAAAATAATATTTTATCATTTTTATTCATATTTTTTATTTTATTTAAAGATTTTATTAAACTATTGAATTTCAAAAAATAATTTATTGTTATTTATAATAATTCAAAAAATATTTCAATAGAAACTCTATATAATAAAATATAATTTATATAATTTTATAATTTTATATTGTATATTTTTATTAATATAAAAATTATTATTTATTGTATATGCAAATATATAATAAAAATTTAGGCAACTTATATAAATTTTTAGATAAATGCAGCAAGACAGATGATCCATTTTGAATTAGAATCTCTACTTACCAGACCAGAACAAGAGCCAATACTTATGGATATGATTCATGCAGTATGTAAATAAATATATATAATAAATATATACTTATATATACATATATACACATAAATATTTCAGCAAAATTTTAAAAATATACATCTTTTACTATACATAGGCTGCATATAGAAGCAATACTCTTGGATTTCCAAAAATTTGTCCAAAAGAAAATATTGATCTCATAGATAGAAAAATATTATTTGATTATTTAAAACGCCATTATTTACCACATAGAATGGTAGTAGCTGGAGTAGGTATAGAACATGAGGATCTTGTTTCAGCAGTTCAAAAGTAATTATATAAATAAAACTGTTAAGTATATTATTATATATAATTAACAAAATATTATTAAATTGATTTAATTTTAAGCTTATAAATTATAATTTCTATATTTTATATAATTTTAATTGCAATATTTCATTTTTAAATATTTTTTTAATTTTATAATAATTATTATAGATATTTCGTTAATGAAAAATCAGTTTGGGAAGAAGAAAGAATAGAAGAAAATTTAATATCTGTAAGAAAATCTTTAAATAGAGTTGACGCTTCAATTGCTCAATATACAGGAGGTTACATACTAGTAATTATTTCTTTAAATTAAACAAATACAATATAAATAATAACATTTATATAATAGTATTATTATTATATAACAACTTTAAATTCTATATTTGTATAGGAAGAATGTAATGTACCTGTATATGCAGGGCCTAGTGGTTTACCAGAATTATCACATGTAGTAATAGGTTTAGAAGGTTGTTCTCATCAAGATTCAGATTTTGTAGCAATGTGTGTTTTAAATATGATGATGGGTGGTGGTAATAGCTTCAGTGCTGGAGGTCCAGGAAAGGGAATGTATACTCGGTTATACACAAATGTACTTAACCGGTAAAGCTTAAAATGCTATTTAAAAATTGGATAAGAAATAAATATTATTGAAAGTTATTATTTTACAGATATCATTGGTTATATAGTGCAACTGCATACAATCATGCATATGCTGATTCAGGTCTTTTTTATATTCATGCATCTTGTATACCATCTCATGTCAGAGATATGGTAGAAGTAATTGTACACGAGATGGTTACTATGACAAATAATATTGTAGACAGCGAATTAGCGGTATAGTTATATTTATTAAGTTTTATTTATATAAATGTAATAACTATATTTTTATATTTTATATTTTTATATTTTTTTTTAATTTTATATAATATTTTAATAATAGAGAGCAAAGAAGCAACTACAATCTATGTTACTCATGAATTTAGAACAAAGACCTATTGTATTTGAAGATATTGGAAGACAGGTTTTAGCCACTGGTTCTAGAAAACGGCCAGAATATTTTATACAAGCAATTGGTACGTTTTATATTACATTAAAATTCACGAATATTAATCATTTTAAACAATTAAAAAATAATCTTTATGCATATTCATAACAAAAAGTATGAACTATAGTATATGAAATATGAACTACTATATACTATAGTATATAATACATGAAGTATGAACTATATCGAATCATTCTAGACATATTTATATTATTATTTATATATTTATATATTTTAATAAAATTCATTTACTTATTAGCAATAACTTATAAATGTATTAATATACATATGTAAATATAATTACTTATATAATTAATATATTGCATATGTATAAATAATTGAAATTTACTGTGTTAATTATAATGTTTAATTAATATGCAATAATATTTTGAGATTATGAATATGTTAGTCTGTTACTATTCATGCATTGTATTATAATAATTTTTAATCTTAAAGTTGTTTAATTAATCTATTATCTTTTTTTTTTTAATTGTCTTAATTCATTATTTCAAAATTGAATGCTAATAATTTTATACATTTTTCTAACAATTAAATTTTATATATATAATATTAAACCAAATATATCATATGGAAAAATTAAAAAACAATTTCTTCTTCATGGAACACTTTCTTTCAAAAAATCTATTCAATCAATATTCGTGAATTTTAATACAGAGTGATTCTCTTTTTAAAAGTTTAGTATTACCAATCATAAATATTTTCATTTTTATATAAACATATTTTAATTTTGGCTTTTTGTAAATAAAAAATTACTAGATAACAGGTATCAATTTCATATATATATTAATATGATGTTATTGCTCTTGGCATAGCAAAAGAATCACTCTGTATAATTATTTTATAAATGTTATTTATATATTATTTTTTAATGACTTGACATCAAAATACAATCGTATTGATTTTTCAATTTTAGCTGAATCTTTTACCCTATTTTATTATAATTTAAAAATTTTGAATTAATTTTAAAAAATATTAAAATTATTTTCAATATATAATAATTTGACGTCACGTCATCATTAATGATGAAAAAATTATTTTATTCGTTTAATATTCATTTGTAGATGAGATATCAAAAGATGATATAAAAAATGTAGCACGTCGATTACTTAAATCACCACCTAGCGTAGCTGCTCGAGGAGAAGTGAGAACTATTCCTTCAATCAGAGATATTCAAGCTGGATTAATTGATGAGCAAGGCAGATTACCTGGTTCCCGTAGTAGATTATCACTCTTTCGTTGATTAAAAAAAGTTATTAATGTAGAGAATATTTTTTTGGCAAAATTATTTGCCATATATAAATTGTTGATTTATCTCGAAATTAAGATTTTATATTCTGAATATCACATGTGATTATAAAAGTGTTCTTTAATTTATTTACAATCTATATTTCAATATATTTATTTTAACCTTCTTTCGTATGTGTTTAATAGACAATTTTTAAATATTTTTTTTTCGCATTAAATTTATTATGTATATATTGATATAAATACGTTATGTAAAAATACATGTAATAATAAATATGTATATATACATAACGTATGAATAACAAATATAACAAATATAAGCAACGAATATTCTTAATCATTACATATTAAATTAAATATTTATTAGATAATCTAATAAAAATATTTTATGCTAAATTTTATTGAAATTTAAATGCTATATATAATTCATGCAAAAATAGAAGAGAAAAAACTTTAATTCATTATTTATATTTTGAAATTGTTTCAAAAATATAAATTCAAAGTTGATAATTTTTTCTGATTTTCATAAAAATTATCTTTTCGTTAATTAAACTTCTATAAGTTTTATTTTTTTATTGTAAGTTTGAATTTATTTTCAAAATAATGTTTATAATATAAAAATAAAATAATTAAAAATATAAAAATATCGTACTACATTCACATCAAAGTCGCTATTATGATTAAAAAATTTGATTAATCAAGTTTTTTTGTTATTTTTATATTGAAAAATAATATCATCTGAAGATATTTTAATATATTATTGAAATATAAACATTATATTTGTTAATACACATATCTTTAGAGTATTCTAAACATAAAAATTTATATAAGAATTTATTTATACGAAGTAAGATTGTGATATAAAAAATAAGTTTTACTTTTATTTCATTTCATCTAATTTAAATTGTTTAATGAATAAGCTTCAATCCTTTTTATGTACCAATTTTAATGTTTAATTTTAAGAATCAAACTTCCGAAAATATTTCATGAATATATTAATATCCTATATAATTAAATATTTTTCACATAACTGTATTGTTATTATATTGATTTATAAATCTTCTAAAATTATAACAAAATTAATATTTTGATATTTTTTGTTTGATGATTTTTATTAAATTTAATTAAAAAAATGAATTTGTTATATGATTAATATCATGAAATGATTTTAATCAATAAAATAATTTAAAAATAGAATATTCAAATTAAAATACAAATATACTTTTTTAAACTTTTTAATATTTGAATCTAAAATAAAATTTGCAAAATAAAAATATATAAATATATATTTTTAATAATAATAAATTTTTAATAAAGTTTTATATTACAAATATAATATTATAAAAATTTATAAATTCATTCTTTTTTATGGATAAAATAAAAAGAAGTGAAATTCATATGTCAGAGATAAAAATTGTTTTATAAAATTTTAACTTTAAAAATTATATTTTTTAAATAATTTCGAAATTAGGTAAATTATCAATTAACTTATAATTTATAATATATTTTTAATATTTAAATTGATTATAAATGATAATATATTTGTGATAATACGTATGATTAATATACATACAACATATGGTTTTACATAAAATCTATATTAAACGTTGCGATTATGTTACTTTTACATAAGTTATTACATAAAAATTTATTATTATATTATGTTATTATATTATTGATTAACATGATAGGAAAAATACAAAATTTTCATTGTATATTTTTATTTCTGAACAATTTCTTCTATGAAATACAACTAAGCTTCCACTTCTTCTAATGTCTTAAGAAAAGAAGCTTTCTTTTGAGCAACACGATTCTTTCTTTCTGATAAAGAAAGTTTGGCGCGATTCCAACGCTTTTTCATAGGTACTTTTTCTTTAATAACTTTTGTGTGTTCTGGATTTGCACGTATAGCTTCATGGGCATTCTTATAAATGCTTTCAATCTGTAGACAAAAATAAGAAAAATTTTTTTTTATATAAGTATTTTATATAAAATAATATACATACAGTGGATGTAAAAAATATTTATATAATAATTAATTTCAATAAATAAATAATACATTTTATATATACATATTTTAAAAGTTTTTAGAATAATTTATAAAAAAAATTATGCTATTTATATTTATTACTAAAATATTAATAAATATCTAGAAAATATATACAATAAATAAATATAAATATAATAATAAATATATAATATATAATAAGTATTCATATGGTCATATTTCATTAAATATATGATATAAATATTGTAACTTGAACAAAAAAAAAAATAAAATATTATGAGTTGTAATAAAACAAAGTTATAAAATCATTTATAATTATGAATATTCACTTATTTATTGTAAAAATTGTTAAGAAGTTTAAAAACATTAATAAATCTAATATTACACTTTATATCAATTTTTAATTAGATCAAATATACTATAATCTATATATAATATAATATAATAAAATAGTTTGTAAAAATATTATAAAAAAAAAAAAACTGAAGAAACAATTAAAAAATTAAGTTTTGAAATATTATAATAATGTGGTAATTAATGGATTTTCAAATTTCCAAATTTACTCTTGTCTATATATTTATGAATTATAAAGTTTAATTATAAATCATTTTCTTAAAATATTAATTTTTTTTAGTTTTTATAGTTCTTTTTTAGTTCTATAGTTATATATGTAATATCTTTTTCTTTCATATTAAGTATGAATGATATATTTTGTATCCTTGTGTTTTTATAATTCATGATATTTTCAATAAATTTTTAGTTTTTTTTATTCTCTAATTACAATATTTACATTATATATGTAATAAAATATAACTAATATAAATACTTACTACTTATATGTAACTATTATTTTCTAAATATTTATTATAATATTTATAATTAATATTATAATAAATATAATATTTAATATATTTTAATAATAAATCTGGATAACATTTTTTTTTTAAATTATTCAAATTATTTTAAATATATAATTTATTTGTTGAGATTTTGTTAATCTTTTCGATATGATTATCGACTTTAATTGATAAATGAATATAATGATGATGATGAATATAAACGATTGTCAATTTTAACCTTTGTGCTTCAGACCTTTTTCTCTCAGTCGAATCAACAAGACTCAGATGATTTTCCGCATCCGTTTTGGTGAATTTCTTACAGCTAACTTAAAATTTAAAATGATTTCACACACAAATTATATAAAATTTTTATATTTTAACATTTTATCTTTATAAAGAAAGAAAATTTATTGAATATTAAAATCTATATTGTTATTTTGTATAATTATTCATTATGTAAAATTTTAATAATAAAATGTCGTTTAACGTCTTTCTTATTTCATTGAGAATAAACCTTACAATCTCAATAACATGCTCTCATATTCACTATCTATTATTTTTATTTTTTAGCTTCTCTTACTATTTCTATTTCTATTTTTATCACTATTTTCCTTTTCTTATCATCAAGTTTTTATTCAAGCAATATTTTTAAAAAATCAAACATAAATAAATATTTTATAATTATTAATATATTATTTTGAATTATCATATCAATCCAGGTGATGCCCGAAAATCATCATTGGAGTGCAAAAAATTAATATCATGATAATACCATGATAGATAAATATCATACTGAAAAGATCAATAAACGAAGTTTTTGATGAAATTAATTACTATACATAATTATTTTAATAATTATAATTATACATAAATATTTTTTACATTTATTGTATACATTATTGAATATGGTCATATGGTAATATTCATAGCTAATTTTACAAATTATTTCTTGTTCACATTATTTATTTTTCCTTCATTTATGTTTTCAAATTATCTATTCATGTAATAATAAAATGAGTATTCTTATAAGCAATATTTTATACGAGATATTTTTCTCATAAACATGGAAAAATATATATATATATATATATATATATATATAATTTTGGTAATTATCTAAAAAATTAAAATAAAGAATTAATTTCAATAAAAATATATATAAAGAACAAAATTTTAAATAATTTTTTTTTGTATATATATTTATTTAGTTTTAATTTTTGAAATATTTGCAAAGATTATTGTTATAGAGTTTTGTTTATATCTATAACATATTTATGTGTAGCATACTGCCATTTTTCATAATTCAAGTATTTATATAAATATATGACAGTAATTGGCATCTTAACATATGTATGAACTATCACCATTTTTAGTATCTTATTAGAGACTGGGGATTTTATAGATCTTTAAAATCCATGAAATACAAAAAAATAAAATATAAAAATATAAAACAATAGAATGTAATAAAATAAAAAATTTTTGATTGAAATTAATCAATATAATAATAAATAATAACTATGAGATTAATATTTCTATTATTTTAACTTATCATTATATTTTTTGTTTTTTAAAAAATTGTTTTATATTTTCGTTCGATTTAGAAGAATTCGGAGAATGCCCAAAATTTCTATGAATAGATATTAAATGTGATTTCATGAAATACTTAAACTCAAATAAGGTTAAGAAATTTAAGCTTAAAAATTTGTGAAGTTTTTTGATCACTTCATTTATATATTTTAAATTTTGGCTATTGTGATGTGTATATAAATAATTAATACTAAGGCACACATATATGTATAAATGTATAAATAATGAATGCGTGTATATATATGCATTGCAAAATATATATATATATATATATATATATATATATATATATATATATATAATATATAAATGAAATTTAATGAATAATAACAATTTTTTTTAACAAATATCTCAAAAATTAAGATTAAGTGATATGCATGTATCATATGCACAGGAAATAATTGTACAAAATTGTGTTTTATATATATTTAAAAATTATGGAAATTAATGAAATAATCTTCCATATAATTACGATTATTTTTATTAGTAGCATCATATTTTAAATTTAACTCATATTTAATGTATCAAATCATGTATAAAAGCATTCATTAATTATGAATATTTTTAATTTAATTATATTTTATGATTATATCAAAAATTTTATTTATAAAACTATGTTTATTAATTAATATTTATTTCTATCATATAGATATGTATAAATACATATGGTAGATATGTAAATGTATGATAGATGTATAAATCATATCTATATATATATTTTTTAATCCACTCAACTTATATCTTTTTTTTCTTTATATCTTTTTCAATTTATATTAGTTATTGTTTTAAAATTAAGTAAAATGCAGAATATAATACAATTATACTAATTTTCTTTTATTTTTTTTTTATAATTTATTGTTTATGAGAATATTGACTAATAAATGACTAGTAAAAACAAATTTTATATAATAAAATATTAATATATAAAATAAAAATATAAATAGCAGAAAGTAAATGTAACATGTAAGTTGATATAATAAATGCTATATCATGCATTTATTTCTTACAACCAATGCATTTATTATTGTCCAGTTGCGACACTACAGAAATTATGAATGTCTGCAGTAATTATAAACTGGACGAATTATAATCTTAAAATGGACAAATACTTACACTATCAGCCGTAATACCATTTTTTATGTATTGTGAAAATTGTCGTTTGAAAGCTTCATCATCATCTTCTTCTAATGTTTTCATATAATTTGCAACATGTTGTCCAAAAATATGTTGTCGATGAACATCAGCATTAAAAGATTTAGACTCGCTATCATAACCAGGAAACCTTTTGGTACTATATTATAAGAATAAGAATAATTATAAATTATATTTGAAATTATTTTATATTATTTTTATATTTAGAAGATATCATCAGAAATATAATTTTTAATCTTTTTATGTCTATGCAAAAAAATAAATTGTATTGTAGAACACAAATACAAAATCATATCTTGCTATGACTCAGATGACGCGCATGTATTATATAATCATCATAATATTAGTGAATATTATTTTCCTATTTAATATTTTTTGATATAATTAAGTTAACAAATACCTATGTGGAATGTTCAGACCACCATCAACAGCACCTTTCATAGCGCCAAAAACTCTAGCACCAGTAGTTGTACGCATTAGACCAGTATCTAAATAACATCTGAATGCTCCAGGCCCTTCATCATCTAATTCTTCAACATTATATTCATCACCAGTTACTTCAGTTGTTCCAGTATACAAGGTATCTAGGCCTAACTTTTTCAATAACTATATCAAAATAATAAAAAATCACTATTTAAAAGATATTATATTTAATTTAAATTATATTTAACATTATGTAATTATTATTCAGAATTATATATAACAGGGAACAATTAAAGTTTCTTCAGTGATGCATCAAAGCGAGCTGAGTACTTCATCATCAAACAAATATCTATAATATATAATAGAATATATTAAGCTGAGAAGTTGATATTTGGAAAAAGCATAAATCTAATTGATCAATTTTAATCAATTTTATATAATCATAAAAATACATTAAAAATCATATTTATAACACAACACAATATGGCAATCAATGATCAAATAAAAAACTTTTGTTTTTATTTTATTCTAAATTTTTAATTTCAACTTTTCAACTATGTATATATTTATATATAATGCAATATATAATGATAAAATATAACTATAAAAACCTTACTCTTCGTGCTAAAAGAAGACCTGTACAATATGCAGAAGCATAATTTGTAAGACCAACTTTAATACCATATTTTGGAAGTTCATGACTATAAGCTGCACATACAATTCTATCTCCTTCAATTCTTGAATATGCAACCTATATATAAAAAAATCTTTAATAATTCATAAATAAAAATTTTTAAATATTTTATTCATTATATTTACCTGACAAGTAATGTATTTTTTTGATAGACGTACAATTAATCTATATTTAGGAGTATTATATTTATTTTTATCTTGAATAGTTAATCGTTTACGTGCATAATAATCAGTTTTTCCCTCACGTCGCCTTCTGAATTTAACTTGATAACGTTTAAAATATTGTTTATTCTTAACAACTTTTACAAAACCCTAAAAAATAAATGATATAGATATATTATTTTTCATATATTAAGAACAATTATATGTTACGCTTCACTTATATATAATATTCAGTGACATTGGGACAATTTTCTCATTTTTTTATCAACGTGAGCTAAATTTTCATCATTCAAAAGATATTATTTATTAAAAATTATATTTATTTTATAGGTAATATTTTATATATAATAATATTATTTATAAAACTATATTTGACTTTATTATTTTTAACTTTATTATGAGTACATAAACATAAATAAGCACATTTCAATTAAATAGAAAAATTATTTTTAATATATTGCAAGACATAAAGTTAATCAATTCAAAATAATAAATAAAATATTATTATATTTTTTATTTTATAATAAAATAAAATGATTTATAATATTCGTTTATATGCTGCAATGAATATCATTTTTCAAATCCTATTAAATAACATACATCTAACATATCTATTTATATTAAATAATTTGTACAAATAATTAAAAATTTTATTTATATAATTATACTAATCTTAAAACAATTTTACTTACCATTTTGTTTGTAACTATAAGAAAATCTTTATATCGAACAATCTTCTACTACTTCACAGACAAAAAGGAAGTTATCGCTTATGCTCGATGCATCTAGGGATAAATCGATTTAAGTAATCGAGTATAACGAGTATATTCGATATTTCGATATTGGATACTTTTAGTATCGATATTTACAATTTTGATATTTAATTAGTATTATAAAATTATTTTAAATAATAAGTATTTATTTTCATAAACATTCATATTTTAATAATTTTATTTTTAAAATAAATAATTATTTCATTTTAAATTTCGAATTTCAATTCAATACTACAATAATTCTGATATATTTCACATCATTATCTAATAAAAAATAATTACTATGGCACTAGAATTTACTAGATAAAGTTAAATCTTATTGAACATTCGCATCATATATTTCATTAATAAAATTTTATTTTAATTTTATTATGGTCTAAAGATAGGAAAATATACAGTTAAAATATGACATTAGATCATATTTAAACAAAAGATTTTTAAAAAATTTTGAAAATGTTATATTTTCTGAATATAATTTTTTAAATATTTAGTTTTGAATAATAAGCAAAATTTAAAAAAAGAGAATCAATTATGATAGATAAAAAAAATTATTTAAAAAAAAATTTTATATAATTAATATTATATATTATAAGAGCAGTTTTGATTATTTTTTTAATTACGAAGAAGTAATTTAATTATTTTTCAATGCTTTATGAAATTAATTTTTTATTTTATTTCACATGTATGTTTTTTTATATATATATATAAATTAATGTATATATAAAATTATGATAAATATAATATATATTATATATAATATAATATATAATATATAGTATATAGAAAACTAAACAGAATTGGTCTGAAAATAGACAGAATTGAAAAATGCAATTGAATAAAAGAAAAAAAATGTTTTAAAAGAAAAAAAATATAAAAAACTTTCTAAAAATTATAAAATATCTCGTGAAACTTTAAAAAAATATGTTAAAAAATATTAAAAAATGAAATATATTTATTTGTAAGAAAAATAAATACAATTTATTTTTTTTTTTATAAAATAATTTTATAATATATTTTCTTATATAAAATTTTATAATTTTAATAACTTGCACATATTTTAAAACATTTTGAACTTGTAAAAAATTTATTTATGTACATATATGTAGAAAAAAGCTATTATTTAATTTTAAATTTAGGATTAAACTTGTTTTTATTTCTAAAAAAAAGAAAATGTTTATTTGATTAAATCATCAAATGAAGGAAAAGTTCATGATTGTATTTGATTTGTATATGATTTCATTAAAGATATAGAGACATGATATACAAAAGAAAGAAAATTGAAAGTAAATATTTAAAAATTGAATTAATTACTTTATATTGATTCAAAGAATTTTTAAAAAGACATTCATAATTAAACTATAAATCAGAACCAACATTTATTGCAAAAACTAATGATTTTAATAAAATCATTGTGACTTTTTTTAAGCAACATTTACAATGTTAACGAAACAAGCATTTTATGTAATTTCATTTTAAAATATTTCTTATTCAAAAAGAAAAATAATAAATTGGATCATGAACGAGATACAATAAGCAATATTAGCAATATTATAATATAAATAGATATAAATAAGCAAGATAGCAATATTATGCATCTTAGCAAAAGGTATATATCTTTCATTATTAATTTTCTCATGTAAAATAAAAAACAAAGTTTTTTGAAAATAAAATATCTCTAAATTCATAGTCTGCATTCAATTAAAATAAATACACATTTCAAGATTATATCAAAACTATTATTTTATCTTTTTTTCATAAGCATCAAAGTTTATGTTATGTAATTATTAGGTATTAAACATTCAATATATAAAAAAGTCTAAAAATTTTGAAACTATCGAATTTATCTAAGAAAATGAAGTTATTATGATTTATTTTTTTCTATATTATATTATCCTGCAATCACCATTTTATAAAACTTTTTATTAATTATTCTGGAAAAAGTTAATAAATAAAGAGTTATTATATAATATAGAGAGATATTGTTTCAATTGTTCATTTTAAAGACATTTGTTTTTAATTTTTGATTAAGCTTTCATAAAACCATTAATTATAAAAATTATAAGAACTCAATAGGTTTTTGAAAATTTAGTTTTTAAACTTTTACATGTTTCAATATAGTGAAATTTTTTATTATTCAAAGTTTAAATGAAATTATTAATCCACTTTTGCAAATGAAAATTTTATTTTTTTGAAATTTTCAGAAAAATTCATTTTGCCTTTAAATTCAGAATCTATTATATAAATATACATTAATAATTGAAATATCTGAAATAAAAATATCTGAAATAATGTTATGATTTATTAAAACAGTTTAAATATTTCATTATTAGTAGAATTTTTTTCAAAAATATTATTAAAATTATGAATATTTTTTAGAAATATTTATAACAGTGTTAAATAATAAAAATATAATTAATTGAGATCAAACTTTTGAGATTAAAAAGAAGAATATAATAAGAAAATTTATAAATAAAAAATCTACAATAATATCTGATGAATATAAAACAAAATTTGTTGAACTTGTTTAAAAAAAAAATTATTTGCAATAAAATTAGAAGATAAAAAAAAAGGAAGCTTTGTCAAATTGTATAGGTTATATGAAAAGTAAATAAGTAGTAAATATAATACTATAGCATGATTTATTCTATTATATTATATATAGTATATAGATTATACTATATATAGTATAGCATGATTTATTATGTAATAATAATATTTTTATTATGTATAAATAAATTAAAAATTAATAATTATTAAATAAATTAATAAATAAATAATAATTATAAATATTATTATTTATTTCTGAATTAGTGAAGATCTAGATATAATTACATAGTTTAGTTAATTTATTAATTAGTTAAATATACTAAATAAATGTTTAAACAAAAATTATCTTGATTTTCATTCAAGAAATTTAATCAATTTCTTTTTATTGCATTCTATTCTATTCATTAGGATAAAAAAAAATCTCAAAGAAATCATGAATTGCAATTTTTTTAATAAAAAATATTGAAGTTATATTATTTTTCAAATTCATTTTATTTATATCTTTTTGATCAATTGCAATTGTATTTAATATAACTATTTAAATACTATCATGTATCCTACAATTTCTTTTTCTTTTTTCTTTTTTCTCTTTTTCTTTTTCACTATTTAAACAACATTAGACAAGCAATTCATATGTCTAAAAATCATTGAAATATAAACATTGTGATGTATATATCAATTTGAGTAAAATTAATGGTTTATACAAGACTAAACAAGACTAAAATATTATTCTATCATTTTTATCTAATTGAATTAATTTATCTTATTATTTAATTTAATTGAATTAAAAAAACAAAATTATTTACAATTATTACAATTTATTTTTTTATTAAATTATATCTATTTTGTTCCAATTAAAATCTAATCTAAAATTTAAAATGTTTTGGATGAAATAATATGAACATTTATATAATTTTATTTTTTATACTATATTTTGTATATTATATTATTAAAAATTTATAGAATCATATAGTTTCAAACTTTATTTTTAATATATGTAATATATGTAATATATTTATAAAAAATATATTTATATAATTATATATACATTTAATCAACAATGAATTTACATTAAAAAATTGCAAACATTTCATTCATTCATTTCAGATGTAAAAATTAGATATTGTATTATTAATTTGAAATAAAATCAAGATGTTAAAATTGACATGCTATTACTATGTTTCGCAACATTTAATTTAAATGGCTCTGATTTATTTTATTATATTATATTAACAATTAATAATTAAAATTTTTTTGCATAAATAACGTAAAAGAGAAATAATAATTATTTGCAAGTGAATTTGAAGAATTTTATAAATTCTAATGGAGCTGTTGATTTGTAAGTATATATATTATAAAAACATGATAAGATAAAAAAATATATTTGAAAATATTAAAATTAGCAAAAATAAAAATTTTTAATGTAAACATAACAATTGGATACTTTAATATGATAATATAGCTAAATTAATTAAATATTAGCATGAAAAATAAGAAATAAAATGTATAAATTAGTCGTTTTATTATTATTAAATTTAAATATCATTGGAAATATTTAAAAATATTTTTCAAAACAAATTTATATAAATAATCATCAATTTTCTGATGAAAATAATAAATAAAGACTGAGTAGAATAAAATATCATCTTTTCATATTGATTTTATTTAAACATATTATATATATTAATGCTAAATTTTTTAAATTAAAAATAAAAATAGTGAACATAGAAACTATTACTATAGTATTTTTTTTAAATATTGTTTTTTTTTATTTTATTTTATTTTATTTTATTTAATATTTAATTGATATATATAATCTTTTTTTATAAAACACGAATATTTTTATATTAAATAAATATCGTCGATATAATAAGAAAATTTATAAATAAAAAATCTACAATAATAATATCTGATGAATATAAAACAAAATTTGTTGAACTTGTTTAAAAAAAATTATTTGCAATAAAATTAGAAGATAATAAAAAAGAAAGCTTTGTCAAATTGTTATATGAAAAGTAAATAAATAATAAATATAATCGTCGAAGTAGTATAATAATCGTCAAAAATAAATATATATAATTTCATTAAATAGAATTTTTATCGTAGAAAAATATATTAATTTAAAATCGAAAAAATATATATTATTGTTTTATTATGTTTTTAATATTAGTTATTAATAAATAAAATATTTAGAATTCTGAAATTTAAATGATTATCAATAAATCATATGAATTTAAAGCTAAACTTTTAAAATTTTTTTATAATAAGTTTAGCATAAAAAATAATTATAATGTAATATACATATAGTATATAAATTTATTATATATTATAAAAAAAGAAAAATATAAATATATTTCGAAAAAAATTCTTTATCTAAAAATGTTAATATTTCATTTTGATGAAAATTACATTATAATAAATTTCTATATTAGCAGAAACAGCAAAAAAAATATAAGTATACTACTATTTCTGTTATTCAACAGAAAAAATGAATAATTTTTATTGTTAGAATATCATAAAAAATAAAACAAATTTATTATCAGAAAATCTAAAAAATTGTATTTTTATATGACAATTTAAAATAATATTTTATATCTAAATAAAATAATAAAAATGTAAAATAGTACATTATGCCATTAATTTGATGCATTATTTTAATCTTTTTAAAAAATATTTCTTTATTATTTGTATTTTGCGATTTGAAACAGTTTTAAAAATGAAATATTCAAAATCCTAATCGTATTAAATAATAATCATATTGAAATATAGAATTATTTAACATAATGAATACAAAATTGAAAATTAAAACTTATTATTTTATAATTAAACTTTATAATTAACTTATTATACTTTATAATTAAATATGAAAAAATATGTAATAAAACAAAGAATAAAACAAAACAATGAATTAGAAAGATTAATAAAAAGAAGGATTATATAAAAAAAATAACTTAATGATAAAATCTACAAAAGAATTAGAAGAAATTATTAATGAAAAGACAAAAATTTATGAATTTTTGATTAAAAGAAAAGGAAATAAAATAAGAAATAAGAAGTTCGAATATATCCTAATATTAATGGAAAAAGAAATAAAATTTCAAGGAAAGAAAGTACATACATTTTAGAATTAAATTTAGTATTAAAAAAAATCAAAAATACATACATATATATATATATATATATGTGTATATATATAAATGAATTCAAAAAAGAGAGAACAAGCCAATAAAATAGGAATAATTAAAATTATATAAGAATATTATATGAGAATTAAAAACGAAAACAAAAGAAAACAAAAATGAAAATATTAAATAAAACTTCGATATTTATAATAGAAAGTAGCGATATAAAAAGTTATCAAAACGCAGAAAGAGGAAACAAAAACATATAATAATATTATTTGATTCTTAATATATCATTTGAAAATATTTTAAATGATATATCAAGAAAATTAAAATGAAAAAAACATAAAATGAAAAAAAAGAGAAAGAAAATATTTGGATAAAGAGAATTAGAAGAAAAAAATCTGAGAAAAAAAAAAGTAATAAGTACAGAAATCAATGAGAAAAAAGATAAAATAGAAGAAATAAGATTTAATTGAATTCAGTCTATATCGAAATATAAAAAATGAAAAAGCGAACAAAAAAGCTAAAGAAGAAATTCAAACTGTATTAAATATAAAACTTAAAGTATTATTCATAAATATTATTGAAAAAGGCATGAAAAAGTATAATAAACAAAATTAAAAAAAGTAATAAAAAAAAAGAAACAATATTATGATATAAAACAAAATAATGAAAATAAGAACACATATACATAATCTGGCTCAATAAATTCAGTAGAATAAAAAAAAATATATTCACAATGTTAATAAAAAAAACCACTATATATGAAATTCAGAAAAAAAATAATAAGTTAAGTATATAAGTATATAAATATAAAATAGAAAGACAAGATATTAATTACATGAAAGTATATGTGAAAAATATGAAAAAAAATAAAAAAAAAACTGAAAAACTGAAACATGAAAAAATAAAAAAAAAAACTGAAAAACTGAAACAACCAACAGCGAATATATGTATAAAACTTAATAAGAAAAGACAAGAATAACAAAAATTCTGGCATCATTTCTACTGAAGAAAGAAAAAAGAAATTTAAAAAAATTGTAGGAAAGGAGAAGAGAAAAGAAAGATAAAGAATTAAAAAAACTTAAGAGCAAATTCTATTTTTTCAATGACAAAAATTCATTTAAAGATTATTTAATTTTAAGTTTCTATCGGTTTGTGCTTCTCTAGCAGTCTATATTAAGTCATGTTTTAAATATTTTAAAAGTCATTTATTTCAATAATTTCAAATAATTTTCAAATTCAATTCAAAGAATTTTCGAAATGATAAATTTGATCAAACATTTTATTTAAGTTATATTGTCTATATTCTTTGATATTTAAAATATAAATATGTATAAGCAATTAGTAGTAATATTATAGTATATAAGTATTATATGGATAAAAAAATTGAAATAAATATTAAAAAAATATGCGATGTAGAAATGCATAAATATAATTGAATAAAATTGTAATAACAAAAAAATGCAATACTAATATATAAAATATTCTAAATATCCATATGGAATAAGAATCAAGATAACGAAATAAAGACAAATATGCTTTCGCTATGACATTTCTATGCCACAAATATATAGAAAAAAAACAATATTCTATTAGAAGAAGAAATAATAATATAAATAATAAACTAAATTAAACTAAAATAATTATTTAACAAAAATTATATTGAATTGTATTTTATATATGAATAATGAATAAACTAATAAATTTTGATACATTAACGCGTCATACTACGCACTAACTTAATCAATATCTTTCGTTAATAAATTATTAACAAAACAAAATGAAATATTTTACAAAAAGTTGCTTGTATGAAAAAATATTTCTGATTTCAGTAATTGTCAAAAGCTTTAGATTTTTTTTATGTCTAACATTATATTCTGATTTATCATTTTGTGATATATATATTAGATCATATATAGAATATTCCAAAAATACGAAAACATCTATTAACTGGATATATAATATAACTAATATTTTTTTATTCGCTAAAAAATTATATCGAATTATGTTATGAATAAATAAATTATAATATTCAATACATTTCGACATATGTTATTTAAATTTATTTATATTCGATTGCTAATACATAACCAACATGGCAACTCATCTAGACTGCATGATTAGTCAGTATTTTTTGTTAATAATTCGTTAACAAAATCGTAACAAAAGATTTTATAAAAGAAAATATTAAAATTATTTCAGGAATCTCTTGTTAATAGATGTTTTCATATTTTTGGGATATCTTGGGATATCTATATTTATAGACACAGATAAAAGACAGGAAATATAACATTACTTGTGAAAAAAAGATAATTCAAAATGATGAATGTAAATCAAATATATATTATAAACAATTAAATAAGTAAACGTACAAGTAATATTTATATAATGAATAATTTTTAATAATGGTATATACATATTATATTGAATAATTGTAAAAAATAATAAAAATATAATATAATACAAAAAGTTATTATTTTCTAATATTCTATTTTTGAACTTACTTCTGTTTTTAAAATAAGTTAAAAGGAATAATTATAGATTAAATATTATCAATATCTTAATTAAAATTTAATTTTTTCGAAATAAATTTCCAAGATATATATTATAATAATAAGCATTATTTAAAATTAAGAATAAAATAAAGATTGACATATAATAAAATAAAATATATATTTCAAATTTAAAAATAACTATATTACGTTTTGTAAACGTAATAGAAAGAATAGTATTATACAATACAATTGATAGAAATATTTTTTTAAATTATATTTATTGTAATATAGCTAAAATTCGTAAAAATCGATATTTTTTATCTATTTATTTTCTAAATCTGATAGACAATTTTTACAGTCGGATTCATATTCACATAACAGAAAAATATGACAATATATAAATATAACAAATTTTTCATTCCATTTTCAAGAAACAAAACTTCGTTGATGTATTTTATCGAATTTGTCTTATAAGTTTCATTATATAATTTTTTATATAAACAAATCAAATTTAAAATTAAAATAAAATTAGATTAAGATGTAAACGGATAATCTTATCTTATCTATATTATTAAAAGAGATAGTTTACATAAGTATATATAAAAATTTAAATATTGTATTAATCTCAAAAAACATTAAAAAATATAAAATATTTTATATGCTATAAAATATATGATGGTTCATCAGATATTACTTATTTATATCTTTAATTTTTATTATTATTGATCGCAAAAAATTTTTCATATAAATTTTAATGAATTAAAAAGGCATGTTTGTTATTAATTTTTTTATGGAATTTTTAATTTATAATTTTTTTATTTTTAGATGGACGCATCATGGATATGTAAAGATTACAAAAGTTTTTTTTTAATGGAATTATATATTTTTTGCACTAGAAATTAATAAAATTTGATATTCTCTACAAAAAAAGTATTAAATTATTTATATTCAAAAATTAGTTTAAGAATTATTTTAATTTAAAGTTTGTAAAATTTATTATATAAAAAATAAAAAATTCACAAAGCAATATTTTATTGCAATATGTTCATGTTTTTTTTATTTTTCATATGATAAATTTTCATATTATAAATTTTAAATTAAAATATCTAATAAATTAATAATTTTTAAACTTAATAAGTTAATATTTTTTTTTGTGTCAAGCCGTATCAATTGATGCAATAAAAAATATATGATTCTATTAAAAAAAATCTTTTTGTATGACTTTCACATGTCTTTTATGTATCTTATAAAAAAATTAAGAACATCATAATATGCTTTTTTTAAAATCATTTAACTCTATGTTTTTCATTATGAATAATAATGATAAAAATCGAGTTAGTAATTTTTAATGAATTTATACATTATATAACATAAATTGATTTGAAAATAAAGACTAACTGAAAAAAAACTAATTGGAAGTTGCATGATGTGATTGCTATGCTTCCGATTCTATCGGAACAATTAAATTAAATTATGTTTTCATTCAACATTAAATATTGTAACTTCTTTTGAAGAATGAAATTATATATTATAATACCAAATTCAATGCCATGATAATTCAAAGATGAATAAAAGTCATGATATTTATCATAACTATCAAATAATAAAAGTTATAATAATAACTAAAATAAGTTATAAAAAAATAAAGAAATATTGTCGCCTCGTAAGATATGCATCCCGGTAGATGTTACTCCTTTTTCCTAATTTACTTTTTCTGTATTATTTTCAGTCAGAATATTAAATTTTGTCTAATAATTTAATCAAATAGCAAATAATTTAGTAACTTATTATATACATGTAAATATTAGAATTTAATCGAATAGGTTACTAAATGATTTGATCGACTAAATTTTTCATTCATTAATAATTAATAAATATACTTATCTGAATCCATTTCTTTATTCGAATATTAATAGAATCTGTTTTTTAAAAAAAATTGTTTTTGTTTGACTTTATTTTGATTCTTCATTTTTTTTTTATTTTGATTTTTTATTCTGATTTATTTTTTTATTTACTTTTTATCTATTTTTCTTTTTCTATTTTTCTATTTTATTTCAATTTAAAAAAATCATCAAATTTAAAATGGATAATATATTTCAAACAATCAAATAATTTAGAATTTTATTTTGAAATATTTAAATTTTTTTAATAGCAAAAAATATAGAAAAATTATTTTCAATTTGGAATAAAGAATTAGAACAAAAAAAATCATAAAAAGTATCTCAATAGTAAGTAGTAGTAAGTATCTTAAAAGTAAAATCATACATAATAGTACATAATAATACATAATTACAAAAAAATAATTTTATAATTATTTATATGTATAAGTTATAATTTTTTATTGTTTTTTATTCATAAATATTCTATTTTATTTGAATAAATGAATTATATTTAAATAAAAACGCTCTTTTTTCACAAATTAATGTGATTAAATATTATAAATATTATATTTATATTTATATTATATTATTTTTATATATCATTTATTCTTTTCTTAATATATATATTTTTTTTTAATTCTCTTTATATATATTTTCAAGTTCTATTGTTCATTTTTTTCAATTTCCAAAACTCAAATACTAATTCGAATAATTTCTATATATTAAATTATTTAATAGTAAGTAGTCATTCGCTATTTGGCATATCTAAATTAGTGAACATCTAAAGTCTAAAATCTTTTAATTTTGTAAATCTAGCCAAAGCTCGCTTTTGGGAATCCTATTGATGATTTCCAATTCTTGATTGAGTTAATTCTTGTCGGTTGAGACATTTTATAACCTATACAACTTAATAGAATATAAAATGAAATTATCGAAACAATCAAAATTAAATACTAAAAAAATGGAATTAAAATTAACAGAAAAATCTCGAAAACAAATGCGGAAAGAACTTAGAAAGCAAAAAAAAATTAATAAATCAATTTATTTTAAAAATAAACGTGAGTTATATGTGGATATATCTAATGTTAATGATAATAAAACGAATCATAACAAAATTATTAACAAAGAAATAAATCGATTAGAAAATTCTAAAAAATGTACAAAAAATAATTTTGAAAAAATATATCATTCGGTAATATCTATGACGAACTGTTCTGAACAGGTTAAAATCAAAAAAAGTGAAGAATTTGAATATAAAAAAAAAAAACAAAAATGTAAATTACTCAAAGAAGCTAATTTAAAAGAAGACAAAGAAATTAGAAAATTGGAAAAGAAATTAAAACTAACTAAAAGAAAAAAGAAGACAATTCCTAAATCTTTTGTAACTGATGGTTTAGATTGTATCCTTTTTGATTATAAAATATTTGTTGGATAACTTATCATTTTCGCTGATTAGTTAAATCATGAGTTCATTTATTATAGAGAATTTATTAGCAGAAGAAGTTTGCCTATTAGCAATGAAAATATTAATGTTATATAAATTCTTTGAAATGAAAATTATATTTCCTTAATATATGAGTAGATCTTTTGGATTTTTGTTTACAAAAAAACAAAAAATATATTACAGAAACAAAAGAAGAAATCTTAGAAGATGAATTTAGCAATCAATTTAATATAAATTCCTTAGAAATAGAAAAAAATATATATACAAGTAGTGCATTAGATAATATTAAAGAAAATAAAAATGAAAATATTAAATCAGAAATGTCAAAAAATTATACATTAAATTTAAAACAGAGTAATAATAATAGTTCAGATAAAGTTTTAAATACACAAACTAAAAAAATTGATAGTATTGATTATAGTATTAATGATGAAAATTTTTGGGAAGATATTTATGGAAGAAAAAGAAATAAAGAAGGTGATGTTATATATGCAAACAATGCAAATAAATATGTTCCACCTGCTATACGAGCAACTAATATAAATTCAAATGAAGATGAAAAATTGCATTTTTTAAGAAAACAATTAAAGGGTTGTTTGAATAAAGTGGCAGAACATAATATGTATAATATAGTAAATCAGGTAATCATATAATTAAAAAACAAAATATAGTTATATAAATAATTGTACATATTTAAGATGAATTTGTTTATAATGTAATAAATATATGATTTATATTTACATTACATATTACAGATAGAAGCATTGTATATGACAAATAGTCGTAATAATATGAACAATATATTATCAGAGTTAGTGCTTGAAAGTTTAATATCACATGTAATTACACCAGATCGTCTTATTTGTGAACATATGATGTTAATTGCGATTTTACATGCTAATATTGGTATTGAAGTAGGTGCAAATTTTTTAGAAAAGCTTATTAAAAAATTTATTAAAAACATGGAGAAATTTCAAAGTATAGAAAATAAAGAATTGGATAATATAGTTCTTATTATCTCACATCTATATAATTTTAAAGTATGAAAATTTTCTTAAATAATAATTTATATTATATTATTTATATTATTATTTATATAATATAAGAAAAATTAATAGTTATTTTAATTTTATTTTATACAGATATTTGGATATAAGCTTCTTTATGAAATACTTAACAAATTGATGATAAAATTTACAGAAAAAGAAATTGAATTAATATTACTTATTTTAAAGACAGTAGGATTTTCATTGAGAAGAGATGATCCGAATGCTTTAAAAGAATTTATACAAAGTTTACAACAAAAAGCTGTTCATGAAAGTGAAAAAAAGTAAGTTTTCTTATATTTTTTAAATATAGAATAAAAATTATTAGATGCTAATCAAATGTTAATATTAATATTATGCAGTTCAAGAGTTAAATTTATGTTGGATATTTTATTAGCAATAAAAAATAATAATATTAATAAAATACCTCAATATGATCCTTCTCATGTGCAACACTTAAGGAAAGTTATTAAAAATATAATACGAAAAGGCAATACAATAACACAATTCAATGTATCACTGGAGGATTTATTACATGGTATATGATATTTATAATTCTAATACTAAAACATAACTTATTTATATATGCTTTCATTATAGTTGATGAAAAAGGAAAATGGTGGATTATAGGATCAGCTTGGTCTGGTTCAAATAATATAAGTGACAAAACAAATTTAAAAGAACATAATAATCTTAATTTTAATATACAAATTTTGAAATTGGCACAAAAACAAAGAATGAATACTGATATAAGAAAAAATATTTTTTGTATTCTTATGACAGCTGAAGACTATTTAGATGCTTTTGAAAAACTTCATCATCTTGATTTGAAAAATCAACAAGAAACAGAAATCATACATGTATTAATACATTGTTGTTTACAAGAAAATAAATTTAATCCTTACTATGCAATATTAGCTCAAAAATTATGTGAATATAATAGAAAATATCAGGTGTGTAATAACTATATGTATTTTATTAAATTGCACAAGATATATGAAAAAATTAATTATAATTATACTTCAGCATTAGCAAATTTTTTTACTAAAAAATTTATTAAATAAATTAATGTCTAAAAAACACATTTCATATTTACTTTCATATTTACTTATGTATAAGATTATATATGAGATTTATATATAAGATTTATTATATAAAAAAAAAAAAATAAATACTAAAATTAATAAATTTATAGTTTAGAAGTGAAATAGCATAAATATTTTTTTATATGAAAAAATTACAATTATATTTATTTATGTATCAAATAGAAAAAAAAATAGCACATAAAAAAAGAAAATGTTTCACTTTAAAACAAATTTGATTGTACATATATATATTAAATATAAAAATTTACTTTAAATTAATATTAGATATACAAAAAATTAACAATAAATATTTAATATTTCTATTGCTATAAGATGCAACAATAATATTGTTATTTAATAATAATTAATATTTATTAATTTCAATTATTTCTTAAAAATTTTAATAAATTTTTTTATATATCCTGAGTATTCATATATATATATATATATATATATATATATATATATAAATGATTAATAATATATTTTAATGTTTCAAAATAATAATAATGGTTTAGCTTACAATACAATGCAATTTTTGGGACAAATTGAAAACATTAGAAGCATACAATAATAAACAACTAATTAATTTAACACAATTTTTAATTCATTTACTCATTGAAAAATGTCTTGCTTTATCAATTTTGAAAGTAAGTACTATATTCTTAATTTGTTATCAATATATATTATAAATTTATTTTATATTTTTAAATTATTTATTACAGGTTATTGAATTTACAGAACTTAAAAAACATACTATAACATTTCTCAAACAAATTATATTGGGAATTCTATTGCACGAAAATGAACAGGCTTCTATTCAAGTGTTCGAAAGAATATCTGTTTCTTCTCAATTACAGACTTTTAGAGAAAGCCTTCGTTTATTTATAAATTGTTTCTTGGTAAAAAATATAGATATGTGTACTATATTAGATAAGCAAAAAATAATATTAAAAAAGAGAGTTGAAATTGTAGATAAAATATTAATTTTACATGGATCTAAACTTATGTTTTAAATTTTATATATAAGAAAAAGTTATAATTTTATTGAAAATATAATAAAAAAAAAAATCATTTTATAAAAGCATTGAACTATTTAATTTTTCTTATCACTAATTATTTAATAATTGTTAAATTTTCATTTATGAAAATTTAAACAAATAATCTAAAATTCTTAAATCAATTTCTAATTTTTCAGGATTAAATAAAATTATTATCATATATTTATATTTTATATTTATTAACATGTATATGTGTATGTGTGTGTGTGTGTAAAATATAATCTTATATTCTTTATAAGTTCCTGCATTGTTAATTATTGTTTTTCAAAAGTCTGCATGCACAGTTTATAAATATTCTCATATTTTGAATTTAAAGAACCATTGCATCCATATCCACCTAATCGATGAATGCGAAGAAAATCATCACAATTAATATTACCATCATTGTTACAATCCTAAAAATAAATATATAAAAAAGAAAAGTAAATAATTATGTTTTAATATATAGAATGTTTTGTGAATCATTTAAATTTCTACATATAATTATTAATCGAATTATTTATTATAATAAAGTGTTTTAAATAAAATTTATATTTTGAAATGTTATGCTTTGATGAAAATAATTTAATATAAATGATTTCTTCATTATTGGAAACAAAGAACATTTTACTTTTTTTAATAAAATCATATTTTTTTGATATATTGTTTCATTTCTCATAAAGAAGTGTTGTTATTTATAATAAATCATTTTTAAAGATATTTTAATTTTTATTTTGAAGAACTTTGCTATATAAAAAATATGATACATAACTTTTTATATTCATTTCTTTATATTATAATAAATTTTACAAAATTAAAATGTTTATTAAATTAATAATTTTTATATATTTTAAAGTTTAATAATTTTATATAAAAAAAATAGCTCAATTGTATCAATTAATATATAATCTATAATATATGTTAGAAATATACTTAGAAAATGAAATTGATTTTCAAAATCTTGTTCTTTTAAATACTTTCATTTACAGAAAAATTATTTGAATTCACATATTTTTTTTTAAACAAAATAAAATATTACTTATATAAATAAATATAGTTTGTTGAAATAAACTTTAAAATAACGAGTTCGATAATAATTACATGCGAATGCTTAAATGAAATTTATATTAATGTATCTTGTATACCTGAGCAAATTTCATCATATAACTTTGTACTGTACGAGCTGCACAATAAGGATCGTTTACACATCGTGCATATGCTAAATGAAAAACAAATTTTTTTTTAATTATTTCAAATTATTCATTAAATTTTCTTTATAAATTAAATTAAATATATATACTAACCATTTTCGTTTAAATTATCATCAAGTGTTGGTTTACCGGCATCAGCCCAATAATTCCATGTTATACGAAATGGTCCGCAAACAGATTCATCACAACCAATTGTAATATTACATCCAGAAGCAGCTTCACATATGCATCCCAGACATACTCTTGGTACCATTTCTGTTGCCATTACCAATGTTTGTTGCTCTGTTATATTTATTAAAAAAAGATTTTTTTGAAATATTTATTATAAATTATAAATTATATAATTATAATTTATTATAAATAATAATTAATACATGCAAATTCAGTAAATAAATTAAAAAAAAAGAATAAAATATATTTAAAAGAATATAATTATGAATCAATAAATAAATGTTAATTATTTTGAATTTTTTTAATATGTAAGTGTAATTTATATTATATATATGTATAAGTAATATATAATTATATATTACAAAAGAATTACTTAACAGTTGTATAGTTGTATAGTTACAAAGAAAATTGCCGAATTCTGAGTTTTTTTTATTTTTTATTTTAAAGTTAGTTCAAGATATTAAAAATTATTGCCTTTTTTATAATTCTCAATTTGATATTTGATAAATAAATTCTAAAATAAAATATTATTTTTAATACTAGGAAATTATTTTATCAAATGTTACAAATATCAAACATGATTCAATATTGATCTAGATCTATCCTTTAAATTCAAAAATTAATAAAACTTAGAATCTTTAATAATTCAATATAACATATAAATTTAAATGTAAGCCAAATTTTCAATAAATAAAAATTTAATAATAATTTTATTTGAAATACATACAGAAAACTAAAAAAAACTGTATTACCTACAGTTTCATCAACGAATGTAGGAGGCATTTTTTGTCTACAAGTAGCAAATCTTGTCTATAAGTATCGACTTATCTCATCAGTTACATTAATATTAAGTTTTATATATATATAACTGTTCGATCAATTTCTAGAATTTAAAATGGTATTTGAAAAACTAAATTTAAAAATAAATTTAAACATTGGAAAACATAAAAAAAATCTATAATTTTTAAGATGTTAAAAAAAAACAGCAAAATTCTATTCTATATTCTTATAAATTGATATATTTTATTTCTAAATTGTTATTCTATAAAAAAAAATTGATTATTTTATATAAATTCGCTGTAAAAACTATGTATAAATTTGTTCCAATTTAGTTTATAAATAATAATAATTGAAATTTATTTCTCCTTTATTATTAAAAATAAAATCATGCTTACCATAAATCAAAGATAATAATAAACACGTAATTCCTGAAGAATTCAATAAAAAAGTCATCCTTATTTCAACTGACGAATTCTTGAAAAACAAAACAATTTCTTTTCGAATCTTCAATTTTGTTAATGCTATTTGAAAATACCTGCACAATGCGCGGAAGAATATGCACAGAATTTTTAACGTTCTCTTTTATATATAAGAGAGTTGTCGCTTGCTGAAGTGGGGATCTTAACAGAGGTCAGTGGCAAGGACTGTTTCTTGGAAAACATGATGAAAACGATTTAGAATTCAATTTATCGTGATTTTAATTTCTTTAAAAATAGAAATTATAGATTGATATTAATTATATATTTTCATTAGTATTATATTTAATTATATTATATTTCGATTGTATATTACATATATATATTTGTTGTATTTATATTTATTTGTTTTTAAAAAAAGAAACTATTTTATTATCATATACTATTTCAAATTATATTTTAATATGAATATAATTTTAAAAAAATAATTAATTTTTTTATTTATTAATATTATTATAATCAAGAACTATTCAGTTTTATAATTCATTTCGTTCAAAAATGTTTTTTGTTTTATATCATATCTTTCTTTAGTGAATAACTTGCATATGAAATTTATTTATGAAACAAAAACTATACTAAAACCGGATTTCAATGTCAGATAACATAAAGTGTTAATATATTCGTGAAGGATCATCTTTGAAGAACCAAATTTAAGAGATATAAACATAAAAATATAAATGTCGATTAAAACTTATTTATTAAATTATAAATAATTTAATTTTCTAATAGATGAAGTAAATTAAAAATAAAGTGAGATAAAGCTGCCTTTAACGTAATTTTCTTTATCTTTAACATAAATTTCAATTGCTTATAATATGTTAATAAATCCGTCATTGTCCATGATATATATAATCGAAGAAATGATTACTCATGAAAAAATAAAGATTTTCTTTATTTGATTTTCGAAATAAATCTATATCTATAATAAATTTATTTTTTGAAATTAATCAAATTTTTCAAATATAAATTAAATAAAATGTTATTCTATATAAATAAATAAAAATGTAGAATAAAATTTAAAAATTGAAAAAAAAATTTCATTGTTCAAGTCTTTATTTTCTCGAAAATTGAGATTAAACATATACAATCAAGAAGTCATGTTAGTAAATTTTCAAATGCAATTTTCTCGAAAATCAATTTTTAATTTTTTTCATTAATTATCAATATTTTTCTACATTTTTTTTATTAATCATCATTTTTATAATTTGTATATAGTTTACAAACTGTTTTACAATTTGCTTGCAAATAACTACTTCACTGTTCATAAAATAATTTATTGTTCTATATTAACAACAAATATAATTCATGATTTATTGTGAATTATTTATTATGAGCAATATGAATTCAATCTAATTCAATCTATTAGTATCTAATTAGTATCAAATAGGACTAGAAAATGTCATTTTTAAAAAAACAAAATTATTAAATATATAATAATATATAATAATAATAAAATAAATTCAGACTATAATAATAAAAATAAAAGTTTTAATCAATAAAATAAATTGTTAACAGAAAATATAAAATAAAATTTTAAATTTGATCAAACATTTTATGATATTTAAATATTATGACAATCTAAATATTAAAGATTTTATTATAAATTTACTGAATTTTTTATTGAAATGTTTAATAGGAATTAAATAATATTTTTAATAATTTTTTTAATATATTAGCATTTAAAGCTTTTTAAAATAAAATTTTAAGTTTGATCAAATATTTTATGATATTTAAATACTATGACAACTTAAATATTAAAAATTTTATTATAAGTTTATTAAATTTTTTATTAAAATGTTTAATAGGAATTAAATAATATTTTTAATAATTTTTTTATATTAGCATTTGAAACTTTCATAATAAATTTTATTGCAAAAATATTCCAATATTTTGATAATATTATATTCTCAGAAGACTTAAGCAATATTATAATTTCAATTTTCTTATGAGTTTCAATATGTTATATAAGATTTAATGATATATAATAAAATTATGTATCTGTGAAAAAACATGCCAATATTTATGTCCTATCTATATTAAACATAGAGTGGATATCTGAATCTTTCTGTCATGAATAATAGAATATTTACATATGAAATCCATACATGTTGATTAACAAAAATTTTTAATTTAATAGATAATGTTCCAAACATTATACTTACATATATGTAAAGTATATGTGATAAATAACATCTTGTGATTAGTGATTTTTGATAAAACTATATAGATAAAACATTGGAATTACTATTTTTACTTCGCAAAATCATAATCAGAACTTTGAGATATATTATCAAAGTTTCAAAATTTATATTTTTTATCTTATATGAAGTTGAAATTTAATTTTAAACAATTTGTTTATCATTGTTTTTTAATGTTTTTCATTTAATTAAAATAACAATTCTTTTTTATATATTTTAGTTTTAAGTTTTTCTTTGTAATAACAAAAATATACAAAATATCAATTTTTAAATTGTCTATTATAAATATTGAAGCAATATCATTAAGTAATACTTCAATTACAATTTTATTAATATTATCATTGAAATTACTAATTTTTTTGTTCAATAATAAATTATATATATATATATATATATATATATAATATATATAAACAATGATTATTATTTATTAAGTTTACATTGGAGATAATAGATATAAACAATTATTTATAATTTATTGAATGATTCAATATCAACAGATTGAACATATTCTTCAAAACTTTCTATTTGTTCTATCAGTGAATCTACTGATACCTTGTCATCTTCTATAATGCACATTATCCTGAACTTATGAATGCCATAGCCCACTGCAACTAATTTAGCTGGAAATAATATGTATAAAATTGATAATTTTGTAAAATTGAATTTTTGATTTGATTTTGAAAAACAGCAAAATGATTTACATGCTGCCCAAGTTAGACCATCCATTTGAATAGATCTCACAATTTCTTCTATAGCCTTCATGTCAGTTTCATCATCCCATGGTTTAACATCTAATACAACACTGGACTTAGCAATGAGTATTGGTTTTTTAGATTTCTTTTCTGCATATTCTTTTAATCTTTCTTCCCTAAGTCTTACAGCTTCAGGATCTTCTTCTTCATCGGATTCAAAAAGGTCTACATCTTTATCGTCATCTTCTTCATTCTTTCCTGCTGCTATATTATTACCTAATATGACAGGTGTTTTCTTTTCTCCTGGAAGTGTCTTTAAATCATATGATTTGATGTGATTATACCATCGTAAAACATGAGGATTTGAAGATGTTGGAGTTTTTCCTAAAGCTTCTAGAATTACTACATCTGCTTGAGTAGGTTGCCACCTTAAAAATATAATAATATATGTTTGACATTCTTATAAAAATTCATTTATATTCTTATTGAATATAAGATATATTAAATGAATAAATAATATATGAATTTTTGAAAACAAATTCAAAGACAATTTTTTTATATTCATTGATGATATTATTCAAAATATTATTCAGTTTTTCAATGATTTTTTTTTTTCTATCTTCACTTTTATCAATTTCATAATTCTTTCTTTTCGTTTCCAATTTTGCTTTAATTTTCTATGAAAATTAAGCAAAAGACGAAAATTAATATTATTAATTGTCAATAATAATTATTCCTTATCTTTTATATATTTACATTTTTTTTAATTTTAATTTATATTTCAATATTTATATAAATGGAATAAATTATGTTAAAAAATATTTAAAAGTATTTTTTAAGATAAAAACATATACTAAAACACAAATATAAAAAAAAAATACAATTTGAAATATTACATATAAAAATTAAATGAAAAAAAAAAAAATGAATTAATGGTTCAATGATCTTAAGATATTAGTAAGTATAGAACCACGTGTATTTTAATATAAATTTTATAAAAATAAAAATACACTTACCCTTCGATATAACTGTGATCTGCCAAATAAGAATTTAAATCTTTGATACCTTTATCAGTTTTAAGATCACCAATAGCCATAATGGAAGATTAAGTAAATTGTAGACACTTAACTGAAGTTACTTGTAATGTTGTCCCCCTTATCTGCTTACCGGAAAACGGGCTATGTTCAATGAAAAATTGACGGTTTATTATTTTGTAACATGACGTCATTCCGGCAATTCTTGGGAAATAATAAAATAACTAGAGAATAACTATAAATTATAATTTTTTAATTGCAAAATTATTTTAATTATTTTTTTCTAAAATATAATTAATTTGTATATTATAATATTTTAATTTTTATTTAGACAATATTTTTTTCATTTTAATTTCTATTCATCTTTTTTTTTTTTTTAATTTGTTATATTTCATAGAGATTTGATAAAGATATTCATAAAAATCTTTTATCTGTTGTACTTTTTTTAATGAAATTAATTAAATTATAATTGTAATATATAATTGTAATATGATATTTTAAAATTTATATACATGTATATTTAAGTACATATATATTTATGCATATAAATTCAGGATTATTTTTAAATCATTATAATTATTATCAAAATAAAATTGAATAATTATTATTTATAATTGAATTTATATTTATATTGTAATAATCTTTTTTGATAGATGTCGCGAAGAATGCATTTTAAAATTAACTCATATCATACAGATACTACTTTGTCAATGCTCGAAAATATATAATTAAACAATATATATATTATTTGTGGTGAATCCTATTTTGGATTGATTTTATAGATCGTCCATTTTAGGTTCGCGAAGTTTAAGAAAAATTTGCATAACGGATAAAGATTTGGTAATTTTGATTAAACAAATGAATATTTTAATTATAATATTAGAATATACTTATTAATACTTAATATGTATTGACTTATTCGTTTTATAACAATTAAAAAAAATATGATTTTATTAATTATATATTTAGATTATTATTTATTATTATTTATAAATTAGATTATTAATTTATTATTGTAAATTTTGAAATGGTAAAATTTTCTTACATAACAGCATAACATTGACATCTAACAGTAATTGGACCAAAATGTTAAGATTTCCCGTGATAAGATTATCTACGGGATTACAGAATGGCAGATTTCCTACCGTAGGATTACATACAACATCGTTTAAATTTCAGCAAGAATTAGTAGAAGTATTCATAGATGACAAACCAGTTCAAGTTCCACCAGGAACAACTGTTTTGCAAGTAACATAGTCTTTTCATTGATCAAATATTATTTATATTTACCATATAATCTAAATAATTTAAGTAAAAATATTTAATAAAAAAATTTTATTATTATTTAATGTCATATTTAGGCTGCTGCAAAAATAGGAGTAGAAATTCCTAGATTTTGTTATCATGAACGTTTAGCTGTAGCAGGAAATTGTAGAATGTGTCTTGTGGAAATTGAAAAACAAGTTAAGGTATTTATTCTTTTTCTTTTTAATATAAGTCATATATATATATATATATATATATTAACAAACATAATAAATTTCAACTAGAATTATATATGTATTTTATTGTATAAATATTTAGCCTGTTGCAGCTTGTGCCATGCCTGTAATGAAAGGGTGGAGAGTAAAAACCAATTCTGATTTAACTCGTAAAGCTCGGGAAGGTGTCATGGAATTTTTATTAGTAAATCATCCTTTAGATTGTCCTATTTGTGATCAAGGTGGTGAATGTGATTTACAAGATCAAAGTATGGCATTTGGTAGTGATCGGAGTAGGTTTGTTGATATTAATTATAGTGGTAAACGAGCAGTTGAAGATAAAGATATTGGTCCTCTAATAAAGACAGTTATGACACGTTGTATTCATTGCACAAGATGCATTCGTTTTGCATCTGAAGTTGCTGGTATTGATGATTTAGGAACTACAGGTCGTGGAAATGATATGCAAGTATGTCTAACAATTTTTTATTCTATTATTGGAATTATATCATTTATTATATTGTTATTATTTTATTATATTTGTTTATATTTGTTTTATTATATTGTATTAATTTTATTATTAATAGGTAGGAACATATGTAGAGAAAATGTTCTTATCTGAACTATCTGGTAATATTATCGATTTATGTCCTGTTGGAGCATTAACAAGTAAACCATATGCTTTTGTTGCTCGTCCATGGGAAACACGTCGTACAGATAGTATTGATGTTCTTGATGCTGTTGGTAGTAATATAGTTATATCTCATAGGACGGGTGAAGTTTTGAGAATTTTACCAAGAGTAAATGAGGTACTATTAATATAATAATTGTTGATGAAATATATTTATAAATGTTCTTCATGATATGTTATACAGGATATAAATGAAGAATGGTTATCTGATAAAGCTCGTTTTTCTTATGATGGATTGAAACGTCAAAGGCTTATAACTCCTATGATAAAAATTAATGGAAAATTAGAAGCTGTTGAATGGGAAGATGCTCTTGTAACAAGTATGTTGTATATAATTTTAATATTTTAAAATATTCTAAATTCTTAAATCTTATGTTTTTATTTACATAATTTTAATTATATAAATATATTAATATATATATAATATATATATATATATATATATATATATATATAATACATTATTTATATACAATAATATATTGAGATATTATATTGTTTACTATATTGAGATAATATACTTTTTTTTAGCTGCTCAAGCTATTCGTAATTTAGCCCCAAATAAATGTGCTGTAATTGCTGGAAAATTAGCTGATGCTGAAGCTCTTGTAGCTTTGAAAGATTTAGTAAATAGACTTGGTAGTGAAATTCTTGCAACAGAACAAAATTTTCCAAAGCATGGTACAGGTATTGATATAAGAAATAATTATTTACTAAATAACACAATTGCTGCAATAGAAGAGGCTGATGTTATATTATTGATTGGTACTAATCCAAGATACGAAGCACCTTTAGTTAATACTCGAATAAGAAAAGGATATATTCATGGTGAACAAATCATTGCGCAAATTGGTCCGAAAATAGATTTAACTTATGATTATGAAGTAAGTAAAAAAACTCGTAATATATATATATATATATTGATATGTCATTATTTTCTGTCAGCTAATATTTATTTAAGATCAATATTTAAATATTAGCATTTAGGTCAATCTCCAGAAATTATAACACAGTTAAAAAACGGTACTCATTCATTTTCAAGTACTTTGAAATCTGCTAAGAAACCTTTAATTATCTTGGGTGTTGAGCAATTAACCAGAAAAGATGGAGCAAAAATTTTATCTGAAACACAATTATTGGCACAAACTATAGGAGAAAACATAGAAGTAAGAAAAAAATGATAAAAATATCTTTTGTGATGCATAAAAATATCATAAGAATGTTGGTTATATATTCTTTATTAGGCTCCCAAAGAATGGAAAGTGTTAAATATTCTTCATACAAATGCATCACAAGTAGCAGCTTTAGATGTAGGTTATTCATCATCTGTTGAAGAAGTTAAAGAGCAACAACCGAAAATTCTTTTTTTATTATCAGCTGATGATTCAAATATTAAAAGAGAAGATTTTCCGAATACTTTTATTGTATATATAGGTATGTAAAAAATATTATTTATTGTATATATTATAGATATGTAATAATATTATTTATTAATAGAACATAATAATGATTTTTATTAATGGTTTAGGTAGTCACGGTGACGAAGGAGCTTCGATTGCAGATGTCATATTTCCTGGAGCTGCATATACTGAAAAAGTTGCAACATATGTAAATACAGAAGGTCGTGCACAACAAACTCAAGCTGCAATTACACCACCGGGTATGGCTCGACCAGATTGGAAAATCATACGAGCTCTTTCTGAAGTAAGTTAATATATAATTAATTACTTTCTTTAGTTAATATATTATTATTATTATAATTATTATTTATATAACATATTATTAATTTAATATCTTAAATTATTAAGATATTAAATTAATGTAAAGTGCAAATTGGAAAAAAAATTAATTAATATTTAATATTTTTATTATTATTTATAATAATTATATTAATAATTAATATTTTTATAGATTTGTGGAATTTGTTTGCCTTATGACAATTTGGCTGAAATAAGATCTAGATTGGAAGAAATAGCACCACATTTAATTAGGTATGGTAATATAGAATCAGCCAATTATTTCACTCAAGTACTGGAATTATCAAAGGTAAATATTTTTTTAAATTAATTTAAAAAAATTTTTAAAAATATTAAATAATAAAATAATAATGTATCAATGAGATTTGCTATATAATAAATAATACTGATTTATATTTGTTTTTTACAGGAAGTGTCAGGTTCATTGTCTTCTAATCCAATAGAAGTTAAACAGAAAACATTAGATAATTTTTTTATGACAGATGCGATATCTCGTGCTTCACAAACAATGGCAAAATGTGTACAAGCAGTTATTAAGCAACGGGAAAACATCTTATAAATATATATATATATATATATATAAATTAGCACATATTGTATTATGGTAAATATGTAATAATATATAGTTTTATTAAATATATATAAGTAGTATTTAATTTAATAAAATATACTATATATATATATATATATATATATATACTTTTGTTAAAATTCTTATTTTTTAATTTAAAATATTTACGTGTAAGTTGATATTTGGGAATCGGGAATAACATGGCAAGGAATGTACTTTTCTTATTGCTCACTGATACATGGTGTTTAATAATTTTATTTGTGGATATTTTCAAAATCAATTCTATTTTCTTGATTGCCTTTTATCAGCCATTTCCAATATTTATTTTTATATCATTTCGGAAAATATTCTAATATTATTATTTAATGTTTTAAGATATAAATTTAAATAATTTAATTAAATTTAATTTAAATCATTATGATTGATATCTGTGTTTTCAATCAACACTATTTAAATATTTATCCCTTTATTCATTAAATAAATTTTGTTTTTTATAATATATAAAATAAAATATATATATAGATAATGTTAATATATTGAGATATTTTTAAAAAATCGATTTTAAAACACAAAATTGATATACAAATATTGATTGAGACTTATTAAATTAAAAATAATTTAAATTTATATTAGACATAATAAGATAAAAATAGATTGAAGCAGCTCTTGTCACATTGCCATCTTGTTTTATTTCTGCTTCATTTCATATAATGTAAACTTAAATATTTTAAAGCTTCATATAACCGATTTTTTTATATATCATTTTTTGTATTTATTTTTTCTAAATTTTATATTTTAAATATTTTAATATTTTAATAATTTCTATATTATATTATATAAATAATAATTATCTTATATAAAATAACATGTAATAAAAATATTTAATTTTTATATTTATAATTTATCATGTTATAATAATATAATAAATCTATTGATTTATTATCAATAATTTATTATTTTAAACAAATGGAAGATAAAAACAAAAAAGTAAAAAATCATCGAAATAAAAATTTTTTCATTATTATTATTTTTATAATAATTCTTTTTCTAAAATTAATCAGATAGATCTTTATATCAATCAACACGATCAACAGAGTTGATATATTCTGGTTGGTCATCAGTATCTATTTCAATAGAACTTTCATCTGTTTCAATCTAAAGATGAAAAATAAATATTAAAATTATAAGCTATTATTGTTTATCTAAATATATACGTAATATACATCTAAATATACATAAAAGATTTTATATAGAATTACATACTTTTTCACCCAATGCAACCAATCTTTCTTTGTAAAGTATAATTTTACTATCTTGTTCCGTTAAAAGTTCTAGAAGATCTTCTTGATCTTTTTTTAATTTCTCTAGTTCCTCAGATTTTTCTTTTAATTTATATTCAAAATCATTTTCGTATTTTTTTATCATTGATGCATATTCTTTTAAACGATTTTCTAATTCTGTAATCAAGGTCTTATTCTTTTCTATTTCTTCTGTGCAAAGTTTATTGGATACAACATTATTGGATTCACTTTCTTCTAATAATGAATTAGTTTGTGCTGCTCGTAAAACTAAATTTTGATCTTTTAAATGACTGACAGTTGATTGAAGATCATGTATCTGTGCCTATATTAAATAATATTAAATATTGAATAATATTGAATAATATTATTATGAATTTTTAATTATAAATTAAAGATTTATAAATTTTATTTCCTTATAAAATCTTATTTATAAATATATATACTATACTTCGAGTTCGTGTTTTTCTTTAACAAGTGATTCTGTAAGTT
Source organism: Apis mellifera (assembly GCF_003254395.2). Taxonomy (NCBI): domain Eukaryota; kingdom Metazoa; phylum Arthropoda; class Insecta; order Hymenoptera; family Apidae; genus Apis; species Apis mellifera. The sequence goes on along the minus strand of NC_037640.1, from coordinate 453,948 downwards.
GATTAAGTTTTTGTATTTGAGAATCTTGTTCTCGAATAACTTCTTTATATTGTGTTTCTAAAACAGAATCTGGTAATATAGGAGTTGTTATCTGATTTTTATTATGTAAGCTACTTCCGTCTAGAACAGACTTTATAATAACACCTAAAAATTACAAATTCTAAAGTTTGCATTAACAGAATAATATAGAAATATGATTAATAATTACCCTCTAATGTTTTTGATAATCTACAAAATTCATGATCTAATAAAAGTTCTGAAGGATTCTTTGCTGAAGGTTGAGGATGTTTTAAAGTTCTAGAATATACTTCATGTCTAGCAAGACCACCGATAGCATCTTGAAATCTTTCTAATCCTATTCTATTTTCTATTAAATTACATAATTTTTCCTAAAATAAAATAAGAAAAATATAATATATATATAGTTTTTTAACATATCTTGTTTCATTTATATTTTACAATTTTGTTACCTTTGTATAATTAGAAATACTGTTGTCATTGAAATGTATACACAATCCAATAAGCATGGCGCACATACTTTGTAATAATGTTTCTTGCAAATCATCATTATTTTCTTGTGATGACAATAAAGCTGTTAAATAAGCTATAGATGAATCGATAAGCAAAAATGATTTTACAGCTTTTAGACAATGTGCAATCCATCTGCAAAGTAATATTAGAAGACCTAATTTGCATTGTGTTTTATTTCCTTGTTGCAGTAACATGACACATTGTTGCATCAAAGTTACTGGTGGTTTTCCAATATTTGTTGCAAGCAATACACGTAATAATTGTTCTTTTTGTGTGTTGTCATCAATCAATGCATAAGACAATGCTACAGCAGAAAACCAATTTGATAAAGAATCCAAAGAAAATAGACCTCCACATAGCAGCTGTCCTAGCAATATTACATTTATAAAATATTTTTTATTCCTTTTATATTCCTATTATATTATATCATTTAATATATTATTAAAAGAAAATTTATAAAATAAACGAAAATAGTTTTTTTAAAAAAAACAAACCTGTCGTTAATGATGGTACTTCATTTCCTTGAGGCAATAAAGTTTGAATAAGTTGACTTTGCCCTATTTCATTTTTATATAAAAAACATTGAAAACAATAAAGAACAGAACATCGTAAAGCAAATGGCTGTTTTTCATTTACCATAGACATAAGTAAAACAACAATTGCAGGTCTAAAAAAAAATATATGCAAATTTTGTAATAATATATTAATGCAATAAATTTAGAATATTTGAATATTTTATTATTTACTATGAAAGTACCTAGGAGGATTACTAGGTGCCATTACTCCAGCTAAAAATTCTTGGTTATTGGAATTTCCTCTAATAACTTCAGCTACTGTATTAATAGTTTCAGTCAAGACATCTGCAGGTACACCACTAGCCATCAATATATTACACAAAGCTTGTAAAAGTCCACATGCTTTCATAATCCGTTGACAATTTGATACTGCCTTTATATGTACATATCATAAATCAATACATAAATCATAAATAATCATTGGTTTTAAATATAAGATTTTTTTAATTCAAATATGTAAGAAAAACAAGAAATATTTATTAACAATATTTATTAACATATTTATTAACAATATTTATAGCAATTACCTGTGCAGGTCCACTTGGTGCCACTAATGCACGAATCACTTGGACCATGCAATGAACATTTGATACTTTCTGTGAACTCCATGCACTTAGAGGATTATCATCAATTTCAGATGATATTTGAAACATTGGTGTTAATTTTTGAATATAACTGCCTAAGATATAATAATATTAATTTTCACATTGATATGATATTATAATTAATTAGCTTAATTATATGTACCTTCTTTAAAAAAATTTTGATTGCTTATATTACCCCTTAGAAGATTTAACATTAATAATAGACAATCTTCAACAACAATACCACCTTCTACATTACCTTCTTGCGCAATGACATCAAAAATACGATCAAATGCATTTTCAAATGCAACAATTTTTTGAATATTTGCATTACCTTTTGTCAATTGAATAAGAAGCAATAAAACCTAAAATATTACAAAATATAATTTTTAATATTTTAATCTTTAACTCAATAAACAAATAAATAATAAACAAAATTGTTCATATTAGAAAATTATAAAAATGTACATCGTTACGTATAACTTCTCTACTATCACCAAGAAGATCCATTAATTTAGAAACACCCATAGGACTAACTAAAATTATTTCTTGTATATCTTTTAGTCTATTAGTAGACAAATACATCAATAATTTTAATGCTGGCCATCTAACTTTAAATTCAAATTCTTCCAAGAGTGTTAATACTAATCCTACACTATCTGTATTTTTAATAAATATTTCAGTAAATTGTTCTCCTATTTTATTATTGGGTCCATGCTTATCAACTGAAAATATATAAAAAATAATAAAAATTTATATAAGTATATAATTATATGCAGATATTACCTTCTTCATCAAATGTCTTGGGATTTGTTATATTACAAAGAGTATCTAATGCTAAACCAATAATTTCACAATCAGTTCTATCCATTTCTAAAATTTGTCTCAATGCATCCATTCCTTGAGCTCCTACCTCAACACGGTAAGTTCGTGAAAGAGTTTTAAGTTCTCGACAAGCATCTCGTCTATCATTTAATAATGTCGATGATTGTAACCTATCTACTAATCGCTCTACCTATATAATTATTTTAATTATTTCATAACATAATGAAATATAATTGTTTAATTAAATAAATATAATAATATATAATAATATAATTAATAATTATTTTTTTACATGAAAATATTGTGACCATGTGTTAGAATACAAAAAAATTAAAAGTATAAAATTAATTTGTTAAAAAATTCGAAATACCGTATCACCGCCTGATAATTCATTTTCTACAGATGCAGAACCCAAGACAGACTTTAAGCTACTTTTGAAATATTCCATTTTGTTGTCGTCAACTTAAAAATTGTAATATACGTCATAAGATGTCGATGACATTTTTCATTAAACTTACCGAAACAAATGATGATTTAATAGAGGGCGTTAGTACAAGAATTTTTCATAGTAATCTCAAATATAAAAAATCAACACATTTTAAAATATAATTTTTGATAGATGATTATAATAAACTTATAAAATTTTTTATTAATGAAATCTTAAAATTATTATATATAATTTATATATAAAATAAATTAAAATTATTATATAAAAAATTATATATATAATATTATTTTGTTTTAAATATGATTTTATATAATATTCATTATATTTAAAATTAATATTTCATTTTCACAATTATTTTATATAATATTATAAAAATATTTGATATTTACTTTACAAAATTTACTATATATACTAAATATTTATTATAAAAAAATTTATAAAAAGCATATAATATATAAACTTATATAAATTGTATTGGTAAAATATACATTTGATTATATATACAAATGATTACATTTATAATCAAATTATTGATTTAATAACTTATTATTATTAAAAATAATTGCCAAAAATAACAAATTTTGTAATTTATTTATTAAATATTATTATCAATTTAAATTATTTTTTTATTTTTCAAATAATCAATATATATAATATTTCATATAAAAATTAATATATCTATTATAAGTTTACAATATTTTATGTAATTAAAAATGAAATTTTATTTTAATAAAAATTTTGTTTACATTTTTATATATATTTTAATGAAAAAAATTTAAAAATATCTTGACAGATAGGTTAAAAACAAATTATTATATAAATTAAAAAACAAATAGGTATATTGAATTAAAAAATATATCTTTATAAATTTTATATTTTTATTACAATTTGTGGATTATTGATCATTAATCATCAAATTGATGTCATATTATAAAGGATGTTAATGTAATTATGGACAATCTTTAGAATTTAAATTCTCTAATAAAAAAAATAATTTAAATTTGATATGTCAATGTTTTTCTTATCTAATTACTATATAAAATGTTAATATAATGTAAATGTAATAATATAATGTAAATAAAATATTTAAAAAACAATTTTATGTACATATAATTTTGAATTAATGAAAATAATAATTTTCCAAAAATTAAGATTGATATTTCTAGAGATTTTACTAAAGATTTTACTAAAAAATATAAAAAGAAGATAAAAATTTTTAATATTTTAAAATAAAGTTTAATTAAATTAAAAATAAATCAAATTTAAAGAAAAAATTAGAAAAAACGAATTGATGATTTTAAAATATCATAATAACACTATAATTTTAATTATAATCACTTTAATATAAAATATGAAATTAAAAAAATTTAATAAAAGTATTTATATTTTTTGCTAACATTTATCTATATATATTTTTTAGTATATGCTATGAATCTATATATGCAAGATATATATGAGCGCATGCGCATATATAAAGACATATACTATATAGATATAGTATGGAAATATTTTTTTATTGATATATGTATACTAAATTACTTGATATTAAGATAAAATCAATTGATTTAATTATTAATTATAAGATTATTTTATGTAGAATTACAAAAATTATTGAAATAATTTTATTTTAATTTAAATTGTTACAAAGTAATTTTTATTAATATTACCTCAGAAAGAAAAAAATCAACAATTATAAAATTTATTATTCCTTTAGAGCAAAATGTTATTCGTTTCTCTATATATAATATAAATAATATAAATAAAATTGATTCAAAAAATTATTTATTTTTGAAAATAATAGAATAATTGTAATAAAATAATAATGTAATAGGACAATTGTAATAAAATAAATTCAATATAGTAATAGATCAATTTATTTATCTATATATATTTTCTTTTGATTAATTCTATTATTAATAGTTTTAGGTGAATATAAACAAATGAATAAAAATAAATTATCTTATAAAATTATTTAATGAAAAAGTAAATATTTTTACATGAAACATGAATTCATGTAAGGTAGCAATCAAACATATATTGTATATATACTGAATATATAATATATGATAGAAAAGTTGTATCGTTCATGTTAGTTCTATTTTTATAAAAAGTAGATAAAAACATAAAAAGGTAAGTATTCAAAATATGAGAAACTATAATTACTATATTTATTACTATATTTATTATAATATATAAATATTATCTTTCCTTCTACTTTTATTTGAAAAATTTTAAATATTTATATATTTTTATTTTTATTATAATAAAAAATTTTATTATTGAAATAAAATGTATTACAAAATAAATTCAGGATCAAACTAACAATCAAATCTTGTTATAATTTTATGATATTCATATTTAATGAATAGTTAAATTTGTTTTTTATTAGTTATAATTTATAAGTAAAAAACACCGATTAATAATAATATAAAACATAAAATCATGTTTTAATTTTTTTACAGCTTCAGTTCATACTTCTATTTTGATATTATTATTATTACTGATTATATCAACTATTATTGTATAGTCATCATCAATTATTAGCCAGCCATTTTTTTGTATCGATAACTACTTATTTATTATATGTTGTTCATACATATGTAGGATATGAATACAAATTTTTATTAATTGCTATAAAAATATAATTTTTATAATCATATATTGGATAATCAAAAACAATAAAAAAAAATAATATTTGATTTTCTTTACTGAAATAGATTTATTATGATATTGAAAATATAATATATTTTATAAAATTATATTTAACATAATCTTTTAAAATAAGATTATAAATAAAATATATACATAATTTTAAGAGATATTATATGTAAAAAAATAGAGAATATAAAAATATATTTTTAAATTTATTTTTTTAAAAATGAATATTTTGAAAAATAATTTTTATTTTAATTATTTAATTTTATTTTTACAAATATCAATTGTTTATATTTTAAATAAGGATATAAATGATAATATGATTTAATAATGAAAGATAATATATTTACGTTATAAGAAGACTTTATTACAAAGAAAGAAAAAAAACGATATCAATGATTTATTTTAAAAATAGAAAAAGAAAAATCTAAAAAGATTAATCATCGAACAATAATAATAGAATAAATAATCAAAACTAATCTAAAAATAATTAAAATATAGAAATGTTTAACAAAAAAATGATCATTATTACTTTATAATTGATTTTAAAAACGAAAAGTTAATTATAAAGAATGAATTTATTACACATAGTGCGAACATAATTAATTAAAATTATATTCTAATAATAAATTAGTAATTATAACAAATTTTTTTGCAGTTAGTTTTTAGAAAAATAATAAAAAATAATAAATGGATTAAAATAAAAGAAAAGAATATAGTAACGTTGAAAATACTAGTAAGCTACATGATTAAGTTGAAATGAGATGTTTCGGACAATCAGAAGAAATGGAAGAAAGCATATGTATTAAGAACCGAAGATATCCGAACGACAAGAAACGGAAATACCCGAAGTGGATGCAGTGCGAAACATCACGTAGCTGGTGTTGCTAGGCGGTCTGTTAAAGAACGATGGAAGGGAAAAATTAAGAAGGAGGGGAGTGTTTATATAAAAGACGCGTCATCATTGGTCGACAAATCAGTTGTGTCGGTCTAAATCATGATGTAAGTAGAGATGTATTACATTTGACAATATAGTGTTGCAGTCTCCAGTGAAAGTTAAAGAGAAAGGATAGTTATGATTGTATTGATATTTATATTTAAATAATCAAAAAGAGTGATTTTGTCAGTTTTATAAAAATTGTTAAATTATTATTAGTGAAAATATAATATTGAAGCTTTGAATACATTCACAGCATTGAAGAAATAATATATATATTGTGTATTTCAAGAAGGTCATTCTGACATTACTGTATCCTGTGCTATTTGTGTATGTGTAACATCTTTCGACATGGAAGTTTTACCATGTCCTGTAAATGTGAACTTTAGTAACACAAGAGGTATATTTTTCTACTATTTATTCTTTCAATAGATTTTCATATTCACATTTTCATTTAATTTAACATAACTGATTTTCTTTTTTTCAAATTTGACTTTTTTTTCATATTTGTACACACATATATATATATATATATATATATATATATATATATATATATATTTATTATACTCATTCTATTCTATTAAGAGACAATAATCGATATTATTATTATTATGAAATTATTTAAGTTTTTTAAATTGACTGATTTTTTATAAAATAAACGAATATGATATTTTATTTTAATGTGTGGTATTTATTTTTTATTTTTAAAACATTCCAAGATTATTTTAAAATCGATATTATATTTAAATCGATATATTTTTATCATTTATTCAATTATTTATTTTTTCGTTTGTTGCATCATGCTTGAAATATATATACAAATCTATATAAAATTGAACAAAATATGTATAATTCATAAGTTTTTTTTTTTTGAAAAAGAAGAAATTTCTTAAAAAAAATAATCAATAAACAATATTATAATAATTTTATATATATTTTTTTTTATAAGGAACGTTTTACTTTACAAATATCAAAAAAACTTTAACTTTCTAAGTTACTCGGTTACTGGTACAGCCGGCCGGTTGTCATGTAATATTTATGTAGGATTTGTATTCATCATGCGTGCGCAGCTAATAAATGCACTTGCTTATTGTTAGATCTATATATAAAGATACATATATAAAGATCTATATATAAAGATCTATATATAAGATAAATATATTATTTATTATTATTGTTATTATTAATATTAATTATATAGTAATATAATATTAGAATTTATCGTATAATTGTACGAAAATCGTATGTAAAAAGAAGAAAATGGAAATAACAATATAATTGTAATTAATTAAATATTTATCATTATAGTTGGAACAGCTGAAGAATTTGATGGAGCCTGCCAGGCTCTAGCAAAACGATTAGAAGTTGAATTAAGAAGAGCGAAGCATGTACAATTAGCATGTGGTGAAGTTTTGTTACCTGCTGATCTTTTGCCAAGAATAGCTAAAAATGTACTTAGCATGGCTGAAAATGAACCTTGTGGTCTTAGGTAAGTTTTGATATTATGTTTAGTAATAATATTTTTTTTTCTCCAAGTACATACATATATTTTCATATGTATATATATATATATATATATAAATATTTTTCATATGCTATTTTTATTACAGAGGATGTACATTGTTTATTAGTTTTGAAATGGACAGTGTATGTAGAAAATTATCAAAAATACAATGTGACCCTAATACAGTATCTACCTTTGAACTTTATTTAACTTTGAAACAAGATCATACATCTTGGCATATTTTGTTACCTCAGTTTCTAAAGTAAGTTAAATCATTATAATGAATAATAATTTATGAATATATATTATTGATTTATTTATTTTTCTTTTACTTTTCTTTTTTTAGAAATCTTACACGAGGAGGTACTATTATGATCAGTAGAGATTTTACTTTAGAGAAAAAAAAATTATATAGATCATATCAACAAGTATAATGAATAATCTGATGAGATCTGAGAATCATTGATTAATTTTTTTGATAAACATGATTATTCTAAGCTCTTCTAACTATAGGTGGGCTCCAACATGGCTATTTTTATTTTCCGAAGATGGATTTTTGTAATTTACAATATATTTTACAATATATTTGATTTAAAGGTAATCAATATAAGGATCAGAAAAATAAAAATAATAAAAAGAAGATAAACATATGAGATGCAAGATAAAATGGGAAGGGGCGAAATTTATGGATTTTAACAATTGTGATATTAAAAAAAATTTGTAATATTATTAAGTCTGAAAAGTTTCTTTACGTGATATCTAGATCTTATATAACATTCATAACTTAGTTTGAATAATGTTCTTTTAAAAATATAAACATATCTGATCAAATGATATTGTAGATTAAAATATATTTCTTTAAATATATGTTAATATATTTTGTGAATTAATTTTAAAAATTGGTGATAAAAATTTCTAGATTCTCGTAAAGAGACATTTTTTCATAAGAGATATAATCTATATCTTCATTCAAAGAAGAAATGACTCATTATAAGACTTGTAATAATAATTTTTCTGCATTTGTACGTAATAATGCGGTAAAATTTAAATCAAGTTTTGCTAGCAAGAATTATTATTCTTGCTAAATAATAAAACTAGTAGTAGTAGTAAAAATAATGTATACATGTATTATATACTTATAAGCTTCAAAAATACCAATGGATATCTAAAGTAATTTGATACAAATTTTATATATTTTTCTTCTGTGACATTCTTTTTTTACATATCGATTATTAATCGATATATATCTATATAATTTTACCCACTTATAATAAGTGGATATATTCATTTCTTTATTTATCTACACATATACATATATATTCAATCCTATCGAAATTTTTTTATTTTCTATATGTTTTGTTTTTGTTTTTTTTTTAAATTGCAATAATTTTAGATATTGATTGGTATTAATCTTGTGATATTAATAAAAAGAAGAAAAATCGTAATTTACAAAATACAAATCTACAATTTCAAAGATTGCAATATCTATAAAATTATATATAATATATATCTATAATATTAAGAAGAATAATTTGTCTAATTATCATATAATTCATTGTCATTATTTTGTATAATCATGTTATTGACTAGTTATATTTTAATTTTGAAATTTAAAATAATCGCATTTAAAAACAAAAAAAAATGTGTAGAATAATCACGCGTATAACTTTATAAGACTGATCAACCTTAGAATTTTCCAAACAAAATTTATACGCGTCCAAAAGCAATTGAAATGATAAAAATTGAAATATTGGATTACACATCGAATGTATTACAATTTGAAAAAAATAAATTATGTTTATACGAGTTTCGTAGATTAAAAAATAGTTATAAAAAATATGATTTTTTGCACTTGCTAAGATAACAACAAAAATCAAGAAAAGAAAAAAGAACGCACGATGTTCGTAATTCATTTTGTTATATAGGAGTATTCAGAATATAAAACGCAATTATATATTTTTTGTACTTCGTTAAGGACAGAAGTATAACAGAAAAAGAGTGCGCATATTTGCACGTGTGTGTGTGCATATATTTAATTTTTTTTATACTTAATATATCGTTGAATATTATTTGCTTAAAAAAAATGGCAGAAAGTGAAATAACAAAAATAGAAATTTTAAAAATGATATTTAACATTGTTTTTATTCATTTTCCTCATTTTTCAATTTAAATTTATTTAAATTATCATATATATTCGATTTTTTGAATTATAAATTTAAAAATTGAATTATAAATTTTTTAAAAACTTGTAATAATATATAAAATATTCTTATTATATTGGATATTATGTTTATATTCTTTTATCATAATCTTATATATCTACAAAATATTTAATTTTTTTTTCAACTTATTATTGACTATATATGATATGAATTCTAATTTGTAATTTTAACAATAAATAAAAAAATAAGAAATATCTTTTTACTTGTATACAAACTTATTTAATTCATTTTATAGAATTGTTTGAATCAAGTTGTTCAGTATGATCCGGTAAAATTGTATACAGAACTTCTACCCTGAAAGATATGATAATTTTATAATTTTTTTTTTTTAGGAAAAAAATTATTATGAAAATTTTTTATATGAAAATAGTAATTAAATTTTCATCTTAATTTTTTTTTTTTTTGAAAATTTGTATATTACCTATTTGATAATGGTTGAAATTGCACTGTTTCTTTATTATATAATGCAATTGTTTCATTTTTTTGTATATTTTTTGATAATCGAGAAATATCTGTTATATCTTCCTGTTTACTTTTAGGAATGCTGTTAAAATTGCTCTTATTATCGTTATTGTTTCTATTGCGTTTCGTATTTTTTTCAAAAATATTGATTTTATTCTTTTCAATATTCTTTGACTTATCACTTTTATTTTCTGTTGGATTATTTACGATATGTTGTTCGTGCAACGATAAAGAATAAATATTTTTTTTTAAATAACGATTTGTTTTTTTCATTTCATGAATTATACCATGCAATTTTTTTGCTTTAGAAGATGTTATTTTTTCTTTATTGTTTAATTTCAATTTTTCTCTGTTAATATGTTTTGATTTTATTTGATGCTGTTTCTTTTTGTCAACATGATGATTTGAAAGTTTTATAGAAGTTATTGATGGGAACGGAGAAATAAGTATCTGTGGAGATGGTTTTTGGGTTAAAATTTGCGGGACATTTTTAAATATCCAAGAATCCATTGGCAAAGATTGGGGTTCAATATCAACAATCAAATGTATTGCTTTTCCAGTTATATAATGTGTCTGATAAGAATCTAATGTTGAGAACACCCACTAGAAAATAAATAAGCAGAAAGCAAACAAAATAAAGAAATATTAGAAAAATTTAGAAAATCAATACTCGCATTGAATAAGCGAAGCCAAACTATACGGGCACATTGACTATTAAATTCGAACAGTTTTTTTTCAAAATGATTTTTCTCAGATCCATTTGCAATTGCTATATTAATAATTTCTTCGCGAATATGAGCAATTCGATGGTCCTGTAATTGATCCTGTAAGAATTCTTGCCACTTCTGTTCTCGAATATTAGACGGAATCAAATGATACATGCTTATTAACTTAATTGATAATCCAGTCAACTAAAAATAATTGCTTTTTATATGTAATAAATTCATTTTTTTTTTCATTCATTGATTTCAATTTTATAAGAAAATATTGAATAATATTGAAATTAGTAATATTAAGTAGCTTAGATTTTTTAATACATCAATTTTATAAGGGTTAATGTATATTGTGTATGTAATTGTATGTACATTATTTTGTAAATGTTACAATTCTGCACATATATAATTAAATTATATTTATTTAGAAGTTAAATATTTTATTTATTTATTGTCTCGAAATATTTTCTTTCTCTTCATATAGAATGTACAATAATATTGTTATATTGGATATTGATATTGAACGTACAATAATTTGCATTATAAATAAATAAACATTATTCAAGAAAAATTTTTTCATAAACAAGAAAATTATATCATCATTAATGTTTTTTTATAAATATCTGATAATAAATTCAAAAAATGATACATACGCATGTTATATTGTGTGAAATGAATTATAGATTAAAAAATTTATAAAGTATATAATATTATCTTCAAAATATAATTTATAATTTTGATTTGATTTCGATTTTGATAAAAATATTTAATAATTTTATTTTGTTTATGATTTAATTTAATTTTTTTCTCATATTGATCGTAAAAAATGATTTTAATTATATAAAATAATTTATATTACCTCATGAAGTAAATAAATTTGAAGGGATAATAATAATATTTATAATTATTTTTTTTTGATTTCTGGTTTATAATATTATTATTTAATAGTTATAGTTTCTTTCTTTTTTATAGATATTAATGAATATTACATAAAATGACAATTCAAAACAAAAGAGCAAAACTTCTGTACTTCAACTATTCTATATCCAACTAACATTCTTTTCGTGAATGAACACAAATGACGATAAGATCTTTCGATATCGTGAAAATTCACGATAAAATAATACTGATTTCCTTGTATTGATCGTGCTTTTTTCTTAGTTATTAAATGTACTTATTCTTCTACCTCTATATCGCATACTTTATATAATTCAACTATGTGAGAAGATAGAAAAAGAAAAATAGGAGAAAACGGTAGAAGAAAAAGGTTAGAAAAAAATAATCGAATTCTAATTAATTAACAATGAAAAATATTTCTGTTTTAATTCACGATACTATTTATGATACCACCGGAAACAGGAAGACCAGTTTTTCCCATTAAGGCCAGATCTATTTCTCTTGCGGCTTGTCTACCTTCTGTGATTGCCCAAACTACCAAAGATTGTCCACGTCGGCAATCTATGCAAAAAAAAAATATTTAATATATTAATCACTTAATGAAATATATAAAGAAAAAAAATCATTTTTAATATTTTTCAAGAAAACTAATGCAATGTATTTTACATAAATATAATATAATTATATAAATCTCTTTCTTAATAATATAAAAGATTAACTATTTACATTTTTTTACATCTTTTTTTTGATTTGTTTATATGAAAAAAACTTTGATAATAAATATAATCAATAAATTTTTTATCATCTGAGAATTATTATATTTACAAAAATATTTCAAAGAAAATATTTTTCAATATTTTATTTCAATAATTTTTTTCAATATTTTATAAAATTAAATTTGATTTATTGTCATAAGAGATTTATTTTATAGAGATATTTATGCTGTTTTGGAGTTATTCAATTTTTGAAATAATCAATATGAATATCAATATGAAATATGAAAAGTTTATAATATTAATCTTTTATCTTGATATTCTAAATATCATAAGTATATATTTTTACTCTATTAGATTTGACTCGAAGAAAATAAAATTAAATCTTAGTCTTGTTAGTAAATAAAATAATAAGTTAAAAATAAAATAATTCCAATCTTAATTTTATAGAAAAATTATTATATATATTATATGATGCAATTGACAAAAATATTGAAAAAAATTACTTTCTTTGGAATATTTTTGTAATATAGCAAAAATCAATATATTTTATCTATTTATTTTTTAAATTTCATATTATTTTTATATATTACAATAATTAAGCTATCTTTCTAATGATCCAATAGATTAACATATATCTATTTGCTGCCTATGAATTATGGATCATAGTGAATGTTAAAACGATAATACTCTTTATGTTATATTTATTTGGTATTTATAATTATTATTTATTATATTATCTAAATACGTATTCAAAAATATAAATAGGATATTGATGTATTATCCGATATCTTAGGAAATAAAAACTAAAGTGAGCATTAATTAAATAATTAATATATAGTATATAAATTGATAATAAGTTGATAATATAAAAAGTTGATAATATACATTGACGAAAATTCGAATAGAATTAGCTAGAATAACATGTTAACTAATTTTATAAAAATTTGGATAGATTCAGATTCAGAACACGAAAATCTTTCTATTGTCAAAGCAATGTTGTTGATATGTTTTATCGAACTTATGTTATCATTTTGATACATCTATTTTTTTCAGAAATGAATCAAATTTGTAGCAAAAAATATTTTATATAAAATAAAATTTCACATTGAACTAATCTTGAGAAGTATTGAAAATCAAAAAATATAAATATATTGTCATTTTGTCGAAATGTATATTTTAAAATCAAATGTAGAAAAATAATTTAAATGTAATATAATTTTTTTAAAGTAAAAAATTGAAATATAAACAAATTTTTAAAAAATTCATTTGTTTAGAAAATTTAATAAAAATTAGAATGTATTAATTTTTGTTATAATATGTTGATTTTAATAATATTGAATGATCTCAAATTAATTGGATTAAAAAAGAAGGCTCATAGTATGAAAAAATGGACTTTAAATGTTAAATTTTATATTCGACAAATTCAAAATAAATTTTAATTTATGTGTTTAAAATATAGAAAAGATATTTCAAATATAGATTACTAATATGTCTGAAATATTCAGAATATGTATTTTATAATATTTTAAATACTTCACTTTATTGAGATGAAATAGAATGAAATTATATTTTATGAACAAAAGAAGATATGTGGAAGAGATCGATATTTTGTTATTTTGCATGTTATACATGTCATTTCTTTATTTCAAAACATTTTTTCAAATAAGTTCGTTTTATTTTTTTCAACAATAATTTATTGAATTAAAAACTAATTGACTACAATGCATTATAGAAGCATTACATTGATGTAAGTTTCATTTTAAGTTTTGTGAATATCATCGCGTAATAATATAATACATTGTCTTAAATGTCCATAATTAAATGTAAATATGAGTTACATATTAATTCAAACATAAATTTCAAACAGCTGATCGATATTTAGATTATTTTTTGATATATATTTCAATATATATATCAGAACTATTCTAATATATTTTATTGAATTTGACCAAATAAAAGGGAAAATTGAAATAAAAAGAATATAAAAAAAAAAATTATTATAGTTATTATAATTAGGAAGAAAAAGATGAAGATTTTAAGCGATGAAGTATTTTAGCATATCTCGTACAATATTTTAAATTTTAAATTTTACAATATTTTAAATTTTAAGTAAAAAATTTGATTTTATAACTTAAGCAGCTAATATTAAATTTTATAGGAAAATATTAAATCTACAAAATCTTATTTGGATAAAAAATCTAAGAAGAGCTGATTATTTGCTTGTTAGAAAGTAAAAATTCTTCAGATAGAAATTCAGATTATAGAAGTTTGATGGATGGCATGTCAGTTTTTAATTCAAAATAGTTTACAAATTATTTTTCAAATCATTAAAGTTAATAGGATTTGGATAAATTTTTTTTGAATGAACATAAAAATTGTCTATTTTTTCGCAAACTATACAAAACATTTTTTGTAAGAACATTTAATAAAAAAAAGTTTAAATTTTTTTTAATATTTTAGAAAAGATATAATGAAAATATAAAAAATAGAAATTTCTGTTTTTGATTAGATTTTTGATCTATTCTAAATAAATAGATTAAAGTATCCTATAAAATAAAATTTTTCGTGTTATAAGAAAAGATAAAAGATAAATAAGATTAAAAAAATGCTTCTATAGAAAGAGATTCTATAGTAACTATAATTGCCATATGATGACAATTTTATTCTTCTTTTAATTTCTTTATTTTTAGAAAAGAATATGATCTAATAAAAGATACTAGTAAAAGAATATCCTTCATGTTTAGATTGGCAGATCCAATCCTTTCGGATTCAAAATCATTTCTATTGAATTTTGTTATTTGATTGAAAAGTTTGATCCAAAAGATAAGTTATTAATTTTACTGATTTTAAACATTATAGTCAAATCTTTATATTTCTTCATAATTGATTAGAATAATAATAATTTCTTTTTCTTTTTATTCTATGGATAAATTCGTTTTGATAAGACATTTATAGGATCATTAAAATTTTTTTAGAGCGAAGAAATATGACTTATGAAATAATGACTTCAAATATTGAAATTGTTCTGTTTCACTATACGACATTATGAAGCTGTTTGAAAAAGATTAATTCAGATTGGAGAAATTATAATAAATAAATTTAAGGCAAGAATATTTTTACTTAATAAATATATATATTTTAATAATAATTTTTTAATTTTTTAGATTGAAATAAAGAAAACATATAATATACCATCGCAGATGTAATTCTTAATTTTACTCCATCAGAATGTTTTGATATATTACTTGAAACTTTTTCAATTATTTTTTCCTACTTCAAATAAATTCTTTTGATCTTTTCTTTAATTCTTTTTATAAAAAAATTGTAAATTGAAGCTATCAAATTATAAATTCTATATTATTACTGAATAATTATCTTTTATTCTTTAATTATTTATTATTTCTAAAATATTATATAAATATTCCATAAAGAAATATTGTTTCTACTTTGAATTCATTAAAAAAAAAAATAAAAAAAATTAGAATTTGATGATTTTAAAAATTATAAATAAAATCAAAATAAAAAAATGGAAATAAATAAAAAATAAAATGGAAACAGTTATTAAGAAATTTAGAAGATGATGTTAATCAAAATGATGATAATAGCGAAATTCATTAGAGGACACGATCCTTGCGAGTCATATATTTTGTGATAAATTCGATTTCAGATGATTCAAGAAAAATTTTGGTTAAAATATTTTCAATTTCATACAATGACACTTATATGTGTTGAAATATATAAATGTTCTAAATAACAATTAAATTAATTTATTTACATTTTAAACATATTTTTAAATATTTTAATTTAATATATGTAGTATTTTTTCAATTATTTTATCAATAACTCATACCATATTTAGACTTCTTACATTTCTAAAAGTGACGATTTTAATTTTAACTATATAATTTACAATATATATTGTTTTTATTTAATTTATTTTGATTCCATGTTGTAAAGTAAACATATTTTCAATATCTATTAAAATGTTATATTTTAAAAGTTTTTAATAATAAATCTTTTGACAATAAATCCTGAAATAAAATTGCTAGCTCATATTTAGGTCATATCTTCTAATGTAATATTATCTTGCTGAGACAATGATTGGAAATTTAATATAATCAACAATTGAATAATTTTCGTAGTCCGATCAACACAAAATTTGGAAAATTAATTGTAAATAACCAATCATTATTATTTTATAAAAATATTATTATTAATCAAAGGAATGACTATATTTCGAAAGATCTTAGTTATCAGTCGATACAATATTTGCTAAAAAAGAAAAGATAGATTTTTAATCTAAAATTTAAATTTTGAATTTATTAGTTTCTGAAATATTAATAAAAAAATTTCGATATAAATTCAATTGCATATTCTGCTCTTCACAAAAACTGTTTTTTAAAATTGTAATTTAATATTTATCTATTCAAAGAATGTCTAATAATAATATAATAATAATAAAATAATAGTAATTGTATATAAATATTTACATTTGCCAAATGCTTTTATCTGCAAATTAAATTTTTTTTTATTCCTACTCGTACTTAATATAGTAAGTTCAATGTATTTATGAGATAAATGATTAGATTTTTGATGTATTCTAAATAAAATATTTTATAGATAATGAGGTCAATATAGTTAGATATTATGATATTTGATACTTGACAAAGATAACTATTATAATGAAGAATATTTTATTTTAATTAATAATATCTAGAGGGAATGATAATTATTAATTTATAATAATATAAATATAATTAATAACATTTGTATTTTTATAATTTTCAATATAAAATTCAATAAAAAAATTCAATATAAAAAATAGTGTAAATTCAATATAAATAAGTGTAAATAGAGATAAAAAAATTTAATTAATATCTCAGAAACTAACAAATATTTGAAATTAAAATTTAAGATCTCTTTTTCCCCCAAGTTTATATATCGATTGGCAATTAGATTAAAATAATAATAATTGATAAATAATAATAATTTACTTAATATCCAGTTCTCGAATAAACGATTCAGATTGATCGAATTATTTTTGTAAACAAATCAAATTTTTTTTATTTTTAATTTTTTTTTTGCAAATATGATAATCCAAATTATTTTCTTAAATTTCTTTCTTCTGAAGTTATCTCAGTAACTTTTATTAATATTCGATCGCGTAGATTATTCGTACATGATTTCTGAATATTTCAACAATATTACCATTGAAATAGCAATCTTGATTCTTTCTTGATAAATCACAATATAATATTATTATTGTTATTATCATATTTAGACGATGCTATTTGTGAATTTATTAGTATTAATAATAAGAGGATTATTTGTTGACTCTAATTATTAATATAATTATAATTGAATATAATATTTAATATTGCCAAATATCTACTATAAAGAGTGTTAATAGATTTGTAAATCATTTTTTAAGAAATTCTAAAAACTAAAAAAAAAAAAAAAGAAAAAAAAAATTGATATACAAAAATATTAGTTGAAATTTATTAAATTATATATAAGTTATAAGTTATAATAATAATTAAAATTTGCCTTACATGAAATAGAGATAAAGTGAAATTTTATCTTTGTTAAATTATCATCTTGTTTTATTTCCACTTTGTTCCATTTAATGCAAATTTAAATTGTTTACAACTTGATAAATAAACTTTATTAATATATATTATCTTGTTCCCATGAGGATTTGTATTTTTTGAATGCAAGAATTACCGAAATTGACACTTATAATTGACAATTAAACTTATAAATTTTCATAATGCCTTTTAAATTTCATTTCAATCGATTAATAAAATTATTCAAAATTATATCTAAAATTGCAACAAAATAAAAAGATAAATTAAAACGATAATTGTTTATATATAATCAATTTACTAATTTCAATCATGAAATATGAATTATATTATTAAAGTCAATATTTTAAATAATTTTTTTTTATATCTTCTATAAAGCGATTTTCTTCAAAAAATCTTGTCTAATTCGTTATCATGTAATTGACATTACATTATTATATCATTTTTTTTTTTCGCATACATAAATTTTATAAACTTAAACTAGAGTTAAGAATCAGATATCTTTGATTATTTATTATATATTTATTTCGAATATGAAATGAAAAATATATTTGAAATTTCAGAAATATCATATAAAATTATTTATTAAAAAATTATTTTATTAATAAAATTTGCAAACTAAAATTAAGGAATAATTATATCATACATATAAGAAAAATAATTTAAAATATTGATTTCAACAACATATATATTTTAAGTCTAAAATTGGTGAGATAATTCTTATTTTAAATAATTTTCATTATTATCATAAAAATTATTACATTTTTATTTCATAATGAAGTAAATTCTCTAGTTTTTAAAATTGTAAAAATTTCAACAATTTATTGTATTATATAAAATTTAATTACAAAATATGAAATATTTAATGCTGTTATGATTAATATGCTTAAAAAAATAATTATATAATTAAATAATTATTATTTTCTAGTTTATAATAATATTAAAACGGTCTTTTATGTATGAGTGCGAATAACGCAATATAAATATATTTTTAATAGTATGTAAAATATTTAATAATTATAATTTTAATTATGAACAATTTATTTAATCGCGAATTATATACAATTTTTAATAAAATATTAACAAAATTTGATTTTGAAATAAAAAATACACATGAAATATAAATAGATATTGTAAATCTTCTATATTTCTATATTGACAATTATATAAAATACATAAAATTATTTCTCGATAAATCGATTACTTTTGATATTATCAAAATTTTTTTTATACTTAAATATAAAGATTATATGAAGTTTAAAAATAAATTCAATTATTTATATACTTTGATTTTGAATCTCTTTAAAAAAAATACGAAAGTTTAAATTTTTACCAATTTCCATAAAAATATATTTTATTCTATAAATAATTTATTAAATGGAAATTGCTTTTTTTAAAATTTTACTTCAAAAAGTTTAATTTATTTAAATAAAATTTTACATTAAAAAATTAATTTATAACAATGTATTTATTTTTTCCAATTATTTAAAGTTTTTAAAATATATAAAAATTAAAAATTAGTAAAGTAAACCAATTTTTTTAATCAAATGAATTTTTTAATATTTAAATAAATTGAACGAATAATTATATAATAATTTTATAATTTAAATAATTGAATTCTTTATTCAAGAACAAACAATTATTTAAATTAATTAATTATTTAAATTATTTTTCTAATCTAATAATTAGAGATATTCTATGAAATATAAAATATATTTTATTTAATCCTTTAATTTTTTCGATATGAATATTATTATTCTAGTTTATTCTATTATTCTAGCATATTTTATTATATATATTATATATATATGTATTATTTTATTATTTTTTGCGATTTAAATTTCAGAATAATTTTTATCAATATGATTTTTTAGTTTTATTATATTAATTTTTAATAAAATATTGCAAAAATGAGCATAAAAAAATAGCTAAGCATTAAAACAAAAGAGAACCTA
The DNA here is from genome assembly GCF_003254395.2 of Apis mellifera. Classification (NCBI taxonomy): domain Eukaryota; kingdom Metazoa; phylum Arthropoda; class Insecta; order Hymenoptera; family Apidae; genus Apis; species Apis mellifera. The sequence goes on along the minus strand of NC_037640.1, from coordinate 433,336 downwards.
CCTCCTGCTGCATATATTCCAGTTAAACTTGTTTCGTATTTACCAAGTGAAGTTTTGAAGTTACCTCTTTCATCCATTGTTGTATTTAATTCTGTTGCAATATATTTTTCAGGGCCTAAGAAACCCATTGCGAGTAGAACTAGATCACATTTATAGATCTAAATAAACATAATGGAATCAAAATAAAGTAAAAATTATCTAATAATAAAGAATTGTCATAAATCATAATTTTTTTGTACCTTTTCTGTTCCAGAAATTTCTTCCATTTTCCAACGTCCATTTTCCATCATCCATGATACTGAAATTGTTTTGATACCACTTACGTGACCACTTCCATTATCTAGAAATTCCTATTGAAAGTATATAATATTTATCAAAAAAAATAATATTTATCAAAAATACTTATATTATATATTTAATTTTTTACATACTTACTTTACTCAATGTACTAAATTGACGAGGATCTCGACCAAATTTTAGGGAAACTTCTTCATGGCCATAATCTACTTTAAATACACGTGGAAATTGAGGCCAAGGATTATCATGTGCTCTTTTACTCGGTGGTTCCGGTAAAATTTCAAAAGTGGTAATTGATTTAGCACCCTATAATTATACAATTTATAATGACGATCAAAAATATAAATAATAACATAATTAATAAATATGAATATTTGTTTATTATATTTTGTCGAAAATATAAAAAATTATATTAAAAGTAAAAATAATTTTACCTGTCGCAAAGATGTAGCTATGCAATCACAACCAGTATCACCACCACCTATTATAATAACATCTTTATCTTTAGCTATTAAACGTATATCTAATGAGACATCGTTTCCCATTTGTTTCTTTTGCCAATGTTCTAAAAAGTTTACAGCAAAATGAATTCCTTCAAGATGTCTACCAGGTATTTGTAAATCTCTTGGCCAAGTAGCACCCGTACATATTAACATTGCATCATATTGTTCGCGTAATTCCTACAAAATATATAAATATAAAAAATTTTATGTACAAATAAGTAATAAATGTCCAATGATAAATTAAAGATATATAATTATAAAATGCATAAATAGAAAATTAAAATTTCATACCTTAACAGAAATATGTTTTCCAACATCGACACCAGTCTTAAATATAATACCCTCTGCTGCAAGCAGAGAAACTCTTCTTTGAACAACTTGTTTAGATAATTTCATAGTTGGAATACCATACTGCAATAGACCTCCAATTCGATCATTTCTTTCATAAACAGTTACTAAATGGCCTGCTTTATTTAACTGATGAGCTGCTGCTAAACCAGCTGGACCAGAACCAATTATGACTATTCGTCGACCAGTTCTCATTTTTGGTGGATAAGGAACTATCCAACCCTGTTCAAACGCATGGTCAATTATCGCGCATTCAATGTTCTTTATTGTAACTGCTGGTTCCGATATACTCAAAACGCAGGCACCTTCACATGGGGCAGGACAAACTCTTCCCGTGAATTCTAAATATATAAATTTTATTATATATATTATATATATTATATATATTATATATATTATATATATTAAATATTATTAGTTATTTTAAAAGATACACATTTTAAAAGATACGAATTAGTTTTTATTAATTTTATTAATTTACAAATAGTTTTTATTTTTAGCAATTAATATTCTCTTATAATTACCTGGAAAATTATTAGTTTGTAATAATTGATTTAAAGCTTCTTTCCAATTTGATTGAAAAACAAGATCATTCCATTTAGGAATGATATTTCCTAATGGACAACCATGACTACTTTGACAAAATGGTACGCCACATTCCATACATCTTGCGGCTTGTATGCGCAATCCTTTACGGACACTTTGAAAGTTATAAATTTCATTCCAATCGGCAATTCGATTTTCAATTGGTCGGTAAATTTCCATTTGTCTTTTGTATTTCATAAATCCTCTAAAACAAAAAATTAAGAAAAAATTATATACCAATTTTTAAATATAAAATAAATTTTAAGTTTATTTTTTAAGTATTATTTCAACCTAATTTTAAGTTTTAATATTAGATTTTAATTAAAACATTGGAATTAAAAAATACTAGCACCTTATCTTATCCAACTTATGTTGTGCCATATCAATATTTGCAATAGCATCTTCAATATCTTTAACTTGAACATTTAATGTTTGAGAACTTCCATTGGATATTGGTTGTATTTGTTTAGTTTCTTTAACTTGTTTTAATGCTCGTTGATATTCATATGGAAATACCTTCAAAATAATTAAAAATATTAATTAGCACGCATTTTATATATAATATTATATTCTTTCCTATGTTTTTTAATTTAACCAATTAATGTTCTATATTACCTTAACAAATCGTGTTGTTGGTTCAGGCCATAACATTAAAAGATCTTGTGCTATGAAAGAACCAGTTTTCTCAACAAATTCTTTTAAAAGTTCTTTCACATATGCAATATCCTCTTGTTTGTTTAAAGGAAGCAGTTCTACCATATCAGGATTACATTTACTAAATATGAAAAATTAAAAGATTATGAGATATATAGATTAAAAAAATATACAAAAATAAATAAACAAAAGTATAGTTTATCCGCGAAAAAAAAATATATTTATTATTTATATCGATTTTTTTTTTATTATGTATTTTACACCAAAACTTTTAAATAAAAATACATTTAATATATATTTAATATGAAGTTAAATTTGCAAATTAAATATATTAATACTACAATAAAATCTCTGAACAAAGAACACAAAAATAATTAATGTGTGTGAAATAAATCATAATTAAGTAAAATAAGTCATCGATATAAATGAAGCGGTACTATAATGTAAACATTATATTCTTAATGAGTTAATATATTTTAATATATATTTCTGGATATCTTCAGATTAATTTATATTTAAAATTGATTTTAAATATAAATTGATATATAAAAATATTTTCATATTTTTCGATTCAACTTATTCATCAAGTTTATAAGCAATTTAAGTTTGAATAAAGCAAAACATAAAAAGAATGAACTTTATATTCATATTCCAAATATATTCTGTATATACATTCTGTATACATAATAATATAATAAGAAATATAAAAAGCACAAATTATGAAGGACTCATACCTTTTGAACGATCCATCTACATCTAAAACATAGGCTATCCCACCAGACATTCCAGCAGCGAAATTCCGACCAGTAAGTCCCAAAATTATCGCACAACCACCAGTCATATATTCACATCCATGATCACCAACACCTTCAACTACTACTATTGCGCCACTATTACGAACACAAAATCTTTCAGCAGCAATTCCTCGAAAATACGCTTTACCAGATGTTGCACCATAAAGACAAACATTACCAACGATTACATTTGTATTGGAATTAAAAGTACAGTCCTTTGGTGGATATATAACAACTTCTCCTCCACATAAACCCTAAAAATTATAAAAATGTATACAATGTATAAACTGTTGATAATCTTTTTTTTTTTTTTTTGAATGATTAAATTAAGAAAATTTACTTTAGCAACATAATCATTAGCATCTCCTTCAAGAGTAACATGAATGCCTTTGGTCATGAAAGCACAAAAACTCTGACCTGCAGAACCTTTCATTTTTATATTAATACTACCTTCAGGTAAACCATTTTCACCATATAATCTATTGATGCAAAAATAAAAAGAAAAATAATTATTGAAAATATATGTTTACAAACATATTTAAAAAAAAATTAAGAAAAAATTTAAAAATGTAACAAAAAACTATTTACTTTGAAATATGATAGCTTAATGTTGCTGCAAATGCTCTACATTCATTGTTAATATTTAATTCAATATCAACACAATTTTGTTTTCCATTCAATACATCTGTGATTAATTCAATCACACAATTATCCAGTCTATTTTCTAATTGAAAATCTTGTTTTACTGATCCTCCCTGAATATTTACTCCTGGCCTGAGTTCAAGTGCATTACGTAAAATATTATCGAGGTTTAATGTTTTAGCCTTTTCTATTATGATATCATTGCGAACTTTTAACAAATCTGTACGACCGATTAAATCTTGAAATTTACGTAATCCAAGATCGGCCATATAAGAACGTACCTAAATAATAATAAAAAAAAATTATCTTATATGTTTTAACATTTTTTATTATAATATATATATTAATAAATATATTTTTAATCAAATTTGAAAATTCTTTATTTTATTCTAATATAACATACCTCTTCTGCCAGTGCAAAGAAAAAGTTAATCACATGTTCTGGTTTCCCATTAAATTTTTTTCGAAGTTCTGGATCTTGAGTTGCAATACCCACAGGGCAAGTATTTAAATGACATTTCCTCATCATAGTACAACCCATGGAAATTAAAGGTGCAGTACTAAAACCAAATTCATCAGCACCTAAAAGAGCTGCAACTATTACATCAAATCCAGTACGCATTTGACCATCTGCTTGTACGATGACACGTGAACGAAGATTATTTAGAGTTAAAATTTGATGAGTTTCTGCAACTCCTAATTCCCACGGTAATCCAGCGGATTTTATTCCTGTCCAGGTACTAGCACCAGTTCCACCATCATGACCAGATATTACGATATGCTCTGCTTTACCCTGCAAAAATTAATAAAAATAAAATTTAAATAAAAGAAAATATAATAAGAATTGAAAAACGACATAATAAAAGAAATACATATTTCTAAGTATAATTAACTTATATACTTATTTATTTACATAATTACCTTAGCTACACCTGATGCAACTACACCTACCCCTACTTCTGATACCAATTTAACAGAAATACGAGCATTTGGATTTGCGCATTTTAAATCATAAATTAGTTCTGCAAGATCTTCAATTGAATAAATATCATGATGTGGTGGTGGTGAAATTAAACCTACACCAGGTACTGAGTGTCTAGTTGCAGCAATTTCAGCAGTAACCTGTATAAATTGTACTCATATAATTCGATATTTATAATTCGATTTTGTATTATATATGCAATACAATTAATTTTTGTTTGATATATTTTATTATAATATATAAAATTTCCATTTCAAATATACCATCGATATTTGAACCATGTCTATATTGATCAATAACATGATACTTATTTAATGATAAATAACACTTCTGTGTAATAAGAACTCAAACAAGATATATTATATAATATATTATGTAATATAATAAATAATAAGATATAATAAATTATTTTAAGAAAATAAATATAATAAATAATATAATAAATATCTAGATTGTAAGATTATTTACTTTAAATAACAGTGATTTCCATGTGATCAATTAAATCATCTTTTTGAGAATAAAAATCTACTTTAAAAAATAATATGCTTACTTTATAACCAGGCAATTCACCTCCTTCTCCCGGTTTTGCTCCTTGTGACATTTTGATTTGAAGATCATCAGCATTTGCCAAATAACTCGATGTTACACCAAAGCGACCACTTGCAACTTGTTTAATGGCTGATCGTTTATTAAATTCTGGATTTTGATTTAAATATCTGAAAATGGCAAATTTTACGTATATTGTTATTTATTATATGATTCTTTATAAGCATTTTAGAAAACATATACAAAAAAAGAGATGGAAAGAGATTATTTATTTTTTTATATGTATGTATGTATTTTATATGTAATTTATGAAAAATATAATTTTTATAAGTTTAATTAAATACCTATCAGCATTTTCACCTCCTTCACCAGTATTTGATTTACCGCCGATATTATTCATAGCAATTGCTAAAGTAGTATGTGCTTCCATAGAAATGCTTCCAAAACTCATAGCTCCTGTTGCAAATCGTTTCACAATTTCAGATGCTGGTTCAACTTCTTCAATGGGTATTGACTTTTCCGCCTTTTTTACTAATTCCAATTGACCACGCAAAGTACAAGCTTTTATCATTTCCATTGTAGTTTTTCGATATTTATCATAAGCATTCCAATTTTTTGAATTCACATAATCCTGAAAAAAAATGTTGAAAAGAAATAATAGTAATTATCATCTTTTTATTTGTTGAAATAAATGCTTCGATATTTTTATATATAGAATGTATGAATAATGTGTGTATATCTCATGATTTTTCATAAATTTCTGATAAAAAAATTCATAAGAAGAAAATGTTTCAAACAAAATAAAATTGCATTATAAATTGCAATATAAAAAATTTCTAAATAAAATTTTTTTCAATAAAAAATTAAAATCACATTGAATTTCTTACATAATACTATATTTTCTAATTTTTAATTTTATATTATATAAAATGTATTATGGAATTAATAAAAAGAAATTTTATTATGATAAATTATTTTAATTGTATCAAATTAATTTTTATGTATTTATATATCCAATTATAATAATAAATTTGTTCAAATTGTAATTATAAACATATTGATAAAATAAGTTAATATTGTTATTATATAATTTGTTATTATAATATTATCATGATAAACTTCTTAATAATATAAATTTACTGTATTTTGAATCTGCTCAGTATGAATTATATGATCCTATGAAAAAAAAATCTAATAAAGACAAATCAGGAAACCAAAGAATAAGATTAATAAGATTAATAGAATTAATGTGATTCTAAAAATATAAGATTAAGAGAATAGGATCTAAATATTTAATTATTGATCTCAATTTTGTTACAATTAAATCATTTGACCTCATATTTTTAAATTAAAGATTATTTTAATTATAGAAGTTATTAAATTGTTTTGAACAATATTATAAAATAAGAAATACACAATATTATATAAATTTAATATTATTAAATTTAATATTACATAAATTTAATCTTGATTTTTATTTAAATCTTCAATTTTTTATAAATTGTATGCAATTTACATTTTAAAAATAGATTAATTTTTGTTCGAAATATTTTTTTGACAAAAATTCATAAAAAATCATAGCAACAATTATATTTCCTATATATATTAAATTGAAGAATTTTGATATTTATTATTAACTTATTTTACCTGCAAATTAGCAATACTTTCAGGATCATTTATGTGTTTTTCTCCTCCAGATCTCCAATGATAGATTCCTGGGTTGCGAATAATAAGCATGTCCATAGATTTTTCCCAATATGTAATTTGATGTCTTTCAAATGCTTCTTTTGCTAAAATATCAAAAGTTACTCCACCAATACGAGATTGTGTGCCCTGTGTAGAAAATACAAAAAATTGCAAAAAATTAAATATTGTTTTTAAAGTTAAATATGTTAAAATTGAATTTTAAAAACAATAGTGTACGTCATTGAAAGTATTGAATCATAATAACCAATTTTCATTAATTGGATCCAATTCTTAATCATTCGTATTTCTATAAAAATTTTTTAATTGTTATAATTAAAAATTCTAATTTCATAATATAATACATACTTTGAAACATTTATCAATAACTTCATCGGATAAACCAACTGCTTCAAAAATTTGAGCTCCTTTATAAGATTGTAATGTAGAGATTCCCATTTTTGCCATTACTTTTGCTATTCCTCTCTCCATTGCTTCTGCATAATTCTGTAATATTTTTCGTTTATTTTTATCCATAATTATTATTATCACTGTTTTTTTTATATTTTATTATTAGAATATGTAATATTATACATTATTAATATATATTATAGTGTTATTAATAGATATACCGAACATAAAGCGTTATCAGTTAATGATGAATCTAATACACCATCCATACGAAGGTTTCTTGCCATTTCAAATACAAGATATGGACAAATAGCATCTGCTCCATAGCCAAGTAGCAAACATATATGATGCACTTCTCTAGCCTCAGCAGTTTCCAAAATAAGACCAACTTTCATACGTTGTCGTTCTTCGATTAAATAATGATGTACTGCACCCAATATTAATAAGCTACTTACAGGCACTCTAATAATAATAAAATATTATACTTAGTATAATATATTCTTGTTTTTTTATAATAATATTAATATAAAAATAATAATTAAACGTACAAGAATATACATATTAAATAATAATCTTACCTTTCAGAACTACCTTGTCGATCAGATAAAACAAGAAATTGATAACCTTCTTTTGCAGCATGATTAGCCTCTTGACTGACACGATTTAATGTATCAACTAATCCAGATGGACCATATTGTACGGGATATGTCGCATCAATTATTTTAGTTTTCCAACCGCGATATTTTGTTCGTTTGATTACTTCAAGATCATCTAAAGAAAGTATAGGTTGTGATAAAAATAATCTATGCACTTGCAGTTCATTTGGTTCAAGGATATTGCTTTCTGGTCCAATAGGACAAAGCATTGACATTACGATTTTTTCTCTAAACGGATCTATCGGTGGATTTGTCACCTGAAAATGAATTTTGAAAAAAAAAAAAGAAAAGAATGTTACATTTATGTTGCTAATAATGTTTATTTATAAATACCTGAGCAAACAATTGCTTAAAATAATCATAAATGAGTGGTTGAAATTGAGAAAGACAAGCTAATGGGGCATCATTACCCATGGAACCCAATGATTCTTTCCTATATAAAAATTATATAATTTCAATTCATATGGATACAATAAATAAAAACAAAGATCAATGTACTATATGTTAAGCAGAAAAAGATGATGTATTTACATCCTTACTTTGTTGTCATCTATTGTTTCTTTTCATTACATCTATTACTAGTCCAAGAGATATAAATATTATTTTATCTTTTTCTAGCAAATTCATAGTACATGAATATATGTATTTTTGTTTATAATATTGATTATAATTAAAAATATTTAAAATATGAAAGTTACATACTTAGATTGCATCATTGGTAAAAGAAGTAAATTAATAGTTTCAAGAGTATATCCATAGAGCGATAATCTTTTATCTCCTCCCCAAACTCGATTAACGACAGATATTGGATTTGCGTCATTTAATACATTTTTTTTAACTATTTCTTCATCTACGGCTGAACCGTTTTCAATTGTACTCGATATCTTTTTATAATCAATGTCTGCAGCACGAAGTTCTTCCATTGTAATCTATGAATATATATTTTTTTATATCATTATTTATTATGTCAATCAAATTGATATTATTATAAAAGGTAGTTTATTAAATATAAAATAAAATTATTAAATATAAAAAAATCGAAGAATATTATTTCGAAGATAATTATATAATAGAAGAATCTTCAGATTTCATTTACTCTATTTATTCTATTTATTTCTTATATTGATAGCTATAAATCTTTAAATATATATTTAAAAATATATATATTTTTCAATTATAATGATGATGTTTATATTCTGTGTTTTCTAATTATATTAATATTTAATTAAAATAACAATTAGCTCCTTTCTCATTGAAATATGCATTGAATAACTTCATTTTTTATACATAATTAGCGATCAGCTTTCAGATTATTTGCAAAAAATTTAGTTTGTTAAATCATTGAATTTTATTTTCATTCGTGATATATGAATATAATATATGCATCAGTATGCATTTTTTATCTATTAATTATTTATATCACATTAAACTGATCAGTAATTGATATGTAGAATGAATATAAGTACCAATAATAATAATAAGTACCAATATTGTGTTTTCACATAAATATAGTTAGAATAAGATTTTAAATAGTAGTTTTTAATGGCTATCAATATGCATATAGATAAAAAATTCTTCTTTTATCATATAATTATCTGAAATAATATTCTTATTTTAATTTAATTAATGATCGTTGTTCGATCGTTAACTTTAAAAAATTTTTTTTATTATATATATAATAAAAAAATTTATATATATATATATATATATATATATATACATATAAAAAATATATATATATCATGACACGCTATTTAAAAAAGTATCTTTCATATCGAAGAAAATAGCATTTCGAAATATTTATACAGATTTTTAATTTTTTTAATTACAAAAATCTTAAAAATAATATATGTTAATTCCATAATAAATATATCTATAATATACCTCTGTAAAAATGTAAATGTCACTTGTTTGGATGAAATCACTATTTTTAATTTTTTTTTTTAATTTTAAAAAATTTTTTTAATAAAAAATTTGAAAAAAATCAAAACATGTATTCCATATGCTAAAAATTTTCAATTTTTTTCATAATTTTATATTCAATGGAATATAGGAAATAAAGTATAAATTACAAATTAAATATGTTTTAAAAATGTTTTATTCTAAGTAACTACTCTAATAATAAAATTCTAAATTGAAACTTAAGGAATTTTTAAGAGAAGAATTTTTATTTCTATTGATTAATATTAAGTTGTATCATTTTAATTTTATTTGATTTCAATTATTATTTATTTGGTTATTCTTTTCTCATTTTATAGCATTTATTATCTATTTTCTTTTAATTTATCGTTTTAATAAATATTTTAAATTCTTTTTCTTTTTGCAATGTTATATTTAAAAAATGAATAATAATAGATTATTGTTTCAAAATAGTACTAAAAAAAGAAAAAGAGAAAGGAGAGAGGGAGAGAGGAAGAAAGAGAGAGCTTTAAGAGTTTTATTTTTATTTTAATTTTTTTCAGTGATTTAAGATTTCCATCTATAATATTTGATATTATTATATATTTATATATTTTTTTTTCTTTTGTACAAATTAATTTAATTTCAATTCAATTTAATATTTTTTTCTTTGATTTCAATGAATTGATGATTTTACTAATAGTTTATGTAAATACATCATAGCAATAAATATTATAATTAATATATATAATAAATGAATTAATCAAAAAGCTTTCTCATAGATTTTAAAGACTTAAAATATTTCAAGTCCAATCAATAACAAGTTTTCGGATTAATGGAATATGAAAATAAAATATAAGATTTTTGAATGACCGAAATTATTAGAGTGTCTCATAAGTTTCTTTCTTTTTTTGGTTACAAAATGAATATATGATATTTGTTATTTAAGGTTAATTTATTACGTGAATTGTTTTACTCTATTACTTTCTTCCATCTCTCAAGAAGCATTACTTCTTTTTTCCAAAATTGTTGGGGTTTATTTGCAAAATATTGCTCGAGGTACCTTTTTATTTCGCTTACGGATTAGAATCGTTTATCATGGAGAAAATTGTTTTAATAACAGCAACTAGTAATAATTAGATAGAGCAAGATCTGGAGAGTGATGCGATAGAATGTCCCAATCAAACTATAACAGTTTTTCTCTTACAATCAATGTAACATGTGATTTTGCATTGTCGTGATGGTCTCATCGATTTGCCAATTTTGGCCGTTTTTCTGCTATGGCGTTTTTCAATTTATCAAGTTGATTGCAAATTATTTTTCAAAATTGATGGCTTCAACCTTGAAAAAAGAGCTCATTAGTAGATTACACCTTTCCAAATACAATTGAGTGAAGTCGAGATTTCACGACAATCTATTGTCTTTAAATCAAGTGAAAAAAAAAAAAAAAATCAATTTCGATACACATTTTGATAATCCAAAAAAATAAAATCCAAGTCTTGTCTGAATGACAAGCCTCTTTAAAAAAGGATCTCTTTCATGTTACTGGAGAAGAAAATCGCACATGATTTTCAGAGACAGAGACACGATTCATAAGATCGGTTTCCGTCAATAGCTGTGGAAACACATCGATTCACATATTCCATTTTGGTCAGGTGACTATCTATCATTTTCCTTGAAATATTAGTGATATGCATTATCTCTTGCACATTCGCGGATTTTCAGCGAGCATGACTTTGATAAAAATCTGTATTTGTCGTTGCTGAGCAGCCGCTGCGATCTTTATCTTTCAAGTCAAAATTGCTACTTCTAAATCTCTTAGACCAATTGCGGATGATCGTATGTATTATAGCATCACTTCCATAAACAATATAAATCTTGTCTGCAGTATCATTTGCACTATTATCTTTTTTAAAGCAATAAAGCATAATATGTCGCAAATGCATCTTTTGCTATTCATATTAAACGTTATAGAAAAAAGTTTTAAAAGAGACTGTGTTACTAATGTATTTTAAAAGAGTTCTAGGATGACTGAAATTGATACCATAAACGGCTAATAGATAAGTCTACATGTTCATATAAAAATAATTAATTAAAATCATTCCTAGCGTAGCGTGAAAGAAACTTATGAGACATTCTAATATAATAGATATTAATAAATATAATTAATTAATAGATATAGATAGATATAATAAATATTAATTCTTTGCAGTCTAGGCCTGTTTCGCTCCAGCAACTCCAAACGATTCGTATCCGCGCATTCGATGGAATTTTTTATAGCTAATTTATAATGATTTCATACACAAATTAATGCATAAAATTTTTATATTTTAATATTTTATATATTTTTATATATAAAAAACAATTATTGAATATTAAAGTCTATATTATTCTTTTGTTCGATATTTTATGAAGTAATTACCAAGATGCATCCTCGGTTTATCAGGATAAATAGAGTAATAATATTTTTCTTTATAACTTTTTTATTGCATAATTATTTGTTTCGCACACTATTTCATTAATAGGTTCATCAAAAATAAAAAATAAAAAATAGTTTAAGAAAAATCTAATGATTCATTTATATTCGAAGATGCTTGAGATTCTGTAGATTTTTCGGGTACAATATTCTTCGTAATATATTTTTCGATTCTATATATATTATCCATTTAGAATTTTCTTCTCTAACTTCTGCGATATCTTCACTTAAACTATATACTATCTATTATTCTTATTTTTCGCCTTCTTATATCTCTTATTTCATTTCCATGTTCACCATTGCTTTCTCTATTGTTAATTTCTTTATGGATAGAAATAATTTCGTCATTCAATAATAAAAAATCAAATTCATCTTCACTTGAACTAATTTCATTATTGTATTCCATGCTTACAAATCTCAAAAATTTTGAAAATAATATTTCTATTATTATGATTGTCAAACTTAGACTAACGCCGAAGATGTCGCCCGATCCGCGATCATGATCTAATTTGAGAAAATTAAAAAATCTAACTATTTAATAATATATTATTCTACATCTCATAAGATTATATGTAAAGAGGGACTTTATATATATTCTAAAAAAATCAAACATAAATAAATATTGTCACCGTTCAAATTGTCACATTAATCCAAGTAGTGCCGGAAAATCACCGTTGGAGTTAACGGCATTAATTCAAGTAGTAACCGAGAGCGCAAAAGGTTAAGAATGAGATTAATGCATATTACTTACAAATTTATATATATATATGTATATATATATATATATATATATATATATATATAAACGAAATTCAATATAGTAATAATAATAATAATTTCTTATAATTATCTCAAAATCTAAAACTGAGCGATGATAGTTATATATATAGGAAAAAATTATGAATGTATAAAAATCTTGTTTTCTATAACATATTTATAAATCAAAATTATCAAAAAAATTTAATATCAGCTATGTTATTACAATCTTTAAAAAATTTTTTTCGATAGATTTGAAAAAAAAAACTTAAAAAAAAATAACAAATTTCTTTGATACCATTCAAATTACAATTACAATTTCAAACAAAATGTATTTTTACACAATTAAAAAAGATATTTAGATAATTTTATTTATTATTAAATAAACTACCTTGATATATAAAATTAGAATTACTTAGAAATTAAAATATTTTTATAAAAATTATTCATAAAATAAATATAAAATAACTATAGAAATATAAAATAACTAATAGAACATACAATACGATTATTAGAAGAATATGAAGAATATACTCACCATCTATATATAATATGAAGTATGATCACAGTATATAAAATTGTTTGCAAAAAAAATTTTTTTTATTAAATATTTTATAAATGAAAAGATGTAAATATAAATAAATATTTAAATATCAATTTGGCTGAGTTTAAGTTAATTTTAAGAAAAGATTAAAAAATAAATCTCAAAAAATTCAAGTCAATTGATACGAAATTTAGAAGAGAGATAAGAAAGGGAGGAATTTAAATTAGTTAATAAAATTTTAACTTCGAAAAATTATTCATTCAAATATTTTCTGAAATATTAATACAAAACTTTTATATATTGAATACTGTATATAGATGTAACTAATACAATGAATGCTGCTTATTCAAATGTTATTAATACAATCATTTTTGAATATTATCATTAATTATTGATAGAGATTAATAACTGTCATAATCAAAATGTCATAACTGATGACGTTTTGATATATATTTGATGTATTGACCTTAATATTTCTACAAGATGTCCTATACAAAATTTTGAAACCTGATATTGTTGATTTTCCGGTTTAATCTAAATCAAAATTATTCGAATGAGATTTGGTAACTTAAGTATATTTAATTCTAGATTTTTTGGACTATCAAAATAAAAATATAGCATGATATAGCGATAAAATAAAAATTATTATGAAATGAAAATAGAAAGTCAGTATAACTTTGATCATTATCCAATATGTTTTTGAATTATAAGATATATGAAATAGTTGAAAACAATAGCGAAGAATTATAGTATAGATATTATTTATATTTTTTTAATTGCTACAGTTTGCAATGTTGATTGCTGAAATTTTATATCTTATACAGAATCCTACATGTAGATGTAGAAGCTATATCAGTTATCTGATAATTCTTATAGTAAAAATAGTTATATTAATAATAAAATCTTAAAAATTATGATATTAATCACATTTACATATGAAGTATTCAATACACGATGCTGGAAGTTTTTTATTAATATTTCGAAAAATAATAATTAAATGAAATTTTATATTTGGGATTAAATTTTATATCAATCAATCATCGAAATTTTTCGAAACATTAGATTAAATTTCATATATTAATCAATATATCACTTAATAATCAGAAAAAAAGAAATAAAGAAAATACCTGATCTTTTAGCCATTTAGAATGTGGTCTACTTCTCGAAATTTGCAATTTCAATTCTACATCCTCTATGATCTTCTTTTCGTATGTATCAACCAATAGCATTCTACCAGGTTTCAAGCGACTCTATAAAATGAAATATAAATAATTATTGTTAAATCGTATACGTGATTTATTACATATTTCTAAAATTAAAATAGATTTAAATTTATTATTATAAATTATATAATAATGAATTTAAATAAATTTGTATAAATTTATTTTTTGAGTTAATTTTATATTCTAATAAAAATAATATATTAAAATAATAATATACTAAAATAATATATAAAAATAATTTCTATTAAAAATAATATATTCTAATATATTAAAAAAATATTAAAGAAAATTAATAAAATATAACTTAATTTTTTTTCATAAATTCAAGAATAATATATATATATATACATATATATATACATACATACATACATATATATATATATGTATATATATATAATATACATAATAAAAAAATAGCATTATATTAGATTTAATACAAGTCATTCATTTATAAAATCCTAAAGAATTATACTATATAATAAAAATATAATAAATTTTAAAACATAAATACTTGATTAACCATTTCAATATTTTAAATTAATAATATTTTAATGTGAGAACAAAATAATTAAATAAAATTAATTTATGTTATATAAATAAAAAAAACTATATAGAATATTATATATTACAAAATACAGACAGATGCGCATATATTTTACAATTTCTTGTGATCAGTTTTAAATCTATAAGATAAAATTTAAAAAGAAATGTAAAAGGAAATGTATAAATTAAAAAGAATAGAGAGCAAAGCGTACAAATAAGAACTCACCCAAAATAAAGAATTAGAAAAAGATATTACTTGCTTCATAAGAAAAAATTACCGTTTATAATATGCTTTAAGACACGAATTCGTTCCGATCACTGTATTTAACTTGCTAATTGTTCAGAAAAAGCTTTGCTCCTTGTGTGCATGCAGTATTCCTTCTAGAACTGAAATTCTGTATATCGAAAATAATATAGAGAAAAAGCATATGAATGGCTAATTATATATGAACTGTTGTTTCTTCAAGAACAATGAATGATTGATATCATGTATATTTTTTCATTTACCTTCAGAACTATGTTGCTGGATGGAGTATCATAAACACCCACTTCAGAAGCCATTACCATCATATTATCCTTAGTGACGTAGAAGCGCGATGGACGCAGGCCATTTCTGTCAAATAAAAATTTTATATTACTATTTCATTTTTGCATATTAGCATCAATTAAAACTGTCTTTTTAATATATTCTACATATTTTTTTTTCTATTTTTTTTTTGACTTTTTTATATAATTAACTTTCGATCGGGGGGATGCTTTGGGACAGCAATGTAATAGATAATATAAGCCAGCATAAACAATTTTTTTTCTTGTAAATATTATAAGAAAATTTTTATTTTAAAAAAATAATTCTATTTCAAAATATTATTTCAGTAATTGAAAACTATTAGATTTCAATATAACGTATTTGCTTTATATTCAGAATTATGAATATACTATTATATAAAAAATATGTATTATAAAAAAAATATGTATTAGAGTAATTATTGCTAGAATAATCATTCCTGATATTTTATATGAGATATTCTGCAAATATCATTATCATTATCATATCATTGACTATTCGACTAATATAACTACTAAGGCAAAATATGACTATTCTGCAAAGGCAATTGTATTAATTATATCTAGATAGATAGAATTTTTTATTAATATTTTGAAAATTAATAAAAATTCAAAATTAAAATTTTAGATTTAAAATCTATATTCTCTTTTTTTTTTTCTCTAAATTTTATTTAATATTATTGTATGCTTTTCGAAAAAATATTTAAATTATTTTTTTAATATTTTTGAAAATTGTAAATAAATTTTTATTTCTTAATTTTTCACATAATGTTTTTAAAAAATAAAAAACAAATGGATTATTATATTTTTCTATGAAATTAATTTTCTAAAAATTTAATTAAATGAAATTTTAATAAATAATTAAATCTTATTTTGTTACTTTAATTTACAAAATAATAAATTAGAAAGCCACTTTGCCTTAAAAAATAAAAAAATAAATTGTGTATTGCTCTGATATCGTTATTCTTCTATATCAGATATAGTACTATTGTATTGTTATTTTAATGAAATCTACGAAGAAATATTATTTATAAAAAAATTTAACTAACTTTTTTTTAGTAAATAATATATTTTTTTACAATATGCATTTTTATTTTATATTAAATGTTATTTATATTTATACAAAAAATATTATCAAATAATGGATCACAAGAAGTCGATGGATTATTTCTATCATGAAAGAGATAAAAAAATATCAAAAAGAATAGAAGGATGTATGCGATATGCACTTTTTAATTCCAAGAATAAAAAACTTTTGGTACTTTCAATTGAATTCTATCTATACATGCATGTCTTTGACAATGTATGCATTAATACGATATGATAGTTTATCTATTGTTTTTATAAATACATCGTAATGTTTAAAATATATATGCATATATATAACAAATAAATGAATAAAAAATTAAATGATAAAAATTCTTTATGGATTATAATTATAACGATAAATACCAAAAATGATAATATTTATTATAATTTTAATTATCTAATTATTAATTATCTAAACATTGTTTTATATTATTTTTGCATTCCGCAAATCCAAAGAAATACTCAAACTCGATATTAGAATCGAAATATTTTACATATATTTCGAAACATTATAATCGATAAAGAAATAAATTTTTGACTGTCTATTTGTTATATATTTTAGATTATTTGCTGCAATATATTTTAAAAAATAATAGATAAAAAATTGCGCCATGATGATATTATGCTAACATATTCAATATATTTCAATTATAACTAAAAGTTTTTTATTAATATTTCGAAAATTAATTTCGAATTATTCGAATTCAGAATTAAAATTTTATATTCAAAATTTTATTCTTCTTTCTCTCTCATTTTAAAATTTTAATTCGTTCGGTTAAAAAGCAACATTTAATTCAAATAGGATAAGACACAGATAGGACAATTTTGAATAATGGCATTAATATTAATTATACAAAAAATTTATATTAAAAAAAAACAAAACTAACACTGTATCAAAGCTGTGTTATTTTCATTAAATGAAAAAATTTTGCATAAAATTTTTTTTTATAAGATATAGAAACTTGTAACTAGTGCTAATAATGCTATAACAAATGAGTTTATAAGTATTTAACCGTAATATATTTTTTTTTTATTTATATAATGAAAAATAGTATTTTTATAAGATATATTTTTACCTTCAAATAATTCTCAATATAAGAATTTGATTATTTAATGGCTTTGCAATACGCATTAGTCTTTTTATGATATCTTCTCATCATATGATTTTATCATATACAAAAAAATCTAATTTAGAAATGTATGAATTAAATATATGAATTAAATTTATAAATTTTATATTTTTTATTTTTATATTGTGCAACAAAAAAAATATATTACATTTTTAATATTTTCTGGAAAGATATTTTTTAGATTTGTTCTTAAAATAAACGAACAGTAGTTGTTATAATATAAATATAATATATATAATAATATAATATATATAATAATATATATTATATATATATAATAATATAATATATATATAATATATATAAAAATATAATATAATATAATATAAATTTTCAGAAATTAATACGAAATTATAATAAATTTAATCTTTGGTATATATATACTAGAAAAAGATAGATAGTTACTTGTTTGTTATTCCAATGATAATTTTATATTTCATCTTTTACTATAAAATTATAATTTTCAGAATATATAATAAGTGAATTAATGACTACATTTAATGAATACATATTCATTCATAGAGAAATGCAAAATGAAAAAATAAAATATAAAATAATCCTTAAGTGATTAAAATTATAATGATCGAAAAGATCTATTATATCAATCAAATAATTTTGTTGTATTGTAAATAGTTGTTGCATTTCATGCACGTGCTACTATAGAGACACACACACACACACACACACACACACACACACACACAAATGAAATTTAATATAGTAATAATACTATTTTTTATTTTTATTTAAATATTTCGAAAATTAAAGTCGATCACTGATTTATGAAAAAAGATTATTTAGAATCTTGTCCCCTGTATATTTAAAAATTATCAAAATTGGAGAGATAATTGTACGTTTTACTTATCAAAATCTATAAAAAGATAAAGAATATAAAATTTTTTTTTATATTCCATACATTTTCATAGACAAGAGTTTCTCATAAATATTTCAAATTTATTACAAAGAAAAAGAAAAAAATAATTCTTATTAATAACACTTTATGTATATTTTATCTATGAAATATTATAGCAATATATCATTCGCTTTTTCTTATTTAATACATAAAGTTTTCTGTAAAGTTTATGACACACACACATACATACATGTACAAATTTTATCGAGATATTACATAAATAAAATTAAGAAAAACTACACGAGAAAGAAATGGAAAATAAAAATTGTAATTAAATAAAATGAAAATTAAATACATATTAAATTCTACCTATCTAAAATAGCACCAACATAGCGTCCATCCGTAAAAGTTAAAAGAGCAGGACCATCCCAAGGTTCCATCGCACATGCAGCCCAATGATAAAAATCTCGTTTCTCTGTTGCCATTGTTAAGTCGTTTTGCCATGCTTCTGGTACCATTGTCATTACTGCCTAAATATATATTTTCTTCAGATTTCCTTCAATCGTCGTAAATAAATGAAAAAGCGAATCAAAACTACATATATAATATCATACAATTTCACAATTTTGTATTATATATATGTTTCACGTACCTCTGGCAAAGATCGTTGACCCACCATTACCAAAAATTCTAAAACACAATCAACGGCTCCCGAATCCGAGAGATTCGGCTCTACTACAGGATAAAGCTGTTTCAATTGTTCCCCAAAAACTTTACTACTCATCACTCCTTCACGGGCTTTCATTAGATTCACGTTACCTCTTAAAGTATTAATTTCACCATTATGCGCTAATAATCTATAAACATCGAATTGTATGAATATCATGTGTATGCATATGTATATTGCAATTTGTGATTATTAAACATTGCTTACCGAAGAGGATGCGCTCTTTCCCAGCTAGGAAATGTATTTGTGGAGAATCTTGTATGAACTAATGCCAAATAGGTTTCAAAATTTGGAGACTATAATAAATATAAATAAAATATTATTTGTATAGATTTTATATATATATATATATATATATATGTATAGTCTAACTATAAATATAGAGATCATAAATAATTGTTACATATATTAATCAACTGTATTCAGTGTTAAAATAATATTTATAATTTTTTTTTAATTAGATTTATTTTACGATCTAATAATAATTGTAAGCAAACTATATTATTATATTATTATATACCTTCAAATCTAGAAAATAAAGCCATAATTGATCCGCCGTCAATTGTCCTTTGTAAACTATTGTTCGTATAGAAAGTGAGCATATATAATATCTAATTCCTAATTGTGGTATAGAATGGGACGATCTTTTCCTCAAAATAAAAACCTGTAGTGGAAATCTAAGTTAGGATTAGAATTCGACAAATTAATATTATAAATTTAAATGAAAAATTAAAATATTAAAATATGACATAATTATTTTTATTTTATTTTTTTATTTATCGAGGTATTATATATTAAAACTTATTTTTTTTGTATTTCTTTAAAGTTATCAATTTTGATAACTTGACTATTGTTCAATAGTCATTTTGCATTTATATATATTAATACAATATAATTTTATTAATATTCTGGTTATTATCAGATTAAAATTGAACTATATATAAAAAGTAAGAATACTAAAGAGTTCGACTTAATCTTAAAATAAAAATAGAAGACAATTTATTGGATATATGAGCACAAATAATTATTATAAGTTTTATAAAAAAAAAAAACTCAAATAAAAATCTAAAAAATAAAAAATTCAAAGAACAATTAATATGCATACTTTTATTGCAATATTATTTTTGCATTTTTATGAAAAGTTTTTTATTTAATATAAATTATTTATATCTTATAGAATTTCATAAATATTTCTGAAAAAATCTATCTAAAATCTATCTATTTAGAAAAAATATAGAAATGAATTAGAAAAATGTATTTAGAGAAAATATAAGAATGAATTTTAAATTAGTATTTTCCAAAAAATATTTTAAAGAAACATATGCATATTATCGCTATAGTTCATATAAATTCAATATTTTACTAAAAGTATGCAAGGATCAAAAATATTTCAGAATTCAAGAATATTACTATTTTTGATAATGTTGGAATTTTCAAAAAATTAAAAAATCCCAATAATTGAAAATTAACTTTTCAATTTTGATGAATTCAAATATATTGTATGTAAGATACTGAATGATGCAGCAAATGAAAAAATTCAAGTATTTTATATGATAATATATACTTGCAAATATGGCAATGATTATTCCCCTTTCTTCCCTTAAAAATAATAAAACCGAATGAAAATAGGTCAAAATAAAGAAAAAGAAAAATCGAGAAAATTAATTAAAATAAAAAGATATTGGTTGTGAACATTATCAATAAATTCAATTTTATAAAGTTTTTCTATCATATTTGCATGTACGATTACTATTGTTATTCTTTTTACAAATTTTTACATGAAAAGATTGAGTAATATTTTTCTATACAAATAAGCACTTCGATTTTAATTTTTAAAGATATTTACAAAAAATTTTTATAGATTTTATAGAAAAAATTATATGTTTAAAAATTATCATTCAGATGAATATATATGTTTGTGATATATAATTGTTTTTACAAATACATCACAGCGATTGGCATCCAGATGAATCGATTAAAAAATTATTTCTTCATGGACTTGAATATTTCAATCTATAAAAAATTTAGATTTTGCGAAAATTAAATTTTTTGAATCTGTAAAAAACGAAAATAAAATTCTTATACAACTGAAATTATAATAATCGAATGATTACAATGATAATTATAAAAAAATATAAATTTTAATATTAATATCAGCATATTTAGGATTTATTATTGAATATTATAATTGTAGTCAATTAAAGGATTATTTTATATTTTTCTTTCGAACTCTGCGAATTCTATTATATATATAAATTGAAATATTTCAAACCTATCAAAATCCATAAAAAAATAACTTTTTGATTGATTTATTTGTTTTATTTTTTAAATATCGACTATTATAATGTATTATTATTAATATATTATTTATTTTTATATTATATGTATCATATTATATAAATAGAAAATATGTAGCAGTCGTATGTAACGAAATTCTATATGAAAATAGCATTTTTTTTTTTGCAACATTTGGAAAATAAAGAATATATGAAAAAATTCAAAAATATATACTTACTAAATGTTAGTAAGTATACAAACTTAATAAATGTTAGTAATAGATATTTGTAAAAGCTTTTTATTTATCGTATATCGTATCTTAGCAATTACAATAAAAACAATTTATTTTTTGCATGAGCGACTCTCATAATGTAATAATAGTGGACAAATTGAAGTAAATGTATGTACATTTTAAAATACTAAATAATAGATGGATATAGTTAAATATTATCAGTTATTCAATATTCGATTACTATAATACAAATTATTATACTAATAATAGCATACAATATATTAGTAATATCTACATATAACTTTCAATTTATATAATATACTAAAAATTTTTATTAGTATCTCAGAAATTAATAAATATTCAAATTAAAGTTTTAAATCTGACAAGTAAGGTTACAAATATTGTAAAATTCATTTCTTTTGTCCTATTAAACTTCAAAATTTCTTAATAATTAGCAACTGAAGTTTTTCGAAATAACAGTTTCTTGCGAATAACTCGAAGATTAAATCCGATAGTTATGTCTAAAGGAAAAAGTTCAAAACTTCTTCACAATATATTTTAAATCAATTAAGATCGACGAAGAAGAAATTAATCGATACATTGATTGAAAAATTTAAAATATGTTTTTAAAAATCAGCATCAATTTTCAGTAAAAAAAGATTTTATAATTCTTTTAAATAAATATTCAATTTAATTTAAATATTAAAAAAAAATATTATAAATAAAAATATAAAAAAACTTGTTATTTTATATTAAAGATTTTTTAAATCTTTCATTTATCACAGAAATAAATGATTTTGAAATATTTCGAACGTTATTAGTATATTAGTTGCTGGAAGATGTAAACTAGCAGCAATTTAAAAAATAAAATAATCTTTAAACAACACAATAATTAAATTTATAACTATAAAATTTACAATCAAACCAAATTTATTTAAAAAACATCTATAATAAATTTGAATTAAAAATTTTGTTTCAGCGATATAAAATAGCGATATCAAATGTTATTCAAATATTTATATATATATATATATATATATATATATATATATATATATAAAATATATATAATACATAAATATATAAAATATATAAAATAATACAAAAAAAAATACAAAAAAATATTATTATTATATATTATTTATATAAATATAAATATTATATATCATTCAAAATAATAATGTTGATAACATATATATTTCAATGGCATGAAAATTAGTGAGATAGTTTATATTTTAAATACAAAAAATTTAATTTTATTTAAGATAAAAAATTTAACGTAAATTATCTAGTATCTAATATGAATATTGAACAATATAATTCAAATAATATCAGACATAGATAAAATATTATTCAAAAGAATACATACTTGTCGTTCAAGATTAATATTAATATCTTCATTACCAGCAACAAAGACTTGACGCATGTAAGGTTCACATTTTCGTGCTACTTGACCAATTCGTATATTGTCTGTTGGAACATCTCGCCAACAAATTACCTATAAAAATAATATTGTAAAAAAAAAAGATACAAAAATTATTATTTTATAATTATGTTATACTATACTATAAATATTAAATAAATACAAAAAATTCAGAATTTAAATATTATTTTTGTTTATTTAATTTTTACTTTTGATATGACTTAAAGAAAGTTTTTGTAAATATTTTTTTGAAATAAAAATGAACAGTGAATAAAAGCCAAATGTTTGAAAATCGAATATAAAAAAACAATATTAATACAATATTGAAATTTTTTTATCAAATAAAATTATCAATATTAGTTATAAAGATTTATTAAGTTAAATCAAATTTAATATAATTTAAATCGTATTTATCTATGTACTTAATAAATGATAATTTTTTTCATCTCAACTTTTGTAATAAATAAATAAATATAATTCAAATTATACTATTATATTCTGTTTATATAAATTATATTTTAATGATAATCTTAAAAATATATTGATAAAAATCTCATTAAAAAAATAAGAAATAGAAAAGTTCTATTATTATATTACTATTCGAGGCATAAATATTCGAGTTTAGATCAGATTAGCTTATTTGATCATTATCAACTTTAATTAAGATATATATATATATATATATATATATCAATAAATTATTCGCAAACAGTATTTAAGAGTTCAATCATTTGTTGCATATTATTCGCTATTTGTAAAAATATCCATATTATCGATAATATAGACTCGCTGCAGAAAGTAAGTTGACAAATTTAAATTTAAAAATTATAATATTTTGTTAAACTAAATTGAAAATGAAATTAAAAATTGAATGGATTAAATAATTAATCGATAATAAATATTTAAGTATTTCATATATTTAAGTTTATATTACATGAAATTCTTATTATTTATATAATAAGAATTATAATAAATAATTTATATAATCGTGTTCGGAAAATATGTTGACATAAAATAAATCATGTAAGAAATAAAATTTTAAATAAAAGAAAATATATGATACAGAACTTAATACGAAATTTGATATTTACAATTATTTTAAAAAACTTTTTGAATATGAATTTTTTTGATATATTTTCTATTAATTTATTAATTATATTTTGATAAATTCCAATTCATGTTTTTGATAATATTTTTGAAATAGCAATTTATTATTTTTCAATATTCTATTATATTCTTATAAAAATGATGTTATGAATGTTAGATAAAATAAAAATTTTATACTAATCTATTTTATACTAATCATCATAATATTAAAAGTAATATTATTTTCTTTGAAAAATTTAGTGCTAATTTTATCTATGTATTTAAAATTAATGTTTAATTATAATTAAAATAATTGGTTTCGAATATTTATTTTTTATTATTATTAATTAATTCTGTAAAATTCTGTTATAAAATATTCATAAATCCCTAATTTTGTCAATATTTTTCCTAAATTGCATATACTAATTCATTGATAAATAGATTACTAATAATAAAATTCTATATTTAACAGTTGAGATAAAATTTTTATCAATTAATTTTTATTTTAAAAATTTTTTCCATTTTTTTTTTACACAAAGTAAATTCATTATTTGAATATTAAAATTTGATTCATTATTAAATAAATTTTCGTAAAATCGGTTTTACTTATAAATTGTTTAGCAAATGTTAAATTATGTTTGTTAAATTACGAAAATATTTTTCTTAATAATCGATCTTAAAATTTTATTTTTATATATATATAATTTTATTATATTATTATATATAAATTTTATGTATACATAATTTTTTTTTTAAAACAGTAATATATCTCATTAAAATAAATCATATAATATGAAGATCAAATTGAATTGAAATTAAAAAAAAAATGTTTTAACAAGAATTTGATTTAAAAAAAGACATAAAATAGTAAATTTCAGTAATAGAGATGATTTTAAGATCAATTAAAAATTATTTTTTTAAATTAACCATTTCTTTTTTAATATACAATCAGTATCAGTATAAAAAAATAACTATTTATGTCGAAAAATTATTAACTTAAAAAATATTATAATTTGAATTTCATAAAATTTACTACATAAAAAATAAGGAATTTGTGATAATATTTTACTATATTATGTTTTTCTTATCTTTTATATATAAATTTTACAAACTTTAAAATATTAAGTTAAAATATTTTTTAAATCCATGATTTTTCCATTCATATAAGTAAATTTTTTTTAGAAAATATACAAATCTCTTAAAATATATTTTATTTAAAAAGAACTTAAAAGAACCTTACTTTATATAATTTGCATTTCTTTAATATGAAGATGATTCAAATCTTAATTTTTTTATGAAATAAAAATTTTATATCACTTCTGTGTATCATGCGGTCATTATGATTTCATAAATATCTATGAATGTTTCGATTTTAAAAAATTATTTTTTAAATGTTTTTCTAATTTTTTTACATATTTCGTAACGATATTAAAACATAACTTTTAAACATATGTTTTTTCATTAAATATTTGTAGTTTTTTTTTAATATTTTAACATTTTAACTTTACAAATTTTTAATATTTTAAAATATTATTTTTTAAAAACAAAGAAATATGAAATAATACAAAGAATATTAAAATATTAAAAAAATTAAAAATATATGATTTAAATATTAATCTTTTAAAAAATTTGATTAAAAATAATAATAAAATTTAATAATAATAAAAATATTTGTTAATTTATCTATATATACATATTTTATATACATTTTGATTCTAATAAATGAAAAATATTTTTTTTTTTTGGAAATAAAAAAAATCAGAAATAGAAAAATTTTAAGTAGATCAACATCCCGCGAATGTATTCTTAGAGTATTCTTCTCCTTTTTTATCACGCCAGCGAACAATACTTGAACAATTATCTGTCATGTTACCATTCAAACTGGTCTTTTTCATTTTATTTTATCTAATGAAAATTTTAATTGTTTCATAATTTAATAAGTAAGTTTTATTCCATATTTTTATATAATTTTTGTATTTGTTTGTAAGGCCGACTCTGAAAGTATTGATATATTAACAATTTGTAGATGCAAAATAAAAATATTAAAGTTTATTTAAATATTAAAATAAAATTTTCATTTTATAAAAATATTTATCACAATCATATAAATTAAAATTAAAAACACTAAAATAGAAACTTTTAATAAACTTATAAAAATTTGTTATCTAATTCGATTATCTTAATAACATATTTTAAGAAATTAACATTATAAAAATTGTTTGTCGATTAAGATTAATCAATTATTTTCTCTTTGATTTCTATTTCAAATCAGTATTTCAAATACATATTAAAATAGGTATCTAATTAAAATATTTATTATACATTTGTAAAATTAAATAAGTATTTGAAATAGTAATTTTATTTGATATAAATGTTATTTCAAATTAATCTTAAAAAAATTAAAATGTATTTTTATTTTTTATTTTAGATATTATTATTTAGAACTAACACAAACAAAAGAAAAAAAGAATAGCGATCTCTATGAAAATTTAAATATAGAATTTTTTCATTATAGAAATTATAGATTACAGTATGAATATAAAATAATTAAAAAACATGTATATCTTTTGTTGTTTTTTAAATGATCAAAGAGTTGAATTCTAATTTTATTATATTTGCTAGAATAAACTTTTTGATATATATATAATAACGAATAAAAACTTAATTCAATGCTTGTTTTATGAAAAATGCGATAATAATTATTCTAAAAATAAGATTAAGATAATTATAAAGCGAATTTAATAAATAAAATATAACATTTTTTTTTCTCTATTAATAATATACTATATATTAATAATTATAAAAATATAAAAAAAATAATAACTTTATGTAATATTTATAATTTTATATGTCTCATTGAAAGTTTAAAGAACAAATAATATTAAAAAAATAAATAATAATTAAATAAAAAATAGAAAAATAATTATTATTTGTTGACAATTGTAGAATATAATTTTATTTTAAAATCATTTCTTCAATTTTTCAAATTTGAATCATGAAATCATTCGAGAAAGAAAAAAAAAATTATTTTTTTTATATGATAAAAGAATTATTTCTACTTGAAATTACAAATAAATATATAATTGTGCTTTAATTTCGAAATAATATGTTACATAAAATTTTGCGATACATTTGATAAAAATGCAAGAACATTGAATACGAGCCCAAAAAATTATTAATAAGGAATAAACTAATGAATAGATCATTTATCATTTGTCAAAAAAATATTGATTTAAAAATTAAAAAACAAAAACCTGACAAAAATATATATATCTTTCTAATAAAAATATAACACGATCTATAAAGAGAATTTATTAATAGTTTTAAAGAATGGATTGTAAATGATTAGAAAGAAATGATATAATTCGTTAAAACAAAAGTAAATCGATCTAAATCGAATGAAAAGTACTGGTATTGAATTTCATCAATAGAAATAGATCAAATATCGAAAATAAAACGAATTATGAAATTTAAAAATAAATTTATTATGAAGTTAAGTTTTTTCACACAAAAATATTAGTCTTTTAATAAAAATTAGAAAAGCATAATATAATATTTTACAAAATAATTTACTAACAATTGTCAATTTCATCATATAACAAAAATTATAATAAAAATCGTTTTCTTGTAAATTGGAAATTCAAAAATACACAAAAGTAATACAGTAAAAATAGTAAAAAATTAGCTTCATAATCAAAATTTTTCGAATGAAACAACATAAAATTCTTAATATTAATCCAATTAAAAATTTAAAAATTTTTTTGGATTAATTATTATTAAAAAAAAGTAAATTCGATAATCTATCAATAAATTATAGATAATAAGATAATAAGAGATGAAAAAAATATAGAAATTATAAATAATTTAATATGTTCCGTAGATTATGAACATCGAAAAAAATGAATAACATTAATTAATAACAATAAAATACAATCAAAAGTTGATTTATATATAAAATAAGTAAAAAAGTAAAATTAATATTGCGTTATATTTTTTTTTTGAAAATATTTTGTATATTATTAATATATAAAATATTATTAATATAAACTAAAATTATATTTCATTTATTTAATTATAATAATCTAATTTTATAAAATATTTGAAATTGGAGCATTTTTTATAAAACAAACATTGAATATTTATACTTTTGCTTTTTATTTTTGTTTATACTTGTTTGATATATATATATATATATCAAACAAATATTATTTATTATTTGTTAATCAATTTAGTAAATAATATTTGCAATATATGCTGTTTGCAAGGGAATTATTACACGAATTTATCGAACATTAATGTTTTCTGTAAGTGAATTGTTTGTGAGCAGCTCGCTAATAATTGTAAAGTGATACAGCAAATGGATTTGATAAAAGATTTTTTCTATTAATAAAAATATACAATTTATAAGAATATTAATGTTATCATCATTTTTTACAATTATACAATATTTATTTTTTATCAAAAATTGTTTATAATGTAATGAATCAGAAAAATTATTGAAAAACAATAATATATCATACCCTCAAAGAGCATTCTTCAGCTAATTTTTCAAATGCAGCTTCAGCTTGTTGATGTGAATTTTTATCAAGAAACAGAATACCAGTAGCATAATGGCCAAATTCTGGTAATTCGATATTTTGTTGTTTGCTGAAAAATAAAAAGATTTGAGAAATACTTACAATAATAAATTTTTATATGATATGAAATATGCAACATATAAATTTTAGTCTTAATCATCAATATCAATAATTTTATACGATACATTCATTGCTGTACAATATTAGGTAAAAATAATATAAAGTAATAATATAAGATAATAATATAATATATATAGAAGAATATAATATATAAGAATAATATTTTTATGTCTGTTCATATTTATTATTACTGAGAAATTGGTCAGTCATGAAATTATTATTAAATTAAATTAAATTAAATTAAATTTGTTATTATTATTAAATTATTATTTTATTATTTCAATTTATCAATGAAATTGATATGAAATCACATTAATACAATTTTAGACACTTAAAATCATATGAAATCACGAAATCATTTAAATAATCAAAAATGCATTGTATTATATAGTATTCTCCATTCATAAAAAAATTTTTTAGAAAACTTTGATTTCTTTTGATATGTTTTAACATTTATAATGTGTCAAATATGAATATCTTCATTTACCATTATGATTGTTTCTAAAGCGATCTATGATGTTATGATAGACACCAATAAATAATAGATTTAAGACAATGATGGAAATATGCTGGAAATGATAGAATTATTTTCGGTCTTATATGAATCATTACTTGTTTACATTATAAGATTATTTTCTATATAATATCTATATATAGAGCGCTTTAATTCTTTCATGTATAATGTATAACTCGTACAATATACAAAAGAATATTTATATTATATTTTTTTATAATAAATGATTTAGAGAAAATTTTTATACTAACAAAAAAAATATGAAAGATTTTGACAATATTAACATAAATCATATATTGAAATTGAATAATTTAAATTTAATTTAATGTTTAAATTTATTTACTATGATATTCAAAATTATTATTAAAACAATTACAAATACAATTATATAAGTTGGAAAATTTTGCATATAAAATTATTAATGCTTAATAAATATAATTAAATATATAATTTACATTTTACGATTTTTTTTACGAATTTATAATACAATATAATAAATTTTGCTTTTTAATCAAAGATAAAATTCTGAATAATAAATTAATAAAAGTTATATAACATAAATTTAATGATTTCTTAAAATTCACAGTATTAATAATGATGAAAAAGCATAATAAAATATTATTATTAATACAATCTATAAATACTATTAACTAATTAATTTTATTATTAATAAAATTAATAATATATAAAAATTTTAATTTTTTCAAAATAAAAACAGAAAATGAAAAAAATTAATACCTATAATATAATAAAAATATAAAAATATATTTTATAAAAAAAGACAATTTAAATAATTATACATATAATTATAGATATATAGATATATAGATAGATATAAAAGAATATAGAAATGAAATATAAAATATTAATTAAACGCATGAAAATTAACGGACTTAAAAAGATTTATAAGAAATGGAAAATATAGTTTGAGAAATAAAATAATATTTAAAATAAAAATAAAGTAGTCTATTTGTTTAAAATATCAGAAAATAAATAGATAGATAATATTTAATATATAAAAAATAGTTGGCTAAAATAAAATAAATAGAACATTAATGTTTCTTTTAAAAACAAAAAATGAAAATGAAAAGATATCACATAATATAAATTTAAAGAAATTATTAATTTTGTGATGGTCTCAAAGATCATTTTTTATATATATTAGAATAAGAAAAGTTGACATGTAGAAATTTTAATAAATTGATAACATAATAATTATTTTTTTATAATTTAATCGTAAATCGTAAGTTCTTAGAAATAAAAGAAATGTTACGTATAAGAAAATCTAAATTTTTATTTATTGTAAATTGTATTAATATTGAATTGAATATATTTGTGTGTTATTTTTAAATCATCACTTGCAAAAAAATCAATTAAAATTCTTAATAAAAAGTCAGAGAAATATTAAATGGAGGTAATTATTAAATAAATTAATAAAAAATTTATTTGTTTATAAATATAATTAACAAAATTCAAGATTAAATATTCGAAGAAAAAAAATCTTTTATCATTTAAATTAAACAAAAATATTTTAATTTGTGCCATTTCTTAATGAACTAACAATCGAATAAAATGAATATTTTAATAATATTTTAAGAAAATATTTGTTTAGAAAACGAACAATTTAATTCGATAATATGAAATCAGTTAATATAATTTTACAATATAAAATTAATTTCATAATGAATATTATTCGAAATCACATAGAACATTGAAAAATTACATAAATTTTATAATCATTTTTTTTCTTTTGAGCGATCAGTGCTTTGATTATTATCAATCAAATATAGTTTTGTTTTGAAAATAAACAATTCGCTCATAAAAGGCAGTTATTTATCAGGTATACTTATTCGCTTTTATTCTAAAACGGAATGAAAGATTCAAGATGACAATAAATTGTTAAGTTGTAAAATGAACAACAATATTATTTTTCGAAAAAAGAATAGAATAATAAAATGTCATTGTAATCTATCATTACGATTTAGAGCTTATGTAAAGATTTATGGCTTTTTACTTTCATCAAGTAATCTTAATATTTTTCATTTTTCAAATTATACACTATGAAAAAATGAGGAAATCTGATTCTTCTTCTTTGATAATGATGCTTTTTTCATTTACCAATTTTATTATTTTTTTTTGTTTTATAAAGAAGAAATAAACATATGTATGTATACATACCGAATTATGTTTTGCCATAACTTTTCAAAATCAATTGAAAAAAATGATATGAAGTATAACTGTAAATCTTTCTTAGAAAATGATTTATCTTAAAATTCCATTATGGCACCAATTGTTCTATCCTTATTTCAGAACACATTTATTATTTCTCTTTTTCTCGGGAAAGTGAGCTAAAGATGTGAAGAAAAAAATAGAAGATGTATAATGTACCTATGTACCAATAATGTACATACATATAGTTTTGAAATTTTTAAAATAAGACATATAGAACCATAAAATAATCGTTGCTGAAATAATTAATCTTCAGAGAGAATAATAATAAAATATATATAAATTAAGATCTCTGAAATAATCATATTTCAAAAAAAAAAAATAGTAGTTTTAGAAATTCATAAATCAGATTGAGAATTAAATTTGACCTAAAAATTATATATATAATTTGAAAAATTTTTGCATTTATAAACAACACAATTTGTACAATATTCAATAAAATAAAGAATCAAAATTGCTATATCCTAACATAAATCTTATCAGTAAATGCGTTAATATTTGTAACACAATACATATATTATAATATGTAATATATATTACTGTTTCCGTGTAGAATTAAGTTATCTTCGGATTTTATAAATACATTAAGTACGAAGATATATTAATGATAAATACAAGATGAGTCATTTCAAATAATTCATAAATTATTTGATATATATAAAAAAAAAAAAAAAGAACAGAAAAATATTTCTTCACAATAAAAGTTTTATAAAATTCAAATTAAAATATCGTCTTTTTATTATAAATAACTTTTTATTATAAATATAATTATATTCTTTGTAATTTAATTTTATGTTTAATGAATAATAAGAAATTTTTATCATATGCATCAATTAATTGATTAAAAATTCACGATTTTACATAAAAATAAAGTTGATTTTTATATATTTTCTACATATTCATAAAATTGATAAATATCAAGTTATATTCTTCTTTTATACTATGAAATTTTTGTATGAAAAATTTTTTGTAATTTAATTTATAAATTATTTGAAATAATTACATTTTACAATTCATTATATATACATATATGATGTAATTGATACATATTATGTAATTTATAATATTATTTACTAATAATAATAAAAATAATATATATAATATTATTAATATTAATAATAAAGTTAATAAAAAGATAGACATACAATATTTATATAAAAAAATATAAACATAAAATGAGATAAGTTACAATTTCATCATCGATATGCATAAATTACAAAATTGCAAACAAACATTATTGAACAAGTACATTCTATTAATACATCACAGAATGATAAAGCAATAGAAAGTCCATGAATCGTGGTTATCTCTTACCGCAATTCATCGGCGTAATACTCATGTGGAATTGCACATAGAACACCGGCTCCATCACCAGTGTCGTTATCACAAGCACAGGCACCCCGATGGTTCATGCGCGCTGAAAGAACCTCCGCATCGCGAACAATCTACGATAAGAAAATGAGAAGCATGCATATTTCGAGTAAACGATAAATAGAAATCATGATCTTATATGCAATAATTAATAACTAGACATGAATTCGTATGAACACGGATGAAAGAAATTTATTTTTACTTATCACAAATTCATGTCTATTTAGTTAAATTAAATCAATTATAAATGTTATCGAATATAAAAAAAAATGTTTATTTAAATAATAGAAATAAAACAATCCTTTTAATAAAAGGATTCAATTCGTTGTTCAATTTGCCATCTCTTTCAATTTTCTTTTTTATTCATTTAAAATAAACAAGAAATAAAACTGTAATTATATTTAATCAAATATAATAAAAATTTATGACTATCACTATCTTACCTTATGTGATTTTTTTCCATCTATGGCAACAATAAATCCGACACCGCAAGCATCTTTTTCAAGAAGTGGATCATAGAGAGCTTGTTTTGGAGGAAAACTCCAAAATTTGGCTTCATTCATATTTTTAAAAATTTCGAATTAACTCGTAGAAATTTCACTTTCACTAAAACACTAAATAGAATAAAAAAATTTATAATATTGTCTGGAAAAAAAGAAAATAGAAATGATAAACTTTATTAGAAAAAAAAATATAAAAATAAAAAAAGAAATAATAATAAATAAATTTTGTTAGAAAAAAAATGATAAAAGTGTAATTGAATTGTTATGATCCTAATTTTACCAAAATGAGACCCGTAAAGTTACATACGTCGTCTAAGAAATACGAAAACTGAATGTACTTGGGCGCACACTCCTGCCCCATTGATTCATTACGTAAATTGTATGCGCGTAAAGTCTATTTAATCGTCTATTGCAAAAGATAAACTATGACCGTGAAGAGGGAAATTGCCGCGTTCAAAAAGTAAAAGAACCAGGTGCTGCGTAGATTGTTCGAAACATCCAAATTAAACAGAAAAGAGAATTTATTTGAAATTCGATTAATACTTTTTTTTATATAACTTATTTAAAAAATACTAACAAACTTTATATTTCAGATTCAAGTATAGAATAAAACTGAATACGTATGTTTGATCTTTTGCGTTGCTCCTCTTCTATACATACATAGATATATGTACATAGTATAGAATGCTTTAAGCACTACTTACATTTCTCTCTCTCCCTCTCATATGCGCACGTGCGCACACCATATACAATATTCAAGTTGAAATTTGATGTGTCGCGAATCCGATATGGTAAATTGTTGATATCATTGATCAGAGGTCACCTCTGTGGTCGAGTTCGAAGGCGTAGATTCTTATATACATATTCTTCTATCAAAGGTAATATAAAACTAGACCTTGTTATTGTACATATTATACCGAATTGATCGGTTGAGAATAAGAAATATCATTCTTTATAATATCACTATTAATAATATCAGTATTATAATCTAATAATTATCAGTATTACAATGCTTATAGTTACCATGATAAATTTTACCTAAGGAGAAAAAAACGTGTTCATTTATTAATAAATATTTTTTTAAATAGAAATCCTTGTAACATAATAGGCGAAAATTTACCTACTCTTTCATCAATATTCTTGATAAATTGTAGTAATCATGATTAAATATATGTAACACAAGATTTATTGAAATAAAAAAATCTATATTTTAGAAGATAAAAAAAATAAATATATTACATATATATACACGTACAAGTAATAACTATTAGATATATTGAAAAACTTTCAAAAGAAAAAAATTTCAATTTTTTTTCCATTAAAATTAAAAAAAATAAGAAAGCAAAAAATATATTTTCGATAGATTTTTGATAATTTTAAATATGTGTAAAAATGAATTAAAATAAAAATCATTAAATTATTAAATGTTCATGCGACACAAACTTAAAATATTTCTTGAAATTATTTTTAATAATTTCTCACATTTCACATTTAATAGCAGATTTACAACTTGCAAATAGTTGAACACGCTTACCCTTGATTTAAATTTTTTTATAACATTTATACTTTTTTCAAACAATTTATAAATATATTCTTTTTTTATTATTTGCAAATAATTGTTTATAAGTCCAATAATATTTGAAATTTTAAAGACTATGGACTAAATTCTTACTGTTATAATAGTTATCGAAAAATTTTTATTTTACTGTCGTTTCTTCAATTATATTATATTTCATTTTTTCTTTTTTCTTTTTTTTTTTAAATATTTTATTTTTTTCATTTTTCTGACATCTCATCATTATTTTGTCATTATTGTCAATATCATCGAAATTGGTGCCACATATCGCCTTTATTGTCATGTCGAAATATGAATAAAATAATGATTATTTTCTCCTTAAAGATTTTTTACGTATTGTTATTGAATTTCGAAACTTGTCTGCATTTGTATATAATCATATTGTACTGCATATAAATATTCTTTACTAATAAATATTTATTTCTTTTTCGATTCATGTTACTACCATACATTCTATTCGCTACATAAAAATTTTACTTTTGTCGGGTTTATCTTCTTTTTTTCTGTCTTCGTCACTTCTCTTTTCTTTTTTACTCTCTTCTCTTTTTCTCTCGTTTTCTTAATCCGCATCATACCATAATCACTATCATTTCATTCTTCTATTTTTTTCTTTTTTTTTATCTTTTTCTTCTTCTGTTTTTTTAGTACACTGCCTAAATAGGGATATTCTACATTTATGTTTCAACTAAATTTCAATATATTTATATTTTATTATCTGTTTTTCAAAATTTATATAAAATTTTTATATTTCGCATTTTCTATATGTATCTATCACGCACAATTTGTCTATTATAAATTTTTTTATTTCATCGAATTTCATCTAAATACATATATTAATATAAATATTAATATATTTATATTTTTTTAATTTTAAATATAATAAAATTAGAATTTGTTTGATACAATTTTACAATACATGTATCTCATTTTATAACATTATATACTTTTATAACTTATTTATTAATGCATTCTAAAATTTAAAAAAAATTTTTTAAATTTTCAAATATTTTGATTTTGAAAAATATATGAATATAAATTCATTATATGAAATTGCAAAAAAAATATAAATTTAATATTTAAAATGTAAAAAAAATTGAAAAAACACAAAATTTATTTTTATTCTATACAATTAAATATCAATATATATTATATTAATAATTAATCCAAATTTTATTCTTATATATATCCATGCGCGACACATCAAATTTCAATATTTGACAAATCAATAGTATTTTTTGTTTATTCGGCAATTTTATGAAATATATTTATAAATACGCATACAACGACGAATTTAGCTGATGTAAATATGTATTTAGATATTTGGCATTTTGCCAATGCATCAATAGAATCTCGAAAACTTTCAGTTTCCCTTAAAATATATTTTCTATTTTAATAACGCTAAAGTCATTGATAATATTACATTTTAATTTATATATTTTATATTTTTTACATTTTATTCGCTATATATTTTAAATTAAGTTTGTAAATTTTTTGTAAATAATTTAATTTGTAAATTTTTTTAATAAAATATCTCTATAACATCATTTATTCTTTTTTTAGATAAATATTAATTGTCCTATTTTGATACTCTTTATTTTATTTTCTCTTATTTTCTCTTGTATTTTATTTTTATCAAAGTTACATTATTTTTATATATAACATATTAAATTTTTATTTAAAATATATATATATTATATTTATTTTTACAATTTTAATTTAAAATAATTTGAGAGAGAGAGAGAGAGAGAGAGAGAGAGAGAGAGAGAGAGAGAAGAGAAAAGAAGAGAAGAAAAGAGAAAAAAAAGAAAACATTCTTTTCTCCATTATATATATTGGATATATTAAATATCATACTTATATCAAAAAGCATTATCTGAAACTTTTCTCTTAGGAAATTTTAATTTTAAAGATAATAATGTAAGAACAGAAAAATTTATTATCGTTATGAATGCACTAGAGATACATTAAAGAATATATATTTTCAGTATATATATATATATATATATATATATATATATATATATAACATGCAAGTGCGCGTATTATTTAATCTTATTTTTCAATCTCTTCTAAATATTCATTTATTCTCTTTTAAGAATATCAATTAAATTAAATTTTATGATTTATAATTTTTGAAAATATTTTAATTAATCATTCATAATTATTTTGCTTCACCATTTAATTTTTGCTAATCTAATTGTATATTAATTATTTTATAGATTTATAGATTATTATTTTAATGGAGAAAAGATTGAATAAAAAATATATAATTTTATATGAATAAAAAGAATTAGTATATCACTTCAAAATTTTGATAAATTATTATAACGAAAATTACATACTTTACACAATTATTATACTTTGAATTAGCACAGAATATTTTATGAATAATAAAAATTATAATGAATTTAACTTGAATGACAAATAAATATTGATTCCAATCAATTTTACATGATCCTTATACGATCAATCACTTATACATAACACATAATATGCGCACGCACACAATACACGTATAAACGACGTCAATTCTATATCTACGACGTTAACGATCGATAATTTATATATATCCCATTTAAGATATTATAAAATTATAAAATATTTCTATTACTTGTTTTACTAAAATAATGAAATATCTATAAATGAACACTTTATATTTTAAATCTTCTAAACTATATATCTCAAGCAAGTTTTATTCAATATTTTTTAGATTAATTAAATCAATTTCATTTTATTTATATACATATTATATATATATATATATATATATATATATATATATATATATATATCTAGTTCTAATTATAACATATATTTATGTAAAATTAAAATGGAAAAATAAGAGAAAAATTTTACCTATCAATTCGTATCAATAATTAATATACATGTGCTTAATCCGTAATGGTTAGTTTGCAAAACTGCAAATTATGTTGCCACATTCAATCAATGTTATATATCATATAATATTTGTTTGTTATATTTAATAATCTTTTCTTTGATTTTCTAACCAATTCCTGTATATTAATAATAATACACTGCCAGTAAATCAGCCAATATTTTATTCAAAGTTTATTCATTATTGAAACAATTCTCCAGTTACTGTTTTTAAGTATCCAACAATTGTATCAATGTAAAAAACCACTTGAAACTAAATAAATTTTTATTATTGTTTTAAATAATTCACTATTATGAGTATCACGTAATCAGGTAACAAGAAATCACTCACAATCCATTCAAATCGATTCTGAATTCAATTAGAAGTAGACATGACCATATTTTATGAATTGAGGAGAAAACGTTTCCTTCCACCTGACTGCGACTATGTCGCCTCTCTCGGCAAATTTTCAGTCAATATCAGCTAAATTATATGTGTATGTGCATGCGCTCTCTATCGTACGATTCTCTATAGTATAAGAAGTCGATATTCGCTTAAAACATTTTTGATTGGTTGTCTCATTGTACGTCTAAAAATCTAAAAATACTTTATTTTAATATAAAATAAATTTGATTTAATAAAATTTCATCATAAAATTCTTTACTCTTAATTTAGAGTTTCATCATTAAATTTTATTGAAAATGATTAGAAATTATTTACTTTCAATTTATGAACACGGTACAAGATATATTGAATTCTAGTTACTTTTTTTTTAAAAATACAAAATTATTAATATAACATACATTGATATATGATTACAATTCTTCATTTATATATGTATTTGATATATCTGTTTATTTATTTAATGATATTAAGTTGAATACATTTGTAAGAAAAGTAATTTTAAAATTATACATTTATCTATAACTTTTTTTTAAATATATGTTATAATAATTAAATCTTCTGAACAAACGAATGTCTCAAAAATAGATAAATTATTACAAATTATAATTATAAATTAATTTTCCTAATCTTTAATTATTATTTATTATTTTTCATTATATAATTATATAATTATATAATGAATCATTATATAATTAATTTTCCATTAAATTTATTTTTTATCTATTTATTATTTTCATTTATTTATTGTTACTTTCAAAATACTTTTATATACTTTTGATATTTTTCGAAATATCCATTTGATGTAATAAAAGAATATTTGCAGCTTTTTTAAAGATAGAGTTTTATTTCCATAATTATTTTCTTTAATTACATGTTATTTTTTTATCTAAAAATTATTTTATTATTTTTATGAAATTAGATATTATTAAAAAAAAATTTAATTTTGTCTAAAGTATAATTTTTTTTATTATTATAGATTGCAAATAATTTTTTTTCAATTGCATTACATATTTTTTACAATAATTAAAAAATAGGTGATTTATAGATATAATTGTTAATCTTTACAAACTGTAAACTGTGATAATGATTTGCAATAACACATATAGTTATAGCATATTCATTTTAAATCATTATTTTCTTAGAAAAAATATAGTGCAAATATATGTATGTATTATATATAATATATTATATATATACATATATATATATATATATATATATATATATATATATATATATATATATTATATTCGATATATAATCAAAAAGATATTTTATTTACTGCAAATTCTTCTTTGTAATTTTATCTATCTTCTATCAATTTAATTTTAATAATTTTTTAATACTTTTTAGAATATATAACAATCGCAAAAACAAAAAATGAATTTAAATTAAAAAATTAATTTTAAGAAATATAATAATTAAATTTTTTTTTATTACTTTTATATATGTTAAAATGAAATGTATTATACGATATCATGATTATAATATTTATGTAACAAATAAGAAGGCAGAAAAATTATAATAGTTATAATCATGTTTTTTTATCATAAATTTTTTTTAATCAAATATGTCCATTAATTCATTTTTTATTTGCATAATTACTGTTTTATTTCAAATCTGTCATATTTTGATTAAATTCGTTTATGTTTACGTTTTAATCCATATATTTTATCAACGATTGCATTAAAGCTATCGTATTTTTGGCTAAAACGAAAAAATGCATATACATAAATCAAAATATTCTATTCGACACTCGTTACATCAAATATAAATACGAAATAACATCGTAAATAACAAGTAATTCTAAAAATTTAACTAATTCTATCTATGTACAATTCATGATATAATCTTTATGATACTTTATCTTCATAAATCGATGAAATAATTCTAAAATCCAATATACAAGATAAGTCAATAATTAACATAAAATAATTTATTATCTCTTACTCGTATCAAAAATGAAATAATTAAATAATATATAAGTATATTGCAAAGTATAAAGGAGATGAATACTTTTTTTTATAATTTATATTTTTAAGATTTTTAGCCTCAATTTTTTGCGTGATCAATAGATCTTTTTTTTAATGCTGAAAAAAGGCAAATTCAACAATCTATAATAAATTTAGTTTAAAATTTTAGTTGATTTTGAATCTCAAAGAGATAAAATATTTATTATTTTATTTATTTTATTTTATTATTTTATAGTATTTTATTATATATAGTATACATTAATTTTTATGCATTCACTTTACTTTCACTATATTTCGAACTGCTATTAATATCCGATATAATTTACTTTACATATTCTCCAAATATACTGTTGAATATTTTCTGTAATTGTATTGCATCACAATATCTTTTATTATTTTCACAAGAAGAAATTCAATAACAAATATGCGGACTAATCAACAGATCTATTTCGACTAATTCGATTTTAAAATTATTATTGGACAGTTTTTCTCGAAATTAAAGAGTAATGAAGAAAGCATTATCGTATATATATATTTT
Organism: Apis mellifera; assembly: GCF_003254395.2. Taxonomy (NCBI): domain Eukaryota; kingdom Metazoa; phylum Arthropoda; class Insecta; order Hymenoptera; family Apidae; genus Apis; species Apis mellifera. The sequence continues at coordinate 391,729 of NC_037640.1, read as the reverse complement.
TTATAATATTAGATTTTAGATTGAGTGGATTAAATTTCTATGTAATAATTCATTTTACAAAAATTTCATATATTTTGTGTTATTTAATATTCCGTTTATGAAAATAATAGCATATTCGAAGAGCGTTCGAAGAAATTAATTCACGTTAGTAATTATTCATTGTAATAATGATTAAACAAATAAAAATTATAAAATGATAGATTTATTTAACAGATATAATGAATAAAAGCACATAAAGTATATGATGATTTATATTAAATATTTTATCTAAATATATCAATTACAAGTCAATTCATTATAAAATATCAAATTCATCTTTTCAATGCGTTACATTAAAAAAAGTCATAGCATTAAAAAAATTTATTGATCAAAAAAACAAAATCAGAAATAATGAAATATAAAAAATTTAGTTGCATTTATTCCTTTCAATTAAATATTTCATTTAAATCATTTAAATTCATTTAATTTTTTGATATAAAAAAGAAATAATTAATTATTTTAAATGTTATTTTTTATTGACTTATTTAGTATATTTTATTATAAGCCTTATTTATAACTATTACTATCAAAAATCGTAAATTGGTCCAATCGAATGAGTAGATTTCAAATGCATTTAATATTCATTGTGTTATTAAATACTAAAAATATGAAGACTGATTCTATCATATGAATGCATTTATTCTCTACTCTAATATTTTTAATTTATAATATATAATATTTTGGTCAAAATTGGGCAAATTGGAATACATATACGTTCATATTTATAATGAAGTATCATTACCAATATAATACACACATTCTTTATATGGTATAATAATAGTTCGGTATCAGATGCATCAATTTTTATCTGATCCATGTAATATGATTTTAAAAAAATAAATCTCAATTTTCAGTCTTAATTTCTATTGTTGTCGATTGCTATTGTTGTTATTGATACTATTGCCGTTGTTATTATTTTGGATGTTACTATTACTGGTGTTGATGATACTATTATTACTGTTATTGTAATAATTGCTATTCAGTACGGGATTTCCAATATTATCTATTTCACGCTGTGCACGTGAAATTTTCACTTTATCCCGTGGAGTTCCATCTTCACCGGTTTCCATTGCAAACATTTTCATTTTTTCTTTAAAACTGAGTTTTTCAGGTACTTGCCCAACTTGAGAACTTTGTTGCTGTTTCTGTTTTTCCGCGAGTCTTTTTTGTCTGGGATCTCTAAAAAAAAAAATAATTGAATAAAAAATTGTTCATTTAAGATTATATTATATTATTTATTATATTAATATCTTAGAAAATGCAACTTAAAGAAAATTGAAGAGTTGCATTTTTTAAATTATAAGTATATTCTATTTTCTATCATTTGAATTTGGATTCACAAATTAAAATGTTGCATTATGGAAAAGATAAAATAAAATATCAAAGATTTAATCTAAAATTTGTATAAAAATTAATAATATCTATATTTTAACTTATATTATAAAAATTTAATCTTTTATAAATGAACATAATCTGTCTTAGGTTTTAGCTTCAGAGCTTATTCTGCAGCAAGGAATTATTTCTATATAAATTATTATATAGAATATTAAATCTTTTTTAAAGTTGCACAAGCAATTACATGTATTTGATATTATTATATTTAGAATAATAATTATGCAAAGTAGAAATATAAAATAAAAAATTGTAAGCATACTATAATATTATATAATTTTGATTTTTTAAATTATATAATTTTTATATTCATAGTTCATATTATAAGTTCTACTCATATAAAAAATAAAAAAAAAATAATAAATAGAATACATTTTGTTACAATATCAAAAATCAAAATAATTAATTGATTAATTTACTCGTATTTTATATAATTATTTATTTTCATAATAAATTTATAATTATTATTTATATTTATAAATTTTTATGAAAATGCAACAATATTTTGCAATAAAAATAATTAAATTTTTATTTCTTTAAACAAATAAATTTCTAAAAAGTTTTTTTAATATAGCTAATTCAATATTTGAAAACAAATATATAATTATTATTTATATTTAAGTTATTTTTATGAAACTCATTAAAAATTTTTTTATATATTATGAATATTTTTAAATCACATTTTTAAATCATATTTTTAAATCATTTTTAAATCATAAAAAGCAAATAGAAATTGCTTTTCAATTCTTTGATATAAATATTAATATGTAAAAAAAACTGCATCCCAAATATTTTTTCGAGAACTACATACATAAATTTCATTAAAATCGACAATTTGGAAATGATTTCTTATAAGAATTTATGAAAGTAGAAAAGTTATATTTCTTAAAAAATTGTAATAACTTTCTGAATATAAAAAAAATATTAAAATAACAAATAATAAAATATAATGTTACTTGTACACTTCTTGAGCACCTATAACGCCAGGTGTGCTACCAGTAATCGAAGTTCCACCAGATCCTTCGGGTGTTTTTGGAGATGCCAATAAAATTTCTGCATCATTTATGAAATTCTAAAAAAAAAAAATGTATTTTATATAATATATATAATTATATGTATTTTATATAATTATATATAAATGTATTTTTACTTTTAATTATATACATAACATAAATTTGTAAAAAAAAAATTGTAATAGAAATAATTGAGATTGTAAGTAAGTAAGATCGTTGAATTCTAATAGTATATAATACCTCGGATTGTAAAATTCAATGATATTTTTAAGCAATAAAAAGCAAGCAATAAAAAGCAAATTTTTTTCTTATATTGATATATTATTTTATTGAATGTAATAAATTAATTCTTTAATGTCTTAATAAATAATAAATCCTTAAATATAACAACTTATTTTTTAAATTCATTAATTTAAAAATTGAGAATATAAATAAAATAAAAATTTAAATGAAGAGAAATATTTACAGTCAATTTTAAAATAAATGTTTTATTTATTAAAACTGTTTTGTTTCTTCAAGATTGTTGATGATATTTATTAAATATTTTCAATCCATTTCTTTTCGTTAAATAAAGAGTCTTTCTTCGTGATGTAAAATCATATTTTATTTTGATTAAATTTCATTATTATTTAAATATTAGTATACAATATAAATTTAAAAAATACTAAATGAAACATAAATTCTTTAAATTATCTATATTTGACAAGAGATAATTATTGAATTCTTAAAATTCTTTCTATATTTTAACAAAATAATATGTTTTTGTTATGATTTTATATATAATATGTAAAAATATGCATAAAAAATGATTTTTTTCTTTCTTGTAATCTTCTAATGTTGAAATATTTTGAAGAAAGAATTGAATCTATCAAAAATATTTTTTAAAAGTTATATATTATATGTAAAATATTCTTTTTATATATCAAATGATGGAAAAAATTTCAAAATCAAAATTAAATAATTTTTGTTTATAAATGAAATTGTATTTTTTTTTTATAATATGATGATAAATTTAATGAGATCTTTTATTGTTATAAAACTTTATAGTGTTACAGAAAAAAATATACAATTAAATTTCCAATACCAATTAAATTTCATAAAAATATATATTTTTTTTTTGATAAATTCAAATCTTAATTATGAAATATTTCACTATTGCAAAATAAGAGAAAATAATTGTATCTTCGAATTATTATTCTTTAGGTTAAGATCATAGTGACAAAAAAAAATAGATTTTAAGCTGGATCTTGCTAGTTTAAAACATCAAAAATTTAAATTAAGATAAATTTATTCTAAAATTCATATTATGTTCAAAATGACTCTTCATTTCTAAATATTTAGTTATAATTTTTATATTATTCTGTTTTATATTTTGAATAGCATTGAGTTACGAATTTAGTAATATTTGATATTTATTTTTAAGTTTTTTTTTATTGTTAGTACTATATAAATATATATATATATATATATATATATATATATATATATATATATATATATATATATACTAAGAAGTTTATCATTTTAAACAGCTAAAATTTTATGTTAGAATAACTTTATTTTAATTACTTTCTAGTGTCTTGCATTTTAGATTTAAAATTTTTTTCTTTTGTTATAATTTTTTAATTATGCAAAATAATGAAAAATATTTTAAACAAACATTATTCAACTTTATAAAAGTTATTTTTTAAAAATTATATATATGAAATAAATAAATGAAATAAATACAAATTAGTTATGGTATTCTGTTCAAAAAAAAATAAGAATGGTCCTCCTATCTTGTAAAAGATATTATTTTATGAAAAGAATTCTTAGGATAAAATTATATTATTTAAAGAAATATATATAATAATAAAATAATTTTTTTAAGCTATTTTTTATGAGATTTCAAATTCATCGATATTTTTTTTAATGAAACTCCATGCTCTTCTTATCTCCGTAGAACAGAAAAAATAAAAACCATAAATCTTATAATAAACCATTCTATCATTTTCTATTCTATTATTTCTATTAGTATTTTTATCTTTCAATTCGAGAAATTTATATATATTTTATTTATACGTTCCATATACATACAGTGTTCAAAATGATAGCTCCTATTAAATCTCATAATAAATAGATTGATATTGATAATTAATAAATCTTGCGGCGTAATTAATGAATATATTACTTTGAATTTATTTTATATTCTAATTATATTATAGATTTGATTGATTGATATCATATTTCAACTAATATTTTTAATATTATTTTAAAATTTTATATATAATGAAATTGAGATTAGAGATATTTTTCTTTATTCAATGTAGCATCTATATAAATGATAAAAAAGAATATGAATATTCTTACTATTGTAAAATAATGAAGAACACTCATCAAGCTAAAATTACTTTACTACATACTTTACATAATATTATTGAGTAAAAAGAGTAGAGAAATTGAAAAAAAAATCAACATACTTTTGTTTTGCAAATATCGCTTATATAAATTATTTGATTTAATTATTATATAAATATTATATAAACGTATAAGTATTATTTTGAACATATGTATTATCAAAATGTCTAAATATAATAAATTTCTTAAATTGAATGATTAAAATAGTTGATAATAAATGATCATAATTTATCATTTTATTTTATGTATCAAAAATATGGATGTCAAATTTTATTAAATTTAAATATTAAATTTAAACAATTGAAATTAGATGCGAGATAGAAAAAGAGTAAAACCATTCTATCTCCATTATCCTCTGCTGTTGCACTTTGTTTTTATCTCGTTTAATTTAACATATATTTAAATTGCTTATAACTTAATAAATAAAATTTAATTAATTTTTATATTAATTTTTGTGTTTATCTTGATCTCTAGAATCAATTTTTCAAAAATTTTCATGAATATATTAATATTTTATATAAATAGGAACTAATTGTTGAGAAGCATATTGACAAGTCTTTATTTTGATAAGATAGGGATAATATAAAATTGATCTTTCAAAACATTTTTTTTTCTTCGTTTCTTATATTAAGCGAATGCTCAATAGCTAGACATTATATCAAATATCAAGTTTTAAGTTTCAAGTTTTGTTTTTAATTTCTTCTTTTTTATTATTTTTATTATTTAACGTTAGTCAAATTATATAATAAGTGAAGAAAGCAATGATGAGATAAAATGATTTTCAAATGAATTCAAATGAAAATAAAGCGAAAAAACGGAATTGTAAGTATAGTAATGAAGATGAAAGAACTAAAATGAAAAGAAATACTGTCTTTAAACTTATGTGATAGTCTATATTATGGATAATATTAATGAACTATTTATAATGAACTATGTTTAGAAGAATAAAAAAATATAAAGTAAAGATTTGTTTATAATGGATTTTGTCCAATAAAAAAAATTTAAGAAATAAATATTTTCGTTTCAATTTACGAAATAAATTCAATCTGCATGATAAATGTAACAATATGTATTTCATTTAAAAATAATAAAAAAACTATAAGTCATTTCTCAAATTTTGTTTTTCAAATGATTCGTTTTTCTATTTTATTTATTTTTTATTTTAATAATTTATTTTTTATTAAAAATTCATTTCAATTTCGACATCTATAATTTCGAAAACAATAGTTTATATACATTTATTATGTATTTATCATATTATTTATATATATTATACATTTGATATTACATATTACAAATTTTGAATTAAATTTTAGAAATCAATAATAACAAAAATTAATAAAGTTTTAAAAAAAACTATTTTTCCTCCAATTTTGATGATTTTGCAATATATTCTAAGAAATCAATATTTTGAATAATTTTTTTTTATACGTATAATGATAACAATCAATCTTAATTTTCAAAATATTTACAAAAAAAAAATTATTATTATTATACATTCATCTATATATACATTTATGATAACATGTGGTATATAAGTATAAAATTTATCTTCCATTAATATAACCATATGACAGTAAATAACTAATATTAATATAAAAGATAGATTTGGTCAAAATCTACTTTCTCATACATTGTCTTGAAATCTCAATTCATACTAAAGGTTGAATATTTGGCGAAAATCATTGCATTTAGTACCTATTTATAAAGAATTTGAACATTGGATTTTTCAAAAAAAATAAAATAAAATAATATTGAGTCCAAAATTATAATGATGTTACATCAATAAATATACATAAAGCTATTATTATCATCATAATTTCAATTACTTACGAGTTGTTTCATATTTTATTTTTTATTATTGCCGATTCGAATGATTGTTAGATAAATGATAAACCGTAAAATCGTATTTTTAATATTTATAATTTACTTACTGAGAGACCAAAAAAAAAAGTTCAAACTTGACGATCAAACTAGACCAAATTTTATGACAGAACATAACGATTCGAAAATTATTAAAAAATGTATAATAAATTATACATGTATAATGTATTATATACAATGTATATAAATTAATGTCTTGGATAAAATTTATTTATTCTGTATGAAAATTATTTAAATTTATATTCGATTTAATATATTTCGATTGTGGCAATCCACATATCATTTATGCATTGCTTGTGTTTTCATCATTGTTTCAATAATGTTGATGCTACAACAACAAAATACAATTTGTATATTTTATATTTGTTATATTTTTTTTTAAGTCTAATAATATTTAATGATCTTTGATATTTAAGCGAAAATCATTAAAGTTATTAAGCAAAAATATTATTTGCTTAATATTATTTACTATTACTCAAATACCACTATAATAAAAAAAAATATAAAAATACACATTAGTAATAAAATTAAAAATTATTCAAAAATATTATTATTTAACAGAATAATTCAAAAAAAACATATAAAAATTCAATATTAATATATCTATAAACACGTAAAAAACAATAATATTGAAAACATGTAATATCGCAAATATAAAGTTGGAACAAAAAAGCTACTTTTTCTCTGATTTTAACGATTTTTAAATATGTTATAGGATGAGATTTTGAACAATTTATTTCTATAATATATATGTTCTGGTATATTTTGCTTATATTTTATATATCATACTATTGTAGAATTTTATCATATATATATATAAACGATTGATTTTAGATATAATTTTCAAGATATTTATAAAAAAAAATTAATTTATAAAATATTATTAAATTATTGTTAAATTATTATATTGTTATTAAATTATTATATATAATTGTTAATATAATATTGCCACAACAAAACAACTAATATGTATAATGAATATGTATAATAAATATATATAATGAAATAGATCAAAAAGTTATTTTCTCAAATATATATCATATCAAATAAATTATGATAAACTTAAAATATCTTGACTTTCACGCCATACCAACCTTGAATATTCTTCAAAATTCATGTATGAGTATTGTTATTCGTTACAATATATATTTGTATAGAACTTATACATTTATTTATATACAACTTCGAATCCACGGAATACAAATATAAAATAATAATCTTGAAGCGAATCGAAATCATTGAAGTTATAATAATAGCGATATTAATTTTATAAGTAGTATCTATTATTTTATTGCAGATTTGAAAGATTCGTGGAATGCTCAAAATCTCTAGATAGATAATGTTTAAATTTGATATTAACTCATTGTGTATTTTGAATATCAGCTGCTATATATTTATATATATATTTATCATAATGTATTTATAAATAGTTAATAAATGACAATTTAAATGCTAATTTTTACAAATGTAAATATATACGTGAAATTCTATGTAATAGTAATAATCTTTTTTTCTAAATACCTCAAAAATTATAATTATGCTTAAGAAATAGCTGTTCAGAATGTCTATAACATATTTAAAAATCATTTAAATCGAAGAGAAGATAGTTTTTTTTATAATTTTAATATCCGCAAATTCCTATAAAAAATTATATTAAATTAGATTGAATTTAAATTAATATTTACTATTTAAAGAATATTTGATATATATACATAAAATAATAATAGTAAGTCGAAAAAAGAAAAAAAACTAATAAATATACAAGAATTTCACGACAAAAAAATAAAAAATTTCAGAAACTCTTTTTAGACTAGAATACTAAATAAAATAATTAAAATAAATAAATAATAAATATCATTCAATTTAAAAAATAATCAAGAAAATATATTTAAAAATGTACACACAGTAATGATAGAATAAAAGAAAGAGATATAAATAATAAAGTCATTATATGATAAATATTGCAATATTATTCAAACGATACGTAATTAAACAATTCATAACAAAATTTTTTAAATAAAATAATAAAATCCATCACAATTTTTGATTTGATTAGATATAGCTTTTTTGTATAATACTATATAAGTATAATACTTATATACTATATAATACTATATAGTATAATAATACTATAATTATAAATAATAATTATTACACTTATATAGCATTTATATAATAACATAAGTTAATACTTTGATAAGGAAAATTTTAAATTATTAAGAAAATTTACAAGAAAAATTAAAGATTTAAAAATTTTTTTGTTGTTCTTCTAAAAAAAAACGAAAATTGATAAATTTATATTTTGATACAAATTTTTTAATTTTCTATAAATAAAAAATGAAACAATTGCTTCAGAAAAAAAATTCGCAACAATACATGTTGAAAAAAACAAAATATAATAATTAAACAAAAAAAAATTAAGAAAAATATACATATAATATATAACATATATAATATATAACATAATAATATTATATATAAGATATGAATTAAAAAGTTCAAAAACTTTTCAAAAATTTATATCAAGACATAATAGAATTTATGATGAAATTCAAAACTATTTCTATAAATATAATATTATTAAAAGCGTTTTTTCTAACTTATAATATATATTTTTATAAATCAATTTCAAAATAATTTTCAAAACATTTTTCGATTATTTTTTTTCGTTTTTTCATGTAGCTGTTGTATCACGATAATGTATATAGTTGTTAATTTAAAAATTCTTAATATAAAATTCGTTATTTGTGCAATTGTCTATTCTTTAAATTTATTATTAGCCGACTTCTTTTTCCATTTTTTTCAAATATTGAAGTGAAATATTTTAAAATTTCAAATAATCAATAAAAATTGAAAAAAGCGAAAGTTGGAAATGATTTGCAAAATTGCAAATATAAAATGTGGATTCAAATAAATTAATTAATAAATGTTTTTAAAAAAAATTTTTAATGATATTTTAAAAAAAGTTCGTTTTCAAAAAGATTTATTGTAAATTTTATTATATCTTGAAATAAATAATTTATGATAAAAGTTTTTAAACTGTTTGATCATATCTCATATTATCATATATGTATATATATCATATAATAAGGAAGAAAAATTTGTGAAGAAAATATCATCAAAAAAAAAAACAATAATAAAAGAATATATAATAAAAAATTAAAAATTAATAAGATTAAAAATACTATTGGCAAAATAAATTATATTTAGTATACAAATGTATATAGATAGACCATATAATAAAAATGATATATTACATGATTACATTAACTACATAATATCAATAAAAATATACGTACTATAAATATAAAATTTTTTTGCAATTATTAAAGCAAATGCATGATATAAAAAATGAATCAATATATTATAGATTATTATTTCACAATAAATAAATCAAAAATAAATAAAATAAAATATCGATTCCAAATACTTTTCTTAAAAAAATATTCATGTGACATATATTACAGAATAAAGAATAAATCACAAAAAAATTATAATAATAAGTAACAAACTTTCTTTATATAAAATTTAAAACATCAAAAAAAAAATATACAAAAACATTATACATACAAACAAGTACAGCATTAAATATAAAGACAAATACAACTCAAATCCATCATCAATATGCATTGTTATATCATATATGTCTGATGGCACAATTTCAATATCACTTGTTAATTCTTTTAATCGTACTATTTAGATCAATGCCAAAAAATTAAATCTTTTAACCGACATCACAAACAAATAAAAACATAAATCCCGAAACAAGAAAATAAATTAATGAAGTAAATTACTGAAATGTGGAACAATTTAATGAAACAAAAAAATTTAAAATAAAGATTAAAATTTCTTAACTTTAATATAATACACACATAACAATAAAATATATTAATAATTTTATGACAAGCAATCACATCCATATTATAAAAGAGTTATATGTATATAATAAACGAAATAATATATAATAAACAAAATCTTATGTAAAACAATAAAAAACATAATAACAATAAATGAAAAACAATAAATTCAGAATTTTAAAATAAAAATATAAGAAAACATAGTGAAAATAATGAAAATAATTTAATTGATTGAAAAGGAAAATAAAAATACACATAATATTGCTATATAAAAGCATACATAAAAAATTCTACTACATTCTATATAATTTGAAACAAAAATCAATTATCTATAATATAAAAATAAAAAGATATAAAGAAGCAAAAGAAGGAAGAAAAGAAAATGATATATTCTGAAACAATGAAAAAAAATTCTATAAAAATATCATGCAACAAAGAAAATAAACATATAAGAATAAAATTATGATTTCCAATAACATATGGAATAAATTAGCTACATGCAATAATGAAAATAAAAAAAAAATGTGCAAAGCATTATAATCAAATATTATAATCAAAACAAAATTTCAGAAAATAGAAATTTTCATAAATATATAATTAAAGACTAAGCATTAATAATATATAAAATATAACTATTCAAATACAAACTATTTATATAATAAATAATCTGAGTATAAGAAAAATAGTAATATAATAAAAAAAATTATGACATATGAAATCGAAAAATCAAAATATCTAAAATACCTTCAAATCATTGTTCTATTACTTGTCTATAAAATATATATATAATATATAATATATAATATATAATATAATATATAAAAATATAATCTCATTAATTATTAATGATACACATATATATATATACAAGATAATGATAGAGGAACAAAAAAGCTATAAAAAAAAAAGAATTAAGAATGTAAAGAACAATATATAAAATAAATAAAATAATAAATGAAATAATATCTATATTATTATACATATAACTCTAATTACAACTCCAAAAATATAAATATAATTACAAAAAAGTTTTTGATTCTGTTTCATATAATTAATTAAAACAAATATCAAAAATATTATAATTATAAATATACTAAGTTTCAAATATGATTATAAAATTCCTCAATTAAATTATACAATTATAATTATATCTTATATAATGAAGAGATGGAGAATAATGATATAATTTAAAACGAAAAATATGGATCCAAGTATCAACAAAAATAAAATTTAAATATGAAAAGACATCTTCCAAAGTGATTCATTGATTTTGCATATGTTAAAATCCAGTTTCAAAATTTCTTAATAAAAAAAAGATAATTTTTATAATACAATATAATTTTTATAATACAAAATAGAAAAAAAATATGGTATATCATAAATTAATTTATACTAAATTTTGAAACTTAATACTTACACAAATAAAATAGTTAATTAAAAATAATGATATTAGTAAAATATCTTATTGGATTTTGAAATAAAAAAATTAAAATATTAAAAATCGAAAGGAAAAATAAACTCAAAATAAAATAAAAAAAATATGAATAGCGAATTCATAGATTAAGATTAAAATTTCAATAAAATAACAAATATAACACAACAATGAACATAATTAAAACAAAAATATAAAATGTAAATATCATTTATATTACAAGCAAAACTCAATTCCAAACACATCAATATCTATAATTTTATATCTAATATACATTTAAAATTATTAAATGAACAATTATAATAAATATTGAAAATATAAATTTATAAAATAAACTAAACCATACATAATATATAGAAAATGCAATATTTTAAGATATATAAACTTTATAGATAATAAGGAAAAAAAATTAATAAACATCAATGAATTATGATGCAAAATAATCTATAAAATTATTTTTATAATAAACATAATAATTAATTACATATTATAATTGTAAAATATATGCCATTGATTAATCAAATATAACAATATAACAACAACAATAAAAACTATATAGAACAGAAAATCATATACTGGATCTTTATAATCTGTATGCAGGCAATATTATTATACCATGTATTAATTATACATAGAATAAAATATATATATAGAGTTCATTAAAAAATAACTATATTCCAAGACAAAAGATTTAAAATTATATAAAAATGTTATTAAATTTTTCAATTAAGAGCTGCATAATGAAATTAGCATTAAAAATTTTTTAAATTGATTTCATGCATTATTAATCATATGTTGTAAGTTACATAAAATGTTAATAAACTATTTTCATTAAAAGTATATTTTATCACATATTAATATTATTTAATTAAACAATTCAAAGGCATTATTTTAACTAATAATAAAATATTTTTTGAAAGATGCTTTTTAGAATTTAAAGATTTTTCTCTTCATTTTTTTTTAATGAAGTAATTTAATAACTTTCTGTATTTCTATATTTATTTCTATTATCAAATCAAATAACTTATTAAAAATATTTTTTTTCTATTTTAAATAATAATTATGAGATTTGCAAGACTTTTTTTCATTAAATATTTGTTTCATATTTATGATTATTTGTACAAATAATATCTTATAAAAATATATTATTGCAATATTATCAAATATACATCAATATCATTCAAGCCTGCATATAGTGAATACTTTTATCTTTACATTCTTTCTTCATTTCATATTCTTCTATCAAAATTCACAGATCTTAATAATAATATTAATACATGTTTACAAATAAATATTTTTAATATTTAATCAAATAACTTTCAAAGTATAATATGTTTTTTTCAATACTTTTAATTTTTTTCTATATATTATTATATTATATTATTTTTCTATATATTGAATCATAATATATTGAATCATAATAGAAAAATAATAGAAAAAATGTTTTAAATAAATATTATTAAATTTGATAATAGTTATGTAAATATTAAGTGATTAGTATGCCATTTTGTTTAAAAAAAAAAGAAAGAGCTTTAATTCCAATGAACATCTCTAAAAATTTTTTTATATATTATATCCATCTAAATAATTGATTCCTTAAAATATTTAATTTAATATTAAATAATAATTAAATAATAAAAAAAATCGTAATATCTGCACTAATTTTAACACTTTATGTGACTCTTTTTATATTTCAATCATATATTATAAAATTATAAATTCAATTTAAAAGTTAAGCAAGTTTTTTTTTAATATATTTATGTGACATATTTTTTATGTAATTAAAAATATATGAATCTATATATTATTTCAAAAACAATATATATATATATATACATATATAATTATTATCTATCTTACATTTGGATCTTCTGTAATGGCATCCATAGTCATAGTTTGATTCGTGCTCAAATTTCCAGATGAGATATTTCGTATAGATTCTACATTTGCATTTGAATCGTGAAATGAGACTCTTTTAACGGATGTTGTTTGCGGTTGAGATGCTAATATTATATTTGATATATTTGCATTATTTGATCTGAGCGTATTTTGCTGTGACATAACCGCAAAACTAGAACCTCGTTCTGGAGGCAAAGGCGCATCATTGATACCATTTTGTGTAGCTATTAAAAGATATACATAAAATATCATTATTTTTTTTTAAATGGATTTATTAGATAAATTGATTTCTTATATAAAAAATACTTACGAGATGCATTTGATCCGTTAATAATTAAGCTATCCAATCGCAACATATTAGAATGCAATAATTGTTGAGTTTTAAGATGGGATTGCGATTGTTGCGAATGATGTTGCTGTTGATACATTTGCTGTTGTTTATTAGTTTCTTCCTCTTTTTTCAATTGAGTATCATCGAAATCTATTTGTTTTCGTTTAATTTCCTCATGTCTACGGTGCATTTCTTTTTCTTCATTGGATTGAGACAAACCAAGAGATTTTTGAGAAGAAGTCAAATGAATCAAGGATGGCATTGAAATTTGTCCTATATTATTTTGCATTTGATTAGTATGTTGATGTTGAAAATCTGAAGATAAAAGTGAACTGGAATTGTCTTGTTGTTGCTGTTGTTGCTGCAAACAAGTAGTTGTAATATTTTGTGTACATTGTTGAAGAGTATTATTTCCGTGTGTAGTTACAACATTCATAGAATGCATCGGAGATCCACCGAGAGATCGAGAAAAATGATTTCCTTTAGAGGATTGGTTTGTTACATTAGTCTTAGATAAATTGGAATGTTGCTCTAATGAATTATTTCGATCTTGCATCACTGTTGTTTGAAATAAAGATTGCTGAACTCTTATATTTTCAGTATCTAAATCATTACTTTCTTCATCATCATCTTGTTGATTAGCTATTTCTTCGGCTCTTTTTTGAAAATCTCTTTCCAATTGAAGAGCTCGCAATTGTTCCTCTTGTTGCGATGTTCTATGAGATAGTGCACTCAATTCCGCTATTTGTTGATCTCTCCATTGTCTTGCAGCTTCTCTTCTGCGTGCCTGTTCCTAAATGATGATAATAATAATAAAAAGATAAAAATGAAAAAGAAGAAAAAAATAATGAAAACAATACGAATAACTACAATAAATAATAATAATTCAGTTAAAAAATATGAAAAATGTATTTTATTGTATTTATTATAATTATTGTATATGAAAAATAATTTTATTTTGCACTTACTCTCTCTTTTTCTTCTCGTTGCCATGGATTTGAAGCACTATATTGATATTGACGTGGCTGTAATGTAGTACCTGTTGTATTTGTTGGATAATATCCTCCACGCGGAGGATCTTGCATACTTGCAGTGTATCTAGATGAATAATAATATTTTTATTTTTTAATTTACTTTTAAATACTATTATTATTTCATTACCTTGAATCCGATTGTTTATTATAGAGAGGATGAGTTGAAGTGCTTGGAGGTGGCGGTGGAGAACTTTCGGTAAATCCTTCTTCTGGTAGAATAGGTCGTATAGGAATTTCATTTGAAATTGAAGTTCCTTCTGGTGCAGTTTGCATTCTATTTATTCCATTTTCATCATTATAGAATTCATTTTGTATCTCTGGATTACTATTCAAACAATACTGCGATCCAGCAACATGTTGATTTTGATCTGTATATAATTTTCCAATATCTCGAATATTTTGATCTCTTCCATAATCGTGTAATGTCCCATTTAATTGCATACGAGTTAAGTCATTTTTTCCTCTTGACGATAACATACCAACATGTCCATATTGGATATGTCCAAAATTTTGTTGTTGTATATTGTGATGTTGATGCTGATGTTGATGTTGGTGTTGATATTGATGCTGGAGTTGTAGCTGATGTTGATGTGAATGTTGGTGTTGAGATTGAGATTGAGATTGATGTTGATGAGTATGTGAAGATTTTCCATATTGAACCATATATGAACCATATTGTGCATCCAAATAATTATAACTCGAAGGACCGGTTTGTCTGGATGTTGAAACTGATGTGGATATTGTTATCGGTGGACTTGATCCCAAATTTGGTTGCGAACCAATAGATTTTGTTGGTCGAACAACAGAACTAATCGATGATTGAACAGATGTATTTGTTTTTAAATTGTAAGTAGATGGTCGGTATTGATTCAATGGAACTGAAATTCCACCTCGTAACTCGCGTCTTCTGACTTCTTCTTGCATTTCTTGAAGTTTCGCTTCTTGACGTATTATATCTCGAGATGATTGAGATCTTGGAGGTGCTGTGCAAGCTTGTTGTTGCGATTGACCAGTATTATCAATATAAGATTGTTGTTGAGGTTGAGGTACATACGAGGATATTGGACGGTCTCTAGTTTGATTCATTTCAAACACTCCTGGACGATTTAAAGAATTTTGCGAACCTCTCAAATTCTTTTGTAATTGAAGAGGAGTTCTATAATTTGAAGAAAGAAAAAAAAAAAGAAGAAATCACAATAATCATAAATAACATGATCGTCACAAATTAATTTTTAACATCAATAATTAAATAAAATTAAAATAAAAAAATGTAAATAAAAATATATGAAATGAATACTAAAACAAAAAAAAAATAATATATATGAAAAAAACAAAATTTAAACTATTTATAATAAGGATGATTTCTTCAATTTTAATAATTTTGAAATAGATATATTATCAAAGACAACATATTGAATAATTTTTTTGTATAATTTACTTTAAGATAAAATATGTTTAATATCATAAATAAATGTCATGGATTTTTTCTCAATAAGCTTAATTTTGATATAAATAATATGTTGCTCTTCGAATTAACTTACAGAAGATTTAATGAATCTATTGATTACTTCTTTCTCATATCGATAAATAATTTTGAAAAATAATATTGAAAAAATATTTTGAAAAAATATATGTATTTTTTAAATATATATATAAATATAATTGGCAGTCGACTTTAGTTTTTGATTTATTTGCAAAAATCTTTCGGTATTATATATTAAATTTTTTCTATTCATATATATTTGTAAAAATGCATGTAGCAATATGCGATTATTACTTTTCTATTATTTATATAAACACAATGTAAAAACACAACACAACAATGTAAACAAATGAATTAATATCATTAATATTTATTATTCATTTATAGTAAATTTTGGCATTCACCAAAATGTTGCAAATGTTTCTACATACGCTGATACAAATACAAATATATAAAAAATATATAAAAAATTGGATATATTTATACTATTAAAAAGTTTTTTATGAATATCTTGGAATCTATATTATAATATTTAGATTATTATTTACATGTATAAGAAAAACTTATTCAAAATGATATATTTAAAATCTATTTCAAATTCATTCAATCAATAATGATCGTAAAGTAAATCTTACATATATTAAAAATCATTAAATTAGTAAGATCATCTTTATTGTAAACAATTTATAAAATAAAGAAAAAAAATAGAAAAAAAGAATAGATAGAAAGAAAAAGAAAAAAAGAGACAAAAAAATAAATGAGAAAAGTTATTAAAGAAAACGGAAATTTCTTACCTATCATCTAAATGTTGAGATGGATTATGCTGTTTAGTTGTTGCATCTTGATTACGATAGATACTCAAATTTTGATAAAATCTTTCAACTTCGTTACCTTGAAGAATGTTCGAATTTGTTCCACCATTCACATTTGTATCATTGTGATTCGATGTATGATCAGGATTTAAATTTGGTGACGATTGTTGTCTAGTTACGAGACCATTCGATGATAAAGTTCCGATTCTTGTCGAATCATGTAAATTATGACTCGAACTATATTAGGAAATATAACAATATAATATAAAAAGAAAGAGAAATATAAAAAAATCAATATAAAATTAAATTATTTAAAAATAAAAAAATAAATGAATAAATTAAAGAATATAAAAATTATAATGATGTAAATTTTAAAAGAAAAGATTTACCGAGAACGTAATGATGTTGAACCGCTGATTGTGGCCATTGGTGGAGGTGGCTGCGTAACTGGAGGTGTGACACTATTGCTTGAAGATGCTCTACTGTAACCAGGATTGAATACTTCGTGCTGTTGTTTTCCATCTGTTCCTACATCTATTTTATATAAACATATAACATTAATTTAAAATTATTCTTTAAAAGTATTAATATACTTAAAAAGTATTAATTTCAGTCATATAATTGATATAGGTCTTATAAAATACATATTTTTTAAAATTTTATTAAATGTTCAAATAAAAAAGTTTTGTAAAGTTTAGTTTTCTCAAAATGAATTCAAATCATTTAATCAAATTTTAAAAAATTTTGTTTTAAAAAATGTGTTAATTACACGTGTCTTTACTGCATACATTGCTATGGAAAATTTCAATAATAACAAATTCAAACAACATCAAAAAGATATGACAAATATGATATACTTATTATATAAAATAGAAAAAACATAAAATTAAAATAAAATGAAAAATATAAAAATATAAAAAAAATTATATACATATATATTTTATATATATATATATGTAATAATACAAATATTTATATTCTTTCTTCTATAATATAATAAGTATCTACTTACTGTGTAACGCTGGCACTGATTTGCTAATATGCATTTGTTGTTGGGGTGCAGTTATATCGCGTCCAAGTCTAGATGGTAAATCTCGTTCGCTCATGCGACGAGATCCTGTAATAGTTACAATACATAAAAATATATTTTTGTAATATCTTAATATATATATATATAAAATATATAGGAAATGTACTTGAAATCATATAATATAAACAAATAGTAATATATTCTAAAGTGATTCTATATTCTGCAAAAAAAAAAATTTTTTGTTTAATACTTTAAATAAATTAAGTAAATTAAGTTTAAAAAGTTTTCACATATAAGTGATTTCTTGATTAGAATGAAATATGTATTATTTGTAGAAAATTCTACAAATAAAAAAAAACAAAATCTTAAACAAAAAAATATTTTTCTTTTTCTACTATTTATTTTTGGATACAGAATCATCAATTATATCATATGATTTCGGGTATATTTTATATATATATACAGCAGAGAAAATATTTAAAACAAGCATAAATATCTGAATTAACAGATAATATCTCTCAAATTGTACATATCACAATATCAAAACTATTTTAATTCTATATAAAATATTTCATTGTACAAAAATAATTTATTAAATATTAAGATACATAACAAAAAATAGATCCACTTGAATTTAATTGCAACTCTAGAATTAATTAGCCAATTTAATTAAATTTGATTATTATTTTAGCATTTGCTTTAAATATTAAAGAGTATATAGTATTTCATTTTATATATAATATATCATTTTATGTAATTTAAATCCTCATTCAAATTTTAAAGAAAATGAATCTCAAATTTTTATAAATTTATAGAAATTTCGACTTATTAAAATTTTTATTTTTATTTTAAATAAAAAAAATTTAACAAAAATTGTACAAAAAATATTTTATAAAGATTAATAATGTTTCAATTGTAATTAACTTAAAAAAAATTCAATTTTTTAATTTGTGAATTATTATATAATCATTTATATGTATATGTATATGTAATCATAAGATTGACGAAAAACAATTAATTTCTATGGACATACAGAATATTAATATATTTATGAGATATTCTAACGAGAATCTAAAAGACAAAACAAATATAAATATATATAATATAAAAATATGTCAATTGAGGCTTATTTATTAAATTATAAGTAAATAAAGTTTACATTAAACGAAATAAGATACGAATAAAGCAAAATAGCTTTTATTTTATTTAATTATTTCATTTAATATTAAAAAATATATCATATTTTATTTAATATTTAATAACATTTTATTTTATTTAATATTATTAAAATTATTTAAATAATATATATATAATATATAATAATATAACTAATATTTTGGAGTATTTAAAAAAAAATCTATTCGAAAAAATTATTTTTAATGTAAAAAAAAAAAAAGAAAAATAAACTCCAATAGTAATTAAAAAATACTATTCTATTTAAAAAAAACATCAAATACGGATTTACCAATAGAAATAAATATGGAAAAATCTGCTCAACAGGGGACATTATTTCTTTTAATTTCTCTTAATTATATTATCTTCTTGAATAAAAAATTCAATCTGGATGATTTTATACACTACTAATATGGAATTTTGATTCAATGATAATTTTTGGTTCATCATCAATAATTTTGACATTTATCGATATTTATTCATATAGATTCACAATGTCAAAAAATACTTGCGGAATATTTTCCATTATACTTGTGATATTTCTTATCAACTAAATTAAAATTTATGCACTTATTAACTATTAAAAATTATACACAATAATATACATAATAATATATAAATTATACACATCAATAATTCGATAGTTTACTTTTTTATAAGTATTAGGCAATGATTTTTAAAATCACCATTAAAAATAAACTTTCATCTATAAATGAAAGATCTAATGAAATCTCTTGATCTTAACTCAAGAATTTTTAAAATTAACATGTACGTATATGATAATTGTCGGTAATTTAATAATAATCGAATTGAAAATTACAAAATTGACAACCTGGAATTGCGTCATCCGAAACGAAAAAAAAATTGCAAAATTTAGTTGAATTAATAATGAAGAAGATGTATTTTATTAATAAAAATTAATAAAAAATTGAAAACTTATAAAATAACTGAAGATTAATTTATTTTTTTTAAATTATAATTTCTAATTTATTAAAATTTTCGTTTTTCAGCAAGTGAACAAGTATTATTTTGTTGTAGTCAAAAACCATACAAATTATAATATTATAAATTATTTACTGTACAAAAATAGAAATAATAATAATAACATTGTTTATTTTATTAACAAAAAAAAACATAGTAAGTCAATTACAAAAAATTGAAATAAAATTGAAATTTTTGAAAATTACAATAATTTTTCATCTATAAAAGAATTATTACTATCATACTATAATCCTTCCTATGCCACCTAATTCCTATAAGATTTTGTCCATATTTTAAAAAATATAGAAAAATAATATAGATAAATATAAAAATAAATATAGAAATATTATAAAAATATCAAAAATGATCAAATTACATTCATTATTTTAAGCTATTAGTTGTGAAATATTTAAATATCCAAATAAATATAATTAGATATCACATAATATTACATAATATATGATATGATATCAGAACGATGAATGAAATCTCAATTAAGGATTCAATCTCTTTTCAATTATTTTCAATGAGTTAATATTCCCAACAATGAAGAAAATTAAATGATATATAAAATTTATGTTTAATAACAATATAATATAAATATTTATATTGAATAATAATAAAAATATTTAAGAGAAAAGAAATATGAGAAGAATTTAGGATTTGATTTAACTGAGATTTTATTATCAGCAATCCGAGATTTTTTGTCTTTATTCAAAACGTCTATTTATCTATTTTCATTTTTTACATGATTTAATTTCATTTAAACATTTCTATTTTATATTGAATAAAAAAATGAATCGATTTCATAGATATAAATAATTATTGTATATTATAATATACAATAATATATAATATATACGTAAATAATTATTATAATATAAATAAATATTTATAAAGTTTGAAAATTATCATTTTACTTATTTCGAAATAATTATATAAATACATTATATAATTATATGTACATTGAAAAAATATAATTATAAAGCGCACATATAATATTTATTTTTACATAAATTATTTTCGATGTATCATTATTGGCAATATTAATAGTAAATCACCAAAAACAATCGGATTCTTGAATTCTTTTCTAAAAATTCATCTCATCGCTCCCGATATCAAATTTCATGAAATTTCATAAATAATTTTCAATTAAGATTTATTTGTAAACACTACTGGGTTTGAGATCAATTAGAATCCTTTCAAATTTCTTTGCCATATGATTGAAAATAATATGAGGTTAATTGATATTTGATAAAAAAAGTTATTATTATCTAAAATTTTTATTTATCATAATTATTATGTAAAAGAAGTCCAAAAATTTACAGAGCAATATATGAGATATAAACAAATATATAATATAAAAATAAATAATTAAACATAAATAATTATATAAAATAATATATAAAATATATATAAAATATATATAATTATATTTTATATATAAAATATATATAATTATATTTTATATATAAAATATATAAAATATATAAAATAAATATAAATATAAATAAATGTTTTAATTAAAATATTTTTTATTTAAATATATATATATTATTTTATTTAAACTTATATATTATATTAATGTATAATAATAATTACTTAATATATTTTATTATTATTTTTAATATTTTTATTATTATTAATATATATTAATAATTATTTGATATATTATATATATATATATTCGATATTATTAAAACTTTTATGTCTATATATATGATGCAATAAAATTCTTCCAAAATGTATAATGACTGTAGTTCTAATTAAAATAAAATTTAAAGGATTAAAGAAAAGAAAAAAAAGAGATCCTAAATAGATCCTAAATCTAAAATTTTATTTTGAATTAATTTCTGAAATAGATAATAAAAAAAATTCTCAGTACAATATATTGCATACAATTTTATCTAGATGTTATTAATATAACTATCTTCATATTACAGATCATCATCGCATTGAATGTAAGATGGATAATCGATGACATAATACAATAAATATCGACTTTACTATGTACTATTATTGTAATTTCGTCCAAAGAATATTTTTTATCTGCAATATGATTATTTTGTTTTAAACTATATTATATTTTGAAATCAATCTATCGATAAAGTTACAAAAATGGATAGGGTATAAGCTCGCAATATCGATATATAATAATATATAATATATAATATATATAATACATAATAAAACGATTATTTTTATTATTATTATTTTTGTCACTCATTTTAATTTCAGTGATTGAAATATGTTGGATTTCAGTAAATATATCACATAACATAGTTACTTATTGCAATAACTATTCAAAATATGAACATTCTTATTCAAATATAAAATAAAAATAGTCATATAAAAATAGAAAAATATTAGTTATATTTTTCCTGCCATTGATAAGCGACTAGTTATGTTAGTGCAATCATCGCCGATATTTTACATATATCATAAATGCTAGGATTATTGTTATTATTTAATTTGATGATCACATAGTTATTGACTATTTAATTTGATGACTATGATTTTTATTGCTTATTATAAACTTTTATTTCGTCTTAGGTATAAGAAAAATTCAATGTACTGTATCGAAAATTTTTAAATTAATATCTTGGAAACTAATAAAAACACAAAACTTAAATTTTAACTTTAAATCTTAAATTTTAAATTTAAAGTCCTTTTCCTTTGTTTTTTTTTTTTTTTTTTTTTAATTCATCATTATCATTTATCAATTAGAAGCATCTACTTTTTAGAAGAATATCCTAACTTTCTTCGATTATTCTAAATATAAAATTTCTAGATATATATATATATATATAAAACATAAACTTTTGGTCTCCTGATTGTAATGAATTTCGTTGCGATCTGCCTCAGAGATTGTAACTATTTTTTAATTACATTGTATTATATAATTACAAAAAAGTACATTATTATATATACTTATATTGAATTTTTATGCCTATAGGATGACATATATTTAGAGATAATTTTAATACAATATAAAAAATAATATTAAAAATATATCAAATAATTATTATTATATATTAATAAAATATAATTTTATAAATTAGTGATAAATTAATATAAATTAAGTAAATATATAATAAATAAAAAGTATAATAATTATTACACATATTATACATATTAAAATAAAAAGTTAAAATATATTTATTTACTTTAAAATCTGCTTATTGCTCTGCAAATTTCTGGAATTATTTTACATACTATAATGAACTATAATGAAACAATATTTTAATAGTAAATTTTAGATCGACATAAATTCTTGTTATCAAACATCAATCATATAGCAATCAAATTTCTTCAACAAATACAATATTACAGTATATTTTTTTTAAATATATGACCAAATCAAATTTAAAATAAAATCAATTGTTCTTTTTATGTTTATACATTCAATTAATCTTTTGATTTATTTTGGTTATTAATTTTTTAAATAATGATATATAAGAAAATTTTCTTAATGAATTAATTTTTTATTTTATGATATTGTGTGCTATTTTTTTCACTTCTATATATAAATATTATATCTTAAAAATATAGAACATCCGTAAATTGTAGATTCTTGAGATAATTTTTCAATATTTTCCTTTATATAAATTTTTATTACGGATTTGTTAATAAGTTATTAACAAAAAATATTGAGAAAATATTGAGAATGGATTCCTGCGCATAGCCTAGTTAAATCGCGATAATTAGTTACATTACTATCAATCAATCACAACTAAATCCAAGAAATATATTTCGAAAAAAATATATTAAATATAACAAATATTTTTATTTATAAAAAATTATATGAATCATGAAATATCATGAAAAATGAAAAAATAATTAAATAAATATAAATAATATTTAACATACTTCCAACAAAAATTTTTGTAAAAGAAAATGTTATTATCTTAAAAATTTCCACTTTACGGATATTCCAACATTTTTTAAACATATATAAAGTAATTGCTATATTAATTGTAATTCTTTTTTTTTTGAAAAATATTGATTATTTTATTTACTTCGAAATCTTATGTAATATTAATAATAAATAATATGTAGATTGTTCATAAAATTTTAAGTCATAAACAAAGATATAATTTCGAACTAATCAAAAGATGTATTTCAAAATAAATTTTATTGTATAAATAATTTTAAATCAAGACTCTACACTATATATATGTACAAATCAAATCAAAACATTTCGTGTTAGAATAAATAATATTGATTTTTACAATGATTGCGTTTTTATACATTGATGAATATATGTCCGCACAATTATTTGCATAGATTTTTATATGAGATATATTACATTGCATGTGTTTCTTTCTTCGGAAAGAACACAAATTTGTCAAAATGATTCTTGTTTGCTCATTATTTGTTTTTAATTTATGAATGGTGAAGCGAATCTTAGATTTATATTTCTTTGAATTTTTTTTTTTTGTTGAATTTGCCATTGCTATACAATATAATCAAATATTGACACATATTTTTTTTTAATTTATAAAAACTTTAATTGTTATAATATATTATTAAAAATATAATAAAATATATTTAATAAAAAATATATATTACTATTATATTATTTAAAATATATTTGAAATATACAAGATAAAAAAAATAATCGGATCATATAAAAAATTTTTGTCGCAAAAATGACATTGACATAAATTTTCAAGATCAAAGTTTTTTTTATTGTATCATATAATATTCGTTTAGCGAAGAACAAAAGTCTCAAGAAATCATAAATCGCAAATGAATTGTTCTTTTGAAAAAGAAATCTAAAATTTTATAAATTATTTTATTCAATATTTCTATGTTTTTATTGTAATATAAATATATTGGGTTGGCAACTAAGTAATTGCGGATTTCAGTTGAAGTTGATGACGACCTAATCAAAGCAATAATCGATTCGGATCGTCACAGTAACTCGTGAGATTGCAGAGAAGCTTCATGTATCACATACATGCATTGAAAACCACTTAAAACAATTTGGCTATGTTCAAAAACTCGATACATGGGTTCCTCACGAATTGAAAGAAAAGCATTTAACGCAACGCATTAACAGCTGCAATTTGTTAAAGAAACGTAATGAAAATGATCCATTTTTAAAACGACTGATAACTGGCAATGAAAAATGTGTTGTTTATCAAGCGGAAAAGATCGTGGAGCAGGCCACGTGAACCAACTTAAACAACATCAAAAGCTGGTATTCATCAAAAGAAGGTTTTGTTATCAGTTTGGTGGGATTGGAAAAGGAATTGTCTATTTTGAACTCTTACCACCCAACCGAACGATCAATTCTGTTGTCTACATTGAACAACTAACGAAATTAAACAATGTAGTTGAAGAAAAGCGGCCCGAATTGACAAATCGAAAAAGTGTTGTATTCCATCATGACAATGCAAGGCCACACACATCTTTGGTCACTCGACAAAAATTATTGAAGCTTGGTTGGGATGTTTTGTCACATCCACCATATAGTCCTGACCTTGCACCATCTGATTATTTTTTGTTTCGATCTTTACAAAACTCCTTGAATGCTAAAAATTTCAATAATGATGATGATATCAAATCATACCTGATTCAGTTTTTTGCTAATAAAAACCAGAAGTTTTATGAACGTGGGATTATAATGCTGCCTGAAAGATGGCAAAAGGTCATTAATCAAAATGAGCAACACATTACAGAATAAAGTTATTTAGTTCCATGAAAAAATTGTCTTTGATTTTCTAAAAAAAATCCGCAATTATTTAGTTTCCAACCCAATAATATAATATGCAATTGATGAGCTAATTAAATATTATAATATATTTTTATAATTTAGCTTACAAAATATATGAAAATTCAATGGGGAAAATAATTATGTTCAGAAGAAATATCAATTATCAATATAACTCCCATTAGTTAAATCAATAATTTATTGATCAAAAATTAATATTTTGTTAATTTAACACTCATCAGAGATTGAAATGAAATATTATTCTTATTGATAATAGTTCAATAAATAGAAATAAATTAAAAGAAAAAATCATACACATAAACTTCAATTAAACGATCTCACAACTTGACAAAATTCCTGCTATTATTTCAGATTATTCAGATAAAATGGAATGATTCAGATAAAATGCAAATCATGCTTTTTGAAAAAATTTTATGTATTATTCCCAGAAAAAAAATGATAAAATTTGAGTTTCAGCAGATCTTTTGATTCATAATTTAATGTATTTTTCAAAGATTGGTAAACAAATTAACTAAAATATTATAGTGTTGTCTATATCATCGTATAAATTATCGGAATTAAATAAATCAGTTCAATATTATAACCTTAATGATTCTTGCTCAAGTATTAAAAATAAAATTCTATTCCAAATTCTATCATTCTTTTTATTCTAAGAATAATACATATTTCAAAAAGTATAATTTCCATTCCAAATTATGTAATTCATTAGCAGAAATCAAGTTGTGAAATTATTTAATTGAATATTATGTGTACAATTTTTTTTCTTTGATTTATTCCTATCATTGAGCTATTTGTGACAAGAACAATATTTCTTTCATTATAAAGTTAATCTGATCTCTAATGAGCGTTAAGATAACATAATATTAATTTCTAATCAATATTGATTTTAGCATATAATAGAAGTCACATCGATATTGATATTTCTTCTGGACATAATTTTCATTAAATTTCGATATTTCGTAAGTTAATATGTAATATCTAATTGATTTATGAATTGCACATCATTTACATTCCAATATTTCAATAAAAATATAAAAATATTGAATAAAATAATTTATAAAATTTTAGATTCATTTTTAAAAAAAAGAACTTATTTATTTGAGACTTATTTTTTCTTTAAATCTTTTGTTTTTCATAACGATATAATGCAATAAAAAAAAAATTTTTGATTTTTAAAATCTATGTCAAATCTGTCATTTTTGTGGCAAAAATTTTTTATATATCTTCATTGATCTAGAAATATAAAATTAAAATCCAGAGATATGATAGCTATGATATTTAATTTTTATACCTGTACATATTTTTAATGTAAAGTTTTAGTTAATAATATAATTAAAACTATTTTTATATTGAAATGTTTTAGAATATATAAGTAATCATTTTTAAATTTTTTATTTTTTATACGGTTTATTTTTTATTTGTTTAATAGCCGAAAAAATATTATAAAATTTTTGAATATTTAAGATATATTTTTTTATAATTAACTATTTTTTATAATTAACTATTTATTACTATTATTACTATCTCTATATAAAAAAATAAAATCATTTTTTATTATATTCTGATGATCAATTTTGAGATGATCATATTTATGAGAACGTAATTTATATGAAAACGCATTCATTGTAACTATAATTTATCTTGATTAACAATTAAAATCAATTGGAATTATTTTGAATTTCTATTCTGTATATGAGATCAGGATTTAATATACGAGATATATTAAATCCCATTGCTAATTAAACATTAAATATTTTACTTATAAAATCCAATAGTTTTACTATTAACACATATGTATATTTCTACGATGCACATATATTAACATACATTTGCTAATAATAAAAATGTGTAAATGAGTAAATAATAAATGTGTACGTATGTAAATGAGTATAATAATAAATAAATAATATTTTAATATTGTATTAAATATTGCTTAAACATGCATCATGTGTTTATATTATTTACATATATATAGCAAAAGCAAAACAGTAAACATAGAATATAAATAAAAGCAGACTTGGAATAGATAAAAAAATAATGAAGTAATTATCAAATTGGTTCATAGAATTACATTCTTGTATTTAAGCATAAATAAATTGTGAATTAAAAAAATGTAAAATATACTTAAAAATTATAATAAAAATTAAAGTTTTAAAGAAAAAAGTAAAATTTATCGATAAATTGGTTCTTTATTGATTTCAATGATTTAAAATATATTATTAAGAAAATTATTTTGAGCAACTTTTTCTTATATATATAAAAATAACTTCTTATATATTCTAATATATATATTTATTTTTTTAATATTTAATATTTAATATACATATTTTTTTTGATATTTTTTTAATATATAATATTTAATATAAATAACAATTGACTTTATTTCCTGAAATATTAACAAAAATCTTTCAATATTATATAAGATATTTATTCATTAGCCAAGTTTTTTTTCTAATCATAAATATTAAAAAAAGAAAGAGGAAAAATTTGTTTTTGCTATTTTTTTATAATCAATATAATGGCCTATATTATTATAAATTTACCATATATTATAAATTTTACAATATTTTTTGACAAATAAAAGTGATTTTTAATTTAATTTTTAATTTTCTAGATGGAATAATGTTTATTTTTTATGTCATGTGAAAACAAATATCAAAAAAAATTTCTCTATGTCATATAGAAAATAACCATTATAAAAGATTAAAAGTGAAAAAAATATTTTGAATAATATGTATCAATGAATTATAAAAACCAGAAAAACATTTTTAATTTTCTTCTAATGCTTACTATTTAACTATGAAGCCTAAACATTCTATATATTATTATATTGAATACTTATATATTTGTATTCAAAATAGTGTCAATAGGTGTCAATATGTGTCATATAATGCAATGCATGTTTTGATATTGTACTATGTATCTATATATATGTCTGATATATCTTCTTGCATATTATTTAAATAAAACAAAACTATGAAAAATAAAAAATGAATTTATCCTTAATTTTTAGCCTTACGATTTTATTTTAAACCAATTATATATAATGGTTATATATAAGAAAAAGTTACTCAAAATGATATGCTTAAAAATATATTTCGTCATTAAAATTAATGTCTCAATTAATCGATAAGTTAAGTTAAAAAAAAAAATTGTTCGAAAAGATTACTTTCATGCGCGATGTTAATCGATCATTAATAAATATATATATATATATATATATATATATATATATATATATATATACAATATATATATATAATTTAATATATATATTAATATATTAAATTATTTATATATATATATATATACAATATATATATAATTTCTAATTTGCATAACATTCAATATTTTTAACATCAACAGGCACGCATTCAAAAAATATAATGTCGATTGCTTACGTAAAAAGAAATCAAGATTTAGATGAGTTCGATTTGATCTTGGATAAATTTTCCAATCCTGGTCGAGCATTAAGTTGATCGTATTATTAGTATAAATTTTTTCAATCAAAATTGGAATTTGCTGATTGTTGATCATGTTATTTTTTCGATTTTTTTTAATTTGAATTGGTAAAATATTAGAATAATTATTTTCTTTAATAAATGACATTGATTTTTGTTGACATTTGTCTTGAACAATGAAATTTTGCTTGCAAAGTTTTTCTTCATAATTTGTTATATTATTATCATTCCAAAATTGAAATTGTTTAGTAGGAAGTGATAATATATCATTGATTTGTTTTAATTCATAAACCGAATCACATTTTTTTAAATTAAACCACAGGTATTTTTTTCTATTTCCCTCTTTTAATTGATTATTTTCGTTATGCCATAATTCCTTTATTCTCTCAATATTTGGATAGGAACTTGACAATTGTTTCATAAATTTAGCATTAGATAATTTTTGTTTTGTATTCTTTCTTTGAATATAATTTTTTGCAATATTTATTATATATGGTGAATCATATTTTTGAATATTTTCTGATATTAATTTTTCATTTATATTATACGAAGATAACATTTTATTCATATCCTTATTCATGTCCTTATCAAGAATTATATTGTTTGAAGATATAATATTCATATTCTTATTTGATGTATATGAAAAATGTAAAAAAGAACATTGAGAAAGAGATGATGCTTTTAGATAATCAAGATTATATATTTTTTTCAATTGATTTATCATATGTTTTTGTTCCGATAATGATAACTTCCATTTATCATTTATAGATATTTTCTTATACATATATGAATTATCGTAATAATTATTACTATCATTCTTATTTAACAAATTTACTGTTAAATTTTCGAATATTTTATCTGATTCATCTCGTAAACCGTATTGCTGATTGATTTTATTATTTCTTAAATCTAATTCGGATCGAAATTTACTATTATCATCAAAGACAGAAAAATAATTTGATTGAGTTTGATACTTCTTAATCGAAGCAAAATTAGGTTCCGAAGAAAATTTCTTTAAATTATCTAACCTCATCGAATTAAGTCGATGATCGATTAATTCAATATCACTAAGTTTCGAAAAATATTTAGCCAAGATTACGCGACCACTGCAACTAAGGCGTACCTCTTCTGGTGATTTCCAACACTTGTTGAAACTGGAGACATCATAAGTTGTATTACTATCTAGACCAGACAAATCAAGATTCAATACTGGAATATTAAACATGTCAGCCTTTGCTTTTGAAATAAATATTTCGAAATCATCATTATTATTTAATATAACATACGGCGATAACAAGATATCTTTTACTTTTCTTTCTTTTATTTCATCATTTTTTTCCTGTTGTTTCGCCATATTATATTTGTTTGCTTGTTTGTTTGTCTTTGTATATTTTTCTTGTTTATATGAAGATGCTTCTCCTCGTTCGTATCTATTTGCAATTTGTCCTTCTTCGTTGATTAATTGTGAATCATAGCGTTTGATCACAACGCGCTGCATACCTCGTAATGAGTTTAATATTACGAGATAATCTTATGAAATATCAACTATGATGTTAACCATGCCATTATAAATACTTACGTTATTATTTTCCAATTGGTATTTATCCAATTCCAATTGGAATTGATTGCTTGAAAATGGAACTGATGATATTTCATCGACTTGATCGATATAGGGTATTGAATCGAGAGAAAAACTATTACATTTGTTGTTTACTGTAGCCGAAGAATCCGAGTTTGAGTCTAAAATAATCGATGTTTAAATATTTATATTTATCGATTGAAGGAATGAAACGAATTGACAAACTTCCAAAACAGGTAGCAAATTTCTTTTTTCGTATTAATTTTTTTGTTTGCTTAAAGTGCATGCATTATCTCTCAAAATATCAAAATTGTGTGTAAAATAATAATATAATTTTGATATAAAAATATCAAAATTGTAAATATCCGAAATCATAATCGAAAGACAAAAGTAAATTTGTGTTATTGCCATCACCATTATTATCAGCCACCATATACCACTTATTCTAAAATTATAAATTATAACTTTTTGTAGCTTTTTCCCCAAATGCTTTATCCCCATATGCTATATAATGTTTATTAATATTATATTTATAAAAGTACGTATTTTTTAATAATGAATGATAGTTTCTTAATTTTCTAATTTGTATCTCTGAATATTTTGCAAAGATTGCAATATCAATTCGAAACAAGATTAGAGAAATTTAAAGAATTAAAATTCCACACCTTTAAAACAAATCGAAAAAAGAATCGCACCTGGTACTGAATCGATTGAACGTTCCAAATCAATCGCGTGCCTTGGAACATTCAACAAATTACCCATTGAATGTGATGTAGATGATTGCTCGTTCATTTCTTGCGCCGTTGAAGCTTCCAAGCTTTCGGATTTGGGTCGAATCTTGTATGCTGATCAGGAACAATTAGTTAGTAAAGCGTTAATTAAGCATTCATATCTCGTTGTTTCGCGAGAGCCAGAATACGAAGAATAAAATGGCGTGCAATAATGAATAATGCGAGCGAGAATAATATGTAAAAGCGTTATCAAGCGAACATTCCGCAGTTAGCAAATTGAAAGCATCGCGAAAGTGAATTAGAATTGATTCTTTAAATTCAGATTGATTATTTCAGTTTTTTTTTCTTAATTACGCCGTTTTTTTAAATTCGTTGTCTCACTCTCACGATATATACAGTTCTTTCACCACAGATCTCTCATTTCGTCATTAAAGCGAAATGAATTATCAAACAGTGAAATAACATAATTGAATCAATTTGTAATATAAAATAAAAAAAGTTTAAATATTCTATAATAAACAAAAGATACATACCTCTGTTCATTACTGGTGATGGTTGTGACAATAAAGTAGCTAAACCATGATATATGGCACCCTGCTTAGCAACTTCAAGTGTGACTATTGGACCAGTGCGTACTAAATATTCAGCAGCCCTATAAAAAAACAAAATCAATGTTAATAAACTTAAATATGAAAAAAATTAACATAAAGAATATTTCCGCAACAGTTTTGCAATTATTATATAATTTTTAATTTTTTTTGTATCACTTACTTTTCTTGAGTAATTCCTACTAAACTTTGTCCATCCACTTTTAGCAGTTGATCACCAGCAGTCAATCTACCATCCTGCAGTTCATACATATATATTTTGATAAAAAAAAAATATAAAAAATTCAATATTAATTAAAATAGACATATATTTTCATATAAAATATATGAAAATTAATAATAAAAATGAAGAAATAAAATATATCTATAAGATGATTCATGAAATTCTTATTTTAATTTTTGTTATTATTGATTTCAAAAATTTTTTAGATAGAATTGAATAGAATTTCAAAAAGGTATTATATTATTAATTTTTTTATGCATAAATGCATAAAAGATATATGAAAATTATTTAAAAAAACTAATAACATCAAAATGTATCTTTCCTGAAACCATTCAATTCCATTAATCATTTATTTTTTTTCTTGTAAAATTTTTTTCACGATGAATAATAATAATGATAAAAATAAAAGTGGTAACATCTAAACTATCTATATTCTATATTCTATAGAAAAAGATATTTTAATAAATGATACATATATCAGAAAGCAAATAATATTTACTCACAGCATCAGCAGCACCACCAGTAACTACGCTCTTTATATATATTCCAAGTCTATCTTGACCAGCACCCTGAAAAATTCGAAATATTATATAAAGAAAATATTTAAAATTTATAGAATATTTTTTATTAGAGAATCTATATTCTATTACAAGAATCAAAATTTATTGCAAACATATACTAATAACTTTTGTAATATTGAAATATATATTTAAACATATGTATACAAATATAAAACATACATATATATGCGTACATACCTTTGCCGCAACGATACTTAAACCCATTCCATTAGTAGATTTATGTAATTTTATTATATGTATCTCAGGCTGAACAATATTTGAACCCGCATGACAAGAATACCCTCCAGATCTATTACTCATTGCACTTGGGCTGCGAAACTATTAAAATTTTAAATTAAATTTAAAAGTTAATATTATTTAAGATATTTTTAATTATGAAAGAAAAAAAAATTTTTTTACATTATTATGATGATCTATCATATATATAGTCCAGTATCCACTACTAGTAGGTTGTGATGCCATACGACAAAGACCATCTCGTTGTAATGGTGCTAAAAATTCTGCTAATCCTGGAGGTACACCACGAATAACTTCGCAACTATATCCATCTTCGGGAAGTAAAAGTGCTAATGCAAGTGTAGGTTCTTCCTCAAGTCGAATCTCCCTGCCATCAGCACGTGCCAAAGTATCAGCCACACTTTCTGCTACCTAGAATTTAATGGTAAAAATTCTAATCTCTTTTTATTTTTTTTTTTTATATCATATTTTCTTTTATACAATACCTATTTATTTTATTTAATCACAAGTATCAACTTACTCTGACTACATTCTCGATCAATTCTGCCGGAAGTCTTGGCTCATCAGCAGCTGGTTGATATTTTTGCAACAATGCTCGGACTTGAAGAGAATTCAACTTAAAACAAGTAGAACTTAAAGTAGCAAGTTCCTCTGCATTATATTTTGGCGCTTGTAAAAGATGAGTCGCTTGCATAATTGTTGCTAAGTGACATTGACTTGCGAGTTCTAATCCTTGCCTTTCAGCCCAAGTTTCAAGAGCGTTTAGTCTTGCCTTTAATCTACGACCAAACCATCTAACACATAAGTTTGTGTTTGAAACTAATGCATTAAATGTAGTTGCATTTATTGTATGAAATAAGTGACTAAATAGTTGAATCGTGAGCGCAGCATTTACTCTACATCGTCTGAGTAATGCCATCGTACTCGAAAATATTTGAAGAACACCAGCTTCTTTGGCAGGTTCATCTGCATCAGCCATAAATTGTGACATTGCCGGCGCTAGTTCTAAGGAAATGCATCGAACTAGCGACGCAAAAGCTGTATGAACTGCTTCTGTCAAAATATCCTGTGCTCTCGTCGAAAATGCTCCTACATGACGATCGTTTTTCAACATATGTAATAATTCTGAACCATTTGCTAACCATAATGCCAATGAAGACGCATCCATATACCGTTCCTATGTGAAATATAATAATAGATAAATAATATAAAATTTTGCTTTGAACGAAAATAACAAAAAATAACAAAATTAATTAATTTAATAAAAATTATAATATAATGAATAATAAAAAATTTTGAATCTATTTACTTGTCTAATTTGAATATTTATTATATAATTATATAATTATTGAATAATTATTACATAAATAATGTTAATTTTTAATAAAATATAATCGACTATTTATTTTTTTTTGTATTATTTTAAATTACCTGTATTACTCGTTGAATCATACTAGCGACGTTTGCCAACATTACAGTCAATCTGTGAGCTCTCTCCGTTGGTTGTAATTCTGGTCTAAAATGTGTGCTTGCACGATATCTTGCTGCCAGGTAAAGGGTATATGTTGGAGCCAATTTAAATTGAGGTGCTGATGGTTCAACGTCCGTAATTACTGCATGAAAAAATGTTTCTTCTGTTTCTTCAAGAAATTCTAATACAGCTGGTAAGATTGGGTCCGTTCCTCGTGGTTGTCGATCATTCTGTAATGTTCTATCGAAATAATAATATTCCACGTTACTCATAATTCATATAATATTTTTTTTAATTTCGTTTCCTCATTAAATTTATATATTTATAACAGAAATTATTTTTAAAAAATACATTCATATCTTATATTTTTTATATTTACATATTTTGAGTTTTATCTCATTATGTCTCGTTTCAATTATATTTATTTTAACTTACCCTAAAGAATCCCATCTTTGACCGAAAAATCCATTCTTAATAATAGACATTTCTCAAACTAAATACTTTCGATGAAAAATAAAAGCTATTGTTACCTGTTACCGTCTCTGCTGCTGGTAAGACTGGCAGTCTCAACGTTTCCATCGAGATCAAACGTAGTTTCATAATTATGAGTTGATTCCAATGCATGCGTTGGACTTCGAGTATGACATACAGTAACAGCAGCAGCAGGAATGGGTGTAGACTTGTTTGGACTAGATGAATGAATAATTTGGTCTTGAATTGATTGGCTCTGAATTTGAACTTGATTCTGTCCATTATTTGAAGTTCCGGATACTGTTCCATATTTTTCCATGTTCGTTTCTTGATTGGCCAAGTCTGGGGAGCGTCTACGGTACAAAAGCAGGCTGCGTGCAGGAAAAAAGAAGCAAACTAGGAAACTACAAATGGACTGCACAAAAAAGAGCTAACCTCTTTCCTTGATGAACAAGAGTAGAAAGAAACGGAAAAGAAAAGAGAAAAGAAGAAGAAAAGAAAGAAGGAAAGAGAGAGAAATTGTCGTGAAAACATTGTGAAAAGCGTGCTCGAAAAATATATGCAATATTGTTTCACACAAAAAATTATTTTGGTGATATTGTTATGGTTCAACATCGATTTTATATTGTTCTATTGTTATTTGATTTCTATCTTCATTTCTTTTTTTTTCCGCACTTTAAAAGATAATTATCATATATAACATATAATACATATAATAACATATAATAATTTGCTAATAAACTAATCGTTTTATCTACTTATCATTATCTACTCTTAAATTTTATCCCATTTATATATATATTATATATTTATATATATGTACATATTAACAAATATAAAACAATGTACTTACCGGTCATAATTATATTCGATTTGTTTTCCAGAATCATGTCGTTGTCTAATTCGTTCATCAGGTGTTGGATCGATGAACTTAAAAGTATGTAATCTGCCAAATTTCACAATTGCTCCATTCTATACAAAAAAAAAAAAATAGAAAGAAAAGAAGAGAAAAAAAAAAATTACCAAAGAATAAGACATGAATAAAATAATGTACTAGATTTTATGACATATATATAATATAAATACTAATATTGAAATTCTATTTCTAATAGAAAAAAATATTTAATATATTGATACATGATATATACCTGAAGTATTGTTGTTTGATGTATCCTCTGATTGTTTACGTAAGTATAAGCATCTCTGGAGCAAGGTGTAAGAGTGACAATATTTTCAGTAAAAGCAATTACACAGTGTCTCGGCATAACCGTTGGTCCTGTCAAAGTGAGAGTTTGAGCTTGAACTGCCTGTGGACCTATTGGTCTTTCCGAGCCCACCTCCGTCACGTTTGGTTGTAACCGATGTCGTACACCGGCACCGTTTGGAATTTCACTACCATCAGGATTCAATTCTAATAAAAAAGGTAATCTTTCATCTTCGTATCTGTAAAGCAAACAAAAACATATATTAAAATTATTATAATATTTTATTATTTATTATTTTTTATTATTTATCATTTTTTATTATTTTTCGTTAATATTTCCAATAAAAAATTTATGACTTTTATTGGCATATTTAATAAATTCATTTACATATTTAAATATTCATTTTAAATATATATGCGATTATTTTTATAAATCAAAAAAATGTTTTAGATAAAAATATATTATTCAGAATTATTATTATATTATTAAAATTATATTATTCAGAAATACATAATATTTCACTTTGAGGTAATCATGAATTTTCCTATAAAGAGAAATGAAATCCTATATTTTTTATTACACATCCTTGTAACTTATACATTTTCAAAATATTTACTTATAAATATATTTTTCTTAAATTGTTTTTCTTGTTATTGAGTTATTAATTTTAAAAATTTTTTTTTGTTACAAAATTATATAAATATATGATATGTACAATTATATAAGTGATTAAAAAAATAAAATTATATAATAAAAAATTTTAAATTCCATTTAAAAATTTAAATGTAACGTTCATAAAACAATTCAAAATTATCCTAAAATCAAATTTATTATCATTTATCATCAAAATATCCTTCGATTCCATATATACTTTTATCTAAAATATTTTTTCATATTTCTAGATATTTACAGAAATAATCACATGTATATATTTAAAATAAACATATGTATTTTTTATTAAATAGAAAGTTTCAAAAATATGGAAATATTTTTCAATTAGAAATTTCTGAAATAATTTCAACATCAATTTTTTACAAAAATTGTATAATATATTTAATATGCTTTGCTTTATAGATATTTTGATCAAATTATGATTAATGAAAAATTTAAATAAATTTTTTTCTTTTTATATATCAAAGAATTTTCATAGTATTGATTACTATTATGATTTTTGCAACAAACCTGCAATCTAATTCATTCCATTTGCCACTTGGTTTTTTCTTGCGTTTCCGAGGCACATAATCCGAAGGTCTTCTTCGTACGTGAAACATAATAGAACCTGTAAATAATATATTTGATCAATAAATATTTTTAAATAATAATTATTAAATAATAATATTTTTTCAAGCTATATATGATTATGTGTATTTTTATTTAAAAATTAATTTATAATTTATAATATATTTGAATTATATATCCCATCGCTCTCATTTTATAGTTTGCTTTAATACATTTATATTTTTATTATAGGAATTTCGAAAAGAAATAATCGTTTCTTTTTATCTTCAAATATTTTTCATTGTATAAAACACAATTATTGAATTCCAATAAATTATAATAATGGAATCGCAAAAAAAAATAATAGCAATGGTTTTATATTATTTCGTTATATTATTTTATATCATTATATTATTATTAATTACTAAAAATAATTTATTATTAATTAAATTATTTTTTTCTATATATCTTTATAATCAATTAAAATAAATACAGTCTCTAAATTTAAACGAGTATTGAAATAATTGAAAAATTGTTAACATTTTTTGAAAAAGAATATTTCTTAACATGATAAATTTTAAATTTTATTTAGTTTTCAATCTTCATTTTTATCAAATAAAATTATATTTTTAACTTTATAATCAAATTTATATTAAGATGTACTAAAAATTTAAATATGATCATATATTAGAGCTTTTTATTAAATATTTATATAAAAAATTTCACTTAACGATTCTTCAAACATTTTGTTTTATATTTTCACATATTTTGTTTTTTTCATATAAATAATATTAATTTATAATTAAGCATATATATAAGTAAAATAAATAAAATTTGTTTATTTTCTTTCAAACTATTGCAAATATTGATGTTTTTTCTTAATTATATTAAATTATAATAAAATTAACCGATTTATAATTGGAATCATTTAATGTAAAAAACTTTTAATAAAATATTCCTTAAGATCTCAAAAATTTATCTTTCCATTTTTTTATTTAATCATAATAAGAAATATTTTTCATAACCTCTTTAAAAATATTTTATTAAATGTTCTCATTCAATTGCAAATATATGTTCGTTTTTATAATAATTTTTTATTGTGAATTTAAAAATATTACTATAATTATATTTTTATTTTCATATTTTCTTATATAATTCTTCTTTGTTTTACTTTAAAATCTTTATTTAATTTTCTAGATACGAAATAAAATTTTTCAAGTAAATATATTGTTTTATTAGAAATATTATAATCAACAAAATTAATATATTATATTTTATTTTAAAAAATAATTTCATTATAAATAATATATTATAAATAATTTTTCGTTAGAAATATTAACAAAATAAATATATTTTTAAAAAAATAGAAAGATAATTTTTTTAAATTTCAAAGAGTATATCACAAAAAATTGTTATACATAATTAGCGCTTTTAAATCATTTTAATTTAAGAAAAATATATATTAATAATTATAATAATTTTAATATATAATTATATTATATATATAATTATAGTTTTATAATAACTTGTTATTTATTATTTCATTTTATATGTCACTATTTCATTAATCATAAATGTCATTTATGACAATACAATAGTCATATGTTCTATCTTTCACATGCTAGTTGACCTACATTAATCAACATATATTTACTGACACTATTACAGCTTCTTATCTCGCTGTTTCAAACTAGTTATTCTATTCGTTGTCTCGTTAAAACAATCGGTTTTAGAATTTATTGAATCCAAAATATCTAATATATAATAAATTCTTTAGAGAATATTCATTTAAAATTCTATTATATTTTAACAATCATCAACATATTGAAAATTTATATTGAAAAAATATTGTCATCAAAAAATAAAAATTCATTTTCTTGAAGATATTAATTTAAAAAGAAAACATAACGAATTCTAAATATCTATATTTTTCAATAATAAATATGTATATAATATATGTATGTATATATATATACTTATTGATTAAATTTATCTAATCATAATGGAATTATATTATGAAAAAAATTAATTAGAATTTTTAAAAATCTATACAATTATCAAAGATTTTTACAAACAAACAATTATTATTATTATTAAGTAAAAAATAAATTTCAAGATTCTTACGTCTAATTCCCCAATCCATCATTGTGTATAAAAATTGTCAATTTCTTTTACGTGGCTCCTGAAAATATGTATGCGTATGCGCGTCGTCTAGTCCTTTTTTTCGATCGATTAATCTTCAATTTTAACCTTTTTCACTTTTATAAAATTACAATAAAAAATAGAAAACTATTACATTCTCTAAATATTTTTTACGTTTTTATTGCAATTTATATGTTTTATTACAAATATATTTTAAAAACCAGGTTATGTATTTGACATAACACTTACAATTGTATTATTGGCATGATAATATTTGTGCATTAAAGCTTTTCCTTTAGTTTTCGAAACAAATGTGCTTTATTAAGATAAATAATATAGAAAAAAGAGAAAGAAAAAAAGCACAAATATATTTCTAATTAAGATTTCTAAATTAATATGTTATTATAAAAATATAAATATCAATTTTCAAAGAAAAAAAAAATTTAAATTTCTTCATTTATAGGTTTACTATTTATAAATTCATGACAATTTTATATTGTCATGAATTATACAAAATTGTCTCAATATGCTTTTTAATTCTTTAGCGCATATCATTTGATATATTACATTATAAATGCAATATTTTTTCACATTCAATGACAGATTCTTTACCAAACAATTCAAAATGTTGATTCATCTTGATTATTATATACAGATCTAAACATTTCACGCAAACAATAAAAAAAAGAAAAATAAAAATATCTTTTTCCTATACAAAAATTTCTGTATGACATAATAGTTCAAATCACAACTGCCAACAAAAGTAACGTTAAATTACGTCACAATGTTGCGCGACTTTAAGCATTTCAGTTAGAAACAAGAGTCAGTGGGCGGTTCTCCAACAACAAGCAGGCGCGCGCGCTTGCTTATTATAACTATTGACTTATATACATACATGAACAATATGACATGGTGCAAATTAAGTTTGAAACACGATTATATTAATATATATACATATAATTCTAATTTTTCAATAATTTTTAATTTTTTTATTTCACATTATTTCTTAATTATTATTATTTAAACTTTTTGATTTAATTGTATGTTAATATATTCCTAAGAGATATATCTTTGGAAATCAAAAATATTAAGATTTATTTATCAAGTTATAAATAATTTAAATTCGCATTAAATAAGCAAGAATAAAAATAAAGATAGACATAAATTGCGATAGCAATATAATAGAAATGTCTCTATGATCTGATTATATGTGCGTCTTTATCTAACACAAACTTCAATTACTTATAAAATACTTATTAAATAAATCTTAACCAATTTCTAATTTTTTTTATTTGTATATCAATTTTTATCTTTAAAATCAA
This sequence comes from Apis mellifera, assembly GCF_003254395.2. Lineage (NCBI taxonomy): Eukaryota > Metazoa > Arthropoda > Insecta > Hymenoptera > Apidae > Apis > Apis mellifera. The sequence goes on along the minus strand of NC_037640.1, from coordinate 349,983 downwards.
TTCTTTAAAATGAATATATAAATATATAAACACTCCATTTTATTTCTCTATCAATCAAAAATCTTACCAAATTATTTTCATTAAAAGTACCAATACGTACCGCGAGTAGAAGAATGATTCATAAGAATAGCTAAAGGACATTCGTCATCATCCAGTATATATTCTTGTTGGGTTCCTCCATTAAGATTATTTTCACTATTTACCTACACAACATTTAATTTCTTATGTATATGTATATTAAATACATTTATTTTTATAGAAAAATTATCAAATTTAAAAAATTGTTATTATTGAATTATAATCTAAATTTGAGCTTTATTCTTTTTAAAATTGTAAATATTTTATATATTGATATTATGATTTCTGTGTACTATATTTGTATAAACAATCAAAATTTTTTCTAATCAGAAATAACTAAAAATTCAATTTTTTTTAATTTCCTTCACAAAGTTGAAATGAAATAATGAATTTTTCATGACATATAACATAATTAGAGCTTTCTTCTCTAATAAGTTCTCTTATCATATGTAAATCATATATAATTTTTAACAAGATTTTGTTTATTGCGAATTTTTTCTATGTTCAAAAATTAGATTAAAGTTTAATTTCTATATAAAAATAATTTTTTTTTTTGTAACAATATTTTTGTATATTCAAAAAAATTCGAATTGAATCAGAGAGTAAGAAATGCAGTTGAAAAATTTTAAAAATATATTTAAAATATGGTAGAAGCAAAATATAATAGAATTACTACATTAATGTAAAAAGAATATTTTTTATTTTTCAAAAAATATAAAGATCAAATTTAAATTAATTTATAATAAAATAAAAAGATATTGAAATATGTTTAATAAATTAATTTACTAATACTAGTACAGTACACATTTCGGATTTTTTTTTCTCATATCTTAATTATATCATATAACATATAATATATGTTTGTTTCGTTTAAATAAATATGCTTAAATATCGAAAAATTAAAATTATTAAAAAAATGTTTTAATAATAGTTATTTAATTCAAAGGAAATATATCATGTAAACAATTTTTTTATAAGTAAATCAATAGAAAAAAATATCATGAGAAAAATATCAAGATTAACTTCATTTTTTTTAAATATGGAATATATATATAGAACTACATAATTTTGAATATATTAATTAATTTATTTGAGTCTTTTTTTTCAAATGTTTTAATATGTATAGAAAAAATATATCTATTTATATCGAAAAATTGATTTTACAATTAAAAAATTTGAAAGTTGAAAAGATAATAATCGATTTGAAAAGAACCATTCATTTTAATTCTATAGGAAAAGTTTCACTAATAGATATAAAAATAGATATAGAAATAAAATATACATATTTACTTTATTAATCATTTTTTTTTTTATTAAACAAAACACAGTAGAATATAATGCTTATATTAAGCAATAATAAATGAAAATATTTAATCAATAAAGAAAATATATATGTTTATTTTTATGTATTTTCTCACATTTTATCTTACTAAATTAATCACAAAAAATGAAAAAGTCATCATCTTTTTAGTTTTAATTTCAGTTTTCCTTTTCGAATACGAAAGTGCAATATTTGAATTAAAATATTTTCTAAATCAATGATTTTTCAATTTATATAAATAGGTAAATATTTTTTATAGAAAATACTCAAATAAATCGATTAATACATTCAAAATTATATGCTTTACTTAAAAAATAAATTTGTTCTTGAAATCTCTTTCATTATTTAATTTATAAAAAAATGACTTGTATTCCCTTTACCAAACATCAAATAACTTTATTAACCAAATAATTTTTTTTTTTTTTGATAATTTTAATTTCTCTGAAATAATGAAATATATTCGTAAATATTCGTATTCGAAGCGTTAATAAAATATTTTTACATATGTTCATAATATATATATATATATATATATATATATATATATATATATATATATATATATATATATATATTAATGTATAAGAAATAAAAAAAAAGCTAAAATTATTTTTGTAATAAATAAATCATAAAAAAATATTCAACTGACCTGTACAAGACAATATTGTTGTGGATCAACTTTCTCTAAACCATATTTAGAAAGCATTTCTCGTACAACCTGAACTGCTGAATCTCGAACGCTTAAAAGCAAAGTTTTATATGGAACATCTTTACAAAGTGCTTCACCATAAATCTTTAATGTTCCTCCAGTATCAGGACCACCATCTTTACTACGAAATTGTTGCAATTTTCTCTCCAATTTTTGTTGACGTCGCCTTCTCATCACAGCTTCTGGATTTGAAATACTTCTGGTAAAGCTCGTTTCAGGTAACTCTAAAATAACAATATTATCGTATTATATTGTACAATATATTTCAATTTATCAACATATCATTTCACAAATATTCAATTTTATTCATAACAAAAAAATTTATACCTGTATAAAGTTTTTCAGCTACTCCATTTTGATCAACGGGTATACTATTTTCATCTTGTTCTAAACTCTTTAAACGACTGAGTTTTTCTTGTTTTTTCATTTGTTTTTTTTCACGTTTACTTAATTTTCTACGAAAACTAGATCCATCCGAAGAAGAGAAACCAACACCTTGAGCGTTAGTCTTATCATCGATTCTTCTTAATAAAAAACGTCCCTCGCGATCATCGATGTGCCAATTCAATTGCACTAACAATGGTTTCTCCTCGAGTCCAAGCTTACGCTCTTCTATAAATAAAATAAATGAAATAATAATAAGAAATATATATAAAATAAATGAAATAATAAAAAGAAATAAGAAAGAAAATAAATGATGAAATTGTAATTAATTGTATATAATATTTAAATTTAATATAAATTTATTTTTACTATACTTATATTTATTATACTTACCACCATTTTCATGAATTTCATAAAGTGCGTATTCTGGAACTGAAAGCATTCGCATATCTGGACGGAATTTTTCAATAAGAGTTTCGATGACCGCTTGACTTGTTGCATCCGATGCTACTCTAATACATTTCGTTGCAACTTTTTGACCACTATCTTGAAAATAAAATCTCATTACCCCATGAAATTCCAAGTCCTGAAAAAAACAAATAAATATTGTATATACATTTTGAACATTTATTGAATCTAAGAACAGGAAAAAATTTGACGTGATTGATATAATAATTTACCTCATTTGGTTCTGAGAGTTCAAACAAATCCAATCTATTAGCGTTCCATTGTTGAATAACGCCGCGCAGAGCTTCACGCTCAGCTTTTTTATTTGCCAATTCTGTAGCCATTCTAAAATCAATATATCAAAAATATCAATATAATTAAAAATAAATACTTAATATTTTTTTATTAATATGATGTTTTTTATTGTTAAATTTTTATTAATAATCCAATACATCTATCATTATATTGTAAATATTTTACTATATTTCAAATATAAATAAAAATTTAAAAATATTTCAAATATAAATAAAAATTTAAAAATATTTCAAAAATTCAGATAAAAATATTTATTCCAATTGTATTTGTTTTTTATGCTTAATTACCTACTGATTAATCAATCCTCAAGAAAAACTTATCAATATGTATTCAAAATTATTTAGATATTTTAAAAATTATTCTTTAATCAAATTTCAATTGATTAAATCTATAAGATAATAAGTGAAATTTTTTTTTTATAATCAAAAGATTTCACAAATATTTTATTATGGCACATTCAAAATAATTTTTTCTATTAAATCAAATTAAATTATAAATTAAAATATTCTCATAATATATCATATAATTTTTAAATCAGTATTTGTTTTTGATATTATGCATATATACAAACAATATATTATATGATATTATATAAATAATTCTTGATTGAACAAAAACAATTTTTCTATAATGATTATATACATACAAGCAATTCTCAATTATCGAAGAAAAATGTTTTTTAAATCAAATATTATTTTTACACTATACGTTTAATATATATTACAAAAAAATATTTTTAAAAATCATACATAATTTAAGTTTTGCAATATATCAGAAAAATTATAATCGATTAATAAAGTAAAAGAAGTTATGTTACAATTGTCAGAAAAAGAGTCGGTTTTTGAATCGGTTGTAATCGATTCAGTTCGTATATTCTCGGTAATGTTCGAATAAAATCGGTTTAAGTCGAAGTGAAACACGTCCAACGAATAAGTCGCATACCATGCATTCCAATCTTCTTCGACAACAGTCAGTCTTAAAGCCTTAAAAGTGCGCTTGAGTAATTTGAACACGCTTGAGTACCTCTCGTATACGATATACTTAGTAATTTCCACGATTTTTCGCATGCTTCTTTTTCTCATATCACTTACATTTTTAAACATTTCGTTGTCTTCAAATTTTTTATACAAGAACACACCTATATTCAGCACTATATTATGTGCCTTCATTATGTGCTTCTCTCCCATCTGTCTCACGCATATGTACTTGCATATATATATATATCCATTCTGAATATATAATTCATATGTTCATAATGTGAAGAATGAAAATATAAATATTATATAAAATGATCTATACTTTTCAATTATATAAAAGATTTTATTTCCTCTTTTCTTTTTTTATTTTTTTATTTTTTTTCTTTTTTTTGCATAAAAACAAATTTAAAAACAAATGTTTTTTCGTTATTCATATTTTTGTAAGTTAAATAACTAATAACCAATATAATAATGCAATAACCAAAATAATACAAAATAATTCAATAAATAGAAAATTTCTCAAAAGAATTTCTTGTGAGAGAATCAAGTTAAGATTCAAAATATATTTTCTTTATATAACAAATACAATTGAAATAATAAAAAAAGTTATAAAAAAATTGAAAAAAGACTAAGAAGACTAATATGACATCGTACTTACTCTTCCGAGACTGTCATTCTTCTAATACGGTCAAGTAAAAATATAAAGAAAAAGAAAGATGATCCAAATAAAACTGAATACTTCAAAAGAAAAAGATATCTTCTTGATTTAAAGTTCAGAAATGTACATCAAACGAATTATTAAATATGAATTTCTAAAAATAATAAATATAAATTGTTGTTATTAGAAAATATATAGTTATTTTTTATAATGATATGAAACATTCTCTTGTTTAACGCACAAGTTTCACAAATTCAATCAATACTATAAAAATATGTTTATAAAAACCTGTCGATTATTAAACATTTTTTTTATCTTCCAAAAAATATTTTCAGTTAAACATAAATATACAGTAATGAACTTATAATCCACTTCATAAGCGGGAAAAAATTTTAAGATTTTTATAAATATTATTCAATTTGCAAATCACACTTTTTTTATTTTAATAACTAATTAATAATGTTCAACATTGAAATTGCTAATAGTTTCACAGTGAGCATTATAAAAATAAACGCCACACCCAAAGTTTTTTTATTTTACACATTACAAGTACTGCGTATACCCAAACTTATTCCTTGCCGCGTAATTACTAAACTGACCACACGAGCAGACTGAAAGCTTGGGCCTCAAGAGTGGGAGAACATTGAACCTTCTGTATAATGTTTCCTTCACCAACGTTATATTATTCTCTATCTATTCTTCTTCTTTCAATCAACTTTTACCCCTACTATTTCTTTATGCTATTCACTGTCATACTATGATATATACAACTTGATCTGATCTGGTCCGATTCATACTGCTTCGTTCCATTCTATTCCATTCTGTTCCATTACGTTTCAATGTATTCCGTTTCGTTTCGTTCCGTTTTGTTTAGTTCCGTTTCATTCCGTTGTATTTTGTTATGTTTCATTTATTTCGTTATGTTCCGTTGTGTTCCGTTGTGTTTCGTTTCATATATTTTATCCTGATCCATTTTGTTACGTTTCATTGCGTTTCGTTCCATTTAATTACATTTTGTTTTGTTTTGTTTTGTTTCGTTTAATTGCGTTTTGTTCCGTTTCGTTTCATTAAATTGACATTCATAAGTTAACAATATGTAATATATGTATAAAATATTTTGATAAAATTAAAAAAAAAAAATTAAAGACTATATAAGAAAAAATTAAAAACTAAAGCAAATACAAAAGATAATATACAAAAATATTTGTTGAACTTTATTTTTTAAATTATAAATAATTTAAATTTTTATTAGATGAAATATATGAAAATAGAATGTGATATATAGAATTGTGATATCATTTCACTTAAATTGATCTAAACTTACTACTTAAAAGCATAAACAAAAAAACATAAAAACAGACATTTTTATTTTAATTTCTGGCTTTGTTTTAATCTCTAAAATCATCTTTTCTATTTATTTTCTCCGAATAATATAAGATAATAATCACATAATTACATATATATGCTATCAATTTATGCTTACAATTTTATTAAAAATAGATGCTTAAATGATTTGTTTATTATCCTCAATTAACCATTTCTTGTTTATTTTGTTCACTTGAATATGCTAAATATATGTATATTCACAAAATATATATTAATATAAATATATTATTACATTTAAAATATCATACAATACATTTAAAAATCATTTTTTTCATGTGTATATTTATCTTTTGCATTATAAATTTTGGTAATATATATTACATATATATAATACATATACTATAGGTATATATATATATATATATATATATATATACACACACAAACACACATATATATATACATATACATACATTTAATACTAATGATTAGTTTGAATTATTTTCAGAAAATTCATATTCAATAAATAATATATTAATGCATAATAGTTATAATATATTATAATATATACTATATAATACTATGTAATACTATATAATATATACTAATACTTAATATATTAATTCCATAATGATTAATTTAAATTATTAAATTTTTAAAAAATTTATATTCAAATAATATTCAGAAAATATTTAAAAAAAATTTTTAAAGTTTGTATCAAGAAAATAAATTTTCAAAGAACCTACAGCAATATTTTGATACCTATATAGACCGTGATATTATAGTTTTGATATAATAATTTTATTAATTGACACAGAAACAATTCATAATATCAATTATCGAAATACGAAATTCTAAAGGTTATCAATTATATTATCTTTTTTGTTTAGACATCTTTTTATATTATCTTTTTTGTTAGGTATTTGAAGACAAGAAATATTAAGTGTAAGTGAAAGAAAAAAAAAATATTCTCATATTTATTATATATTATACAAATAATTTGTATTCATTCAAATATGATATATATTTAGTATGTATTTTCACTAAAGAAATCTCAGGAATTTAATTATAATAATCTTATAAATGAAATAAGAATAATATGAAAATTTCATTTTTCTTATTTTGATAATATTGATCAAATTTATTTTGAAGTATATTTCATGATTAGATTAAACCAAAACACATTTTATTATTAGAGAGCACATACTTTATAAGCAGAGATTCAAAAAAAATAATTCTAAATGGTTTTGATTCTATTATTATTCAAATTATTATTTTTATTATTATTTAAAGTATTGAAAATATTTGAAGTAACTATATAAGGCATAGAAAATTAGCAAAACATTACCATAATTATTATAATGTATGAAAATTCTATTCTTTTTTTTTCTACTTTTTTTTCATATTTTTAAAGTCTTTATTTATATTTTTATTTATATTGTTTTAAATATTTATATTGTATCAAATCTTATAATCTTATTATCTCATGTATATTATACAATATATATCGTATATATATATCATATATGTATCATATTCCATTATTTTTTTAATCTGAGATTGCGTTGCTTATTTTTATTATATGTAGTAAATCTATCATATTTATATGTATATTCATTAGAATATTCATTTGAAAATTTTAATATAAATATCTTGAAAACAACTAATTTACAAAAAAAAAATTAAATACAGAAGCTTCATAGTTTTAAGGAAAAATATAACTGTATTCATTTTTAATTTATTGAACACTTCTATAATTATTTTTTAAAAAATAAAAAAGTCAATTTTTTTTAATAGAACTTAACATTTTTCTTCTAAAATAAAATTTTATTATTTGGAAAAAAATTTATTAAATAAAAATATTTAATATTTTTTATCAGATTCATAAAAAATATTTAAAAAAATTAAAAAAAATAAAATAAAATGAAAAATTTATTTAACGATTCGTAAAATAAATAAAAGAAAATTAAACAATATAAACTTATTTAATTTTTTGATTATTATGATATGATAAAACCGATAATAATTTTAATTTTTTACACTGCTTTCTAACTTTATTGCACTTTTTTAATTATACAAAGAATTAAATTTAATCTTTTTAATGCAAATCTCATAAAAATAGGTTGAATTTTTTTTTTCTAAGAAAATTTCTATTAAAAAAAAAATTGGCTTCAAAAACTGGTAAAAATGATTATTAATTTTAAAATTATAATCCACAAAAAGTTTGCTGCTATAATTTAGCATTTATATATATAATATATTCTTATCTATCTATCATAATTTATTAAGATATTTTATACTTCAAAAATATTAAGATAATTCCATTATTAATTGAAAGATAATATTATTTAATCATTAATCATTTTATAATACAAAACATTCTTTGATTCTTGGTTTTGGTTCATCATGGATAATTATTATAATAACATATCTTCTTTTATACATATCTCATTTTAAACATATTAAATATTATACATGTTTTAATTTTTTAGTATATAACAAATTTTTAGTATTAAAGAAAAAATAGAAATTCTCTTGAATGGAAGTTTTAAATGAAAAATAATCAATTTTTTATTATCAAATAGTTCTTATCGAACTATTTAAAAATATTTTAATATTTTAATAATTAATATTCATTTTAATTATTTTATTTTTGTATTATTTATAATTAAATGATTATGACAATTTTTTTAAAGAAAACGACAAAAAACGAAAAAAATAAGAAATATTAGAAATCATAATTATCATAATAAATCATTTTATTAAATATTCAAAATTATATCGTAAATTTTCGAATATTTATTAAATTTTATTTACTAATACATAACTATTCTCTCGAATGAATAAAAATACAGATATTATTTTATATTATATTTATATTATATTCCAATCAAATATTTAAGATTAATATAAAACTTAATAACAATTTAATTGATGGATATCATTTTAATTATTTGATTATTTTAATAAAATAATAAAAAAAAATTCATTTTTGTAAAATTATTTTCAAAAAAAATTTGTATAAATAATGTATAAATATTGTATAAATGTATAATATGTATAAATATGTATAAATATTATAATTATATACAAAAAAAAAGATAAAATAAAATTTTAATAAATAATTTTAAATAAATGTTAATTAATTTAATTTTTAAATGTTATTCAATTTGATAAGAATTATATGAATAATATAAAATTAATATTATTTCTCTAATTTCGTCTAAAAAAAAAATCTAATTTTTAATAGATATATCAAAAAAATTTGTTCAACATTGAGAAATCAATTATTCTTTATCATTTAATAAAAAAAAAGTAAATTTGATAGCTTTATTTGTTTCTAAAAAAATAATTTATAATATTTTATTTGGGCCACTCTGTATATGTATACATTGATTATACATAATCCTACTATAATATTATAATTCTATTAATACTATAGAATAGAAATTCAATTTTAAAGTTAAATTTTAATTTTAATCAATATATGAAATTTTCAAAATTTATTTTCTATTAGTGTTTTCAATTTTCAATTATTTAATAAATATATATATTAATATTCAATTATTTAATAAATATATATATTTTTAAATTTGTTCATGTTCTTTAAAATCATTTTTTTTAGTAACTTTAATATAGCTAGGATAAATATATATATATATATGTTTGTATATGATTGCATAGTATCGATTTACTATCGTGTTGCTACTGCTCGTGTTAGATAGAATACATTCAAAGAACTGCTAAGTTATAAAATGTTATGTGCAATAATTTTTTATAATAAATAATAAAAATTGCTATTTAAAATTGTATATATATAATTATGTTTTTATATAAAAATTTAATTTTTATGTAAAAATTTGTTTACTAACTTTACGTTTCTCAAATTATTGTGTGTACACATTATTCATTTTAACCTCTTTACTGACCTTTATAATTCTTAATTGAACTTATTATTGTTCTTCATAATCTTCTATATAATCAATTATAAAAAAATTTTTTTACTGATTCTTATTTATAACTTAAACAAATCATCAATTGGCACTAAAGAAAAAATTGCAATTAAACAAAATAGAGCACTGTGTGAAAGATTATAGATAAATATATACAAAGTGAAATATATTAAAAATTATATAATTTTAACGATACATCACTTAATAATTCACTGATAAAAATCGATAAAGAAATAAGAAAGAATAAAAAACTGCTCTAAAAATAAACTTATAGTTCTATATGTAAAACTTTAAACACACATACACAAGTTTAATTGCAATCATAAATTCCAACAGGTGTCGCTTTATCGTGTTCTTCTGTGAAACGATGATAAATCTATAATATTAATATCTTATTTATTCATTAAGATTATATATATATATATATATATATATATATATGTTTTTTTAAATAAAATTAAAATTCAATATAAAAATATTAGAAAAAAAACTATTTCTATGCAAGAAATAACTTTTAAAAATATTTAAAATGTATTTTACAAAATTATAACTTTATTCTGATTATTACTTATTATTAAAACTATTGTTATTTAACTAATAATAATATAAAATCATATTAATATTAATAGTATTATAATAATTAATAGAAATATTTATCGAATTTAATTTACAATCAAATTATATTAGAAAAAATATAGCTGAACGTAATAACGGTTATTTTATTGGTTCGGTTATATATTTCATTGGTTTGGTTCATCTTCATTTGTGTTTCAAAATTATTGTAATTTTAATGAAAAATAAGTGTTTATTAAATTGATATTATTTACTATTTGTTAATATGCTTCATGATGGTCAATAAATATAAAGATAATAATATGTGTCCTTGAGTAAGTATTATATTAAATACATAAATATATAACATATTGGTAAAATGAAAAAATCATATCAATAGTAAAATATGTATTTTCATAATTGTAATTTTATTATAGAAATTAATAAAAAGCATGGAGGATGACATCGATATTTATGAAGACTTACCAAATTTTAGAACAGAGTTCAGTGAAAACGTAAGTGTTATAAAATATAATACTATTTATGATTAGGTTAAGTACACATTATACATAATTTGTTTAAAAATTTTAGATTGTGACAAATAATGAAGAAAATATTGTGGAAGAACGTCTAAAATTAAAAAAACAAATTACAGAACTAAAAATAAGATTGGAAAATTTTCAAAAAATTAATGAAAATTTAGAAATTAATTTATTTTCATTATTGAAAACTGCAAAAGCAGAAATTGCACGAAAAGATAAAATGATAGATCAGTTAAGAAAAAAGTAAGTAAATAGAAATATTGATAATTTTAAAAATATTTATTAAATTCTGATATATTTATTACAGATTAGATGATGCAACATTCAAAAGAGATAAATATCCTAAAACTAATGATTGTATCATTCATAAATCCACTTTTCGAGAAACCATTGTAAATACACATCATAAATCAAATGATATTTATTTTCCTCCAAATGAAAAAGATATTGAAACATTGGTAGGTTATTCATGTAATCAAACCAAAAATCAACATAGCAAATCTGCCTTAATTCCTATCACTGTTTTTGGTGAGCGATTAGTTAAAAGAATGACAGATGAACAAAATTTAGAAAAAAAAGACAAGCAATCAAATAAATTAAATAATAGTAATAATGAACATAAAAGTAACAAAAGCTATATAGTTAAAAATAATAAAGAAAATGGTTTTTTAAATGATATTAATTCTTATACAAAAGAAACTTCTGAATCTTCAATTGTTCAAGATAAAGATGTTGAACATAAAACAAAATCTTCAGTAACATCAAGAAATACAATAAAAAATACTGATTTAAATGATAAAGATGATAGATCTAGACTTTTGCAAAAAACAATACACATGTCAACGCGAAAAAGAATAAATGAAGAAATAAACAAAGATATTCCTATAAAACGAATAAAATCTACTAGAGAAAGATATTGTTTTGAAACAATGAGAAAAAACGGAAAAAAAGAAACAAATAATATAGTTTCTAAATCCAAGGAAAAATCTATATTTCCTCTGTATAATAATTTTGAATCTTCCACTCATTTTAATGAAAAGCAACATAATGTAAAAAATATTACTGTAGGATATACTCATAATTCAAGAGTAGAATTGAAAAAACATGAAAATTTGATTAATAATATAAATAAAGATGATGAAAGAAAAAATAAAAAAAGAAATGAAAAAAGAAATGCTAATGAACATTCTACAAAACAGCATATAAAATCTACTCAAAATTCAACATTTACTTTAGATGAGAAAAATATAGGTTATCGTTGTATTGAAGTTTTTGAAAAGAATAATTATCGATCTAGTCATAGTGAACATCATCATAGAGATAGACAAAGAGGATATCATCATATTGACAACCATCGATCGCATGTAAAATCAACAGCATATATAAAATCGAGTCGAGTAGATCGAGAAGAAAAATTTAATAAAAATCAATATAATAATATAAAATATCCAAGTAAAAACATTGAAAACATAGAAAATATTGAAAAATTTATTTCTGATTCTTCTTTATCTTGTAATAAAATATCTACATCAAATGCTATTCATGCATTAAATGATTCACAATCAAATTCAATAGAAAAAAAAGAAAGTATTAATATTTTAAATGATTTTCGTAATTGTAAAGAAGATTTAGAAACATATCATTTGCCAGTCCCAAATATTAATGAGATTCTTTTGTTTGATAAAAGTCAAACAAATAAGGAACTTTTAATATCTAATGAAAAATTATCAAATACATCTATCTTACATATTTCTGAAAATAATTTTATCAAAAATAAAAATATTGAAACACAAATAAAAAAAATGATACCTTCAAAAGATATAAAAAATATATTACAAAATAATAAAGATATTGAGTTAAATTTTATTAAATTAATGGAAAATAATTGTCTTTCTAATAATAAAAAACAACAGGCATTGAATCAAGTAGAAATGATAGATCATTCATCATTAAAAAATACAGTAAAAGATAATATTCTTCAAAATTCTTGTACTCATTCTACCATTTTTTTTAAATTACCCAAAGAAATAATTGAAATACAAACAGAAAAAATATCTTCAAAAGATGTAAGAAATTTATTACAAAATAATAAATCAATTGAATTAAATTCTACAGAATCGAAAGATAATTATTTCTTTGATAATTCAAAGAAACAGACATCAAATCAGAAAATAATAGATTATTCATTGGAAAATACTATAAAAAACAATGTTCTTCAAAATTTTTGTTCTCATTCTACTGTTGTTCTTAAACCATCTAAAGAAGCAGATGAGGAAAAAAATAATCATATTAATATAACTACTATTAATGGCATTGAGAATGATATTAGAAACAATCGCAACAATTATTGTAATGATTATGATGAATACAAAACTAATCAAAATAATTCTGAAAATGTTAAAATGACAATGAAAACAGAATATGAAAATACAATAGATGTCATAACAGAGGTAACACAAGAAAAAGAATGTGTTAAATATATAGCAAAAACAGAAGAAGTAGAATTAAAAGAATTTAGAAAACCATTACAAAAAATTGTAAACAATAATAAAAACACAAGAGTTACATCAATGAATATTCATGGAAAAATAATTGTGTTTGCACGACGCAAAAAACCTGTATGTTTGGCAAACAGTAATGCAAACATGACTGTTCTTATAAACAATAAATATAATATAAATGTCGATTTGCCAAGTACAGAAATTAAACAACATAAACAAATAAACATGACATGACTAATATAAATTTATTAATAGTAAAATGGACAGAAGAAACAGAAATTATAATAATAATAATGATAATGATAATAATAATAAAAAATTATATCAATATAACATACTAAATAACAATAATGGTAATATTACTATTACTATTACTATTACTATTACTATTACTACTACTACTACTACTACTACTACTACTACTACTACTACTACTACTACTACTACTACTACTACTACTACTACTACTACTACTATTACTACTACTACTACTAATAACAATAATAATAATAATAATAATTATAATAATAAATATTGCATTTGCAAAGCATCAATACATAAAATTTATATAATGATGCAATGCTGAACTTAATGATATTATATTTCTAATATTTCTAATATTTCATTATTACAAAAAACTGTATATAAACTTTTATATGTACTAATAAAATAATATAATATAGATAAAATAACATAAACAACATAATATATACAATAAATTTTTAGGTTATTTTTAAATGAATGTTTTATATTTTCACTATATCTTACAATGAATCAATATTTTTGAAAAGCGTTATTAAAAATATAGCCAAATGGTTTTACAGTTTTCAATTTTTTTAAATTTCTTAATTTACATATTACAAATTTATTAAATTTATAAAATTAATTATTTTTAAAAACTGTATCATATGAAAAATTGATTGAACGTTTTATACTTTATATTTCGTTTAATGGAAAAATGCAAATCATTTAATTATTTTAATTTATATCATTATATTGTTTGTATGTAACTAGAAACAATATATAAATAATCAATATTGAAAATTGCATGAAAAATGTTAGTTAAAATGATAGTAGAATCGTACGATTATACGACGTGTCTTTAGAAAGCTCATTATAATTAAACGTTATAAAGGAAAAGCTAGTGCAACGCAGTGGAACACGACACGACACAATACGACGTATAGAATACTAATATTGTACACGTTATGCGCTGTCGCAGTCGGAATAAGCCGAATAAAACCGAAAGAGAAAGAAAAGAAGTATGAACATTACTATATCGTGTACGATAGTACCCAATTAGTACTAAGTACGATTTGAATAATTGTTCGAAACGTTTAAAAAAATATATTTCTAACATAAATATCATATAAATATCTATTATGAATATGTATAATTAAGAAATAAAAAAAAAAAGAAAAAAGAAAACAAAAAAAATAGTTTATTTGAGATTGTACGAGTCATACATAACGAATTCACGACTACGAGTCATTCATCTAGTCTAGTTTCCGAATCGATTTCTCTACGTTTAATACGTTCGTGTCGTTAATAATCTTCAACTGTCGAATTATGGGCTCAGTCGTTTTGAAATCTCTCTCAGTTCTTCTTGGGATATTCTTCGTTTTCGTTGGTACTATGAAATTGACTTCTCATATTAGTAAGGATCTACACAAGGATTTGGTGAGCATTTGCTCTATAATTATGTAACGTAATTCATCCTTTTAATTTTATAATTTATATTCAATTGAAATTTTTATTTTCATCTAATAAAAATTTTTATTTTGTTTTTAAATTATTTTCCTTTGCTATATTTATCTTCAGTGATCATAAAACATTTTTACTTTTACCTTTTCCTGTATAATGTGCGTTAGCTTTGTATATAATACATATCATGTATTAACTATATATTATTATGTCAATCTGTCAGTTTTAATAATCGATCTTTTTGATTTTCTTAACTATATTTGTTCATTATTTTTTTTGTAAGAACAATGATTTTTTCAATAAAAAATATTTCATTTTCTCTTTAGACATGTAAAAAAATGTTTTTGGTTTTATAATCTTTGTTTACCAAATAAAAAAAATGTGTGTCGATATATATACTATACACGTGTTTGTATGCATAATTTTTTTTGTATAAGTATGAGTTATAAATATCTCTTTTTTTTTTATATTGTTATCTTGAAAATAATTTTAAAAAATTTTTAAAATATATAATAAAAAGTATAAAAAGGAATTAAAAACTTAATAAAAAAATGAATAAAAATAATTTATATATATTATCAGTATTTTTAAATACAATATTTGAAAATATATAAATAAATAAAATTTATTTATTAATTTTTAAGATTGAAAAATAAAATTTTAGATTTTATTAAAACAATCAAATTATTGTTATTAATTTTTGTTTGCTCGAGATTTTTCTAAAAATAAAGTTTTTATTTAACATAAAAAAAAGATAAATTGATTTCATGATTAAAATTTTTTCTAAATTTATAAAAAATTTAATTTCTTCATTTCGATAGATCTCGTCAGAAGATTATTTTCGGTTCTTGCTGTTACTTAATGTTCAAAGTTATAGTAAACTATCAACTAACCAATTGGTGAAGCGCCAAAAATATTGCAAGTGCCAACTTATAATATTTATCAAATTGAAATTGTCACAATTTTCTTTATAAATATCTTATATGTATATATATATGTTTATCTCTCCGCTTCTTTCTATATTTCATCAAATATTTATTAACGAATTATACTATTATATTTACAGAGGAAAGAATATGTGAAATATGCAAAGGTATTTCCACTATCTGGTACACTGGATTTTAAAGTACCAAGTAAATGGTATAGAAGAGTTGTTGGATCATTGGAAATTATTTGCGGACTCGCAATGGCCATAGTTCCAAGCCGTAAGAAAGTTTTTCGTTAAGTTAGAATAATTTTTTTTTAAAAACATTATTTTATTTATTTTTTCTAGATAAAATAAAAAATGCATCAAATACAGTATTATTATTATTAATGTTAATGGCTGTATATTCACATTATATGGTAAATGATAAGTTTGAAAGAATTGCACCAGCATTGGTAAGATTAAATTAAAATTTGTAAAGAGAATATATATTAAACAAAAATAAAAAAAATTTCTTTAAATAGATTTACTTCTTTTTAGGTGTTTTTTTTTATGCTAACAGGCCGATTAGTAATAGATTGGCAACTTAGACGAGAAGATACACAACCAGTAACAGCAAATGGTGTAGATGATAAAACTAAGAAACAAGATTGAATTTGGAATTCTTATACATATTCATGAGACTAAAACTTCATTTGATTATCATATTAATTATCACTTGCAACGTATCATGTAGGTAATAGTTCGTTAAAGGAATTCTTATTATGCACAACAAATAAGTTACTCATTTGATCTTTGATTCCTTATTTATGATAATCATGTAAAATATGCTCTTTTAAACTTATATGTTAATTTTATTCAAGATTTATATTAAATTGCTTTTTCAACAATATTATGAATTTAAATCTAAAGAAAATAGAAATCTTGAAAATTTCAAAAAATATAAATATTTATTATTACTACAATATAATTTAATCAATGAAATATAAAGTATTAGCTCAAACACAAGGTATTAACTGCCATTTGAATTAATGTGTTCTTCTTGATATCATATTGAGATTAAATGTTTTTATGTGTAAACATTGCATTATAACGCACACGCGTGCTTTCTTCGTATTTATATTTTTACTTGTTTAGTTATTTTTTTATTTTTAAAGAAGAAAACACGCGTCTTTAAAATTCGAATAAAAATGTACAAATTTAAAATTCGTACAAAATACATAAATATATTATTATAGTTGAAACGAAAATTATAAAAAAGACTAGTTTGTTTTTAGTTTAAAGTTCAAAATATTTTATTAATATAATGGAATATACTGTAGTGAACTAATTGATTCTAGAATCTTATTATAGCATATTTTGAACTGTAAATACATATTTATTTAAAACTATTTCAAAGTTACTATTCAATATAATGATTTAAATAAAAATATAAAATACAAAATACAAAACATTTAATACAAAATAAAAAACATAAGTACAAATATAAATATAAATTGTATTTTCCTATGTTTGTTATAGTATATTCCACTGTATTATAGAAGAAAAAACGTTATTATACTGTATAACGTTAATTAATTGTATATTTATTTTTCAAATGTTAAATTTGTAATCAATGGAATAAATTAAATAATATATCTATAAAAAATAATATAATAACGAAATAAAATAATAGCGAAAAAATAAGTGTAAAGTTAACATATATAAGTATAATGATATATTTATTATAAAATATTAAGATTGACTACATAAGAGAACATTTTAAAAACTATTTAATAATTGTGCGCGCATGTGTATACAAAACTAAGTTTACACGTTCGAATAGAAAAAGAAAAATTATAATTTTCAATTTTTTTGAAATTTATATTTTTAACTATTTTTTTTATTTGAAAATAACAGAATTATTAATTAACTTATTTAAGATTCATTAATACATGACATATAATTTATTTTGCACTATTAACATTTTTGATATATATTTGTGAACTTTCATTAATCATTATAATAATAGATTTAAATATTAATGCCGATTTTATACATCTACAAATTAAATATACATTTCAAAAATATCTTTAATTCAGCATAACTATAATAATGTAAACAGTTAAAATAAATAATTTATCATTTTTATCATTTTTACTTTTGTATCAATTAAATCATATTATTATTCACAAGCAATAAAAATTAATTTACTAATTAACTGTTATTATTAAGTGAAATAACAATATTTTTAATTTTAATTTTGATTATGTGAGTTCTTGACCAGTAGTTAAAAGATGTAAAGCTTTTCGAAGATTTAACACAGCTGTAGGCACATCATCATAATTTAAAGCACTTCCCGACCATTTAATAAACTTTTGTGCCTTATTTATTTGTTCCACTGATAATTCGATTCCACCTATGATGTATGTATAATTAATGCAAACAAATAATGATATATATTCGAATTATTTTTTTTCTAATACCTTCTATTTTCGTAACTACATTACAATCTTTATTTTCAGAAGACCATTCTTCTACATTTTCTTCGCTAGTCTTACTATATATTGTATCAGATGGATTAGTATTACTAATAACAACTAAATCTTCTGTATTTAAAGTATCTTCTTCTTTTGCTTCTATTGCAGAATCTATTTTAAGCAAATTTAAATAAAATAAAATTTTGTTTTTATATAATATATAAAACATAATTATAATTTTTATTATCATATAACAGTAGACACAGCTATATCTTTAAAATTATTAAAGATAGAAAAAATAGATGATGAAATTATTCTATAAAAAATTGTTTACATAATACTAAACAGTTAATAGATACCATTATTTAATTTATTAATTATATTATTATAACATTTTTAAAATAATCAAAGAATTGATTTATACAAGAAAAATTAAATGATTCCACTTAAAAAAAAATTTTTTTTAAACTTTTAATTTCAAATTAAAAAAGTTATAATTTTTAAATTCATTAAATGTAAGAATATATATAAAAATGATATATAAAAATGATATAAAAATGAAAAATATTTTTTTATTTCTAATAATTTCTTTTTATCTTAATCATTGTAGTGAGACAGATAAAATATTTACTTTAAAATTAACTTGCAAATATCAATTTAAAATTTTTATGTCAAATAATTTAAAGAAATATTTATTATTATATATATTATATAAATATTATTATATTATGTATAAAAAATTATTATATAAGTTTAAAGAAAATATTTTAAATTATAAAATATTATAGAATTAGTTTGATAAAGATAAAAATAATATCATATTTCTTTCTTTTACATTTTCAAAAAGATATCATTGAACTATAATAACATTTTACTAATTAAAGATAATTAAAAATATTTGTCTAATCTATTATGAATTTATACTTATTGTAAAAACAAAGTTGACTCCTTTATATTAATATTTAAAAACTCTAACAATACAATTCAAATTACTTTATAAAACAATCTTTAAAATAGAATATTTAAAATAAAAACACAAAACAAAACACACTTTTAATATCTTTCAGTACTTATACGAAGCATCTCTTGCATTATATATTTTAATAATAATTTAATACTTTCTAAGTAGGCATCATTCTATTTTTGCACATGTAGTAGGTAATTGTATATGAATCAATTTTATTTTATGAATGTGAATATTGAATTACTTGAAAGAAATTAATTTTGTAAATAAAAAATTAATTATAATATATAACAAATAATATATAAAATAATAAATTTTTATAAAAATAAAAAATTTATTGTACTCAAGATTATAATAATAATCTTTCTCTTTATAAAATATTAAGTATACATAATAAAAAAAAAATGTTTTAAATATTATTATATATAGATATAATATTATTAAATTTGATATTTTTTTTTCATATTAAAAAATTAATATTCAATTAAAAAAAAATAGAGATAACACTTTTTATCTTTACAAAATTCACCCTTCTAATATTTTATAATCTAAAACAAATCTGACCAAATTCTTCTCCTCTGTGAGTCATACGATTCTATTTAATCAATCTTCCTTTACTGCTTTTTTTCGTACTCCACAATTTTCGTTTTTAATTAATTGATTCTCCTATCATGAACATTGCATGCATAATTGGTGAAATAAAACATATAAAATATGTTTAATTATTAAAGTATTATAGTATTAAAGTATTATATAATGTCTGCTAATGATACAGCTTATATGATTTTCTTATGATTCTTTTGAATAAGAAAAAGAAGAAGGTCATAGTTTAGCTTATGAACCATCAATTGTCCAGATTTAAAATATTATAATTATTTAAAAACATTGTCCTCTCTGATTTTAATAATTTTAAAATATATTATCAAGCTCAACATTCTGAACAACTTTTTTTTATATGATATTTTGTTGTTTTGTTATTTTGTTGCTTAGTTTTCAAAATATTCATAAAAAAAAAATTTCAGTAGTTCTATAATAAAATCTACTTATAATTGTAACAACATATGTCTTAGTATTGGTTGCTATTATTATAAATCAGTGACTAAATATAATAAACTAATTCAAATCTCATTTTTTATTTATAATACTTATAAATGAGAATCGATAGGTTCCTTGAATGAAAATTCAGTGTATATAGCATATAATAAATCTATATTAGATTCAAATTTGAGCTAGTATCATCAAATCAAATCAAATCAAATCAAATCAAATCAAATCAAATCAAATCAAATCAAATCAAATCAAATCAAATCAAATCAAATCAAATCAAATCAAATCAAATCAAATCAAATCAAATCAAATCAAATCAAATCAAATCAAATCTAATCTAATTTAAATTAATTTAAATTAATCTTAATTTTAAATAAATATATCATAAACATTAAAAATATTATATAATTTTATATAAGTATTATATTATATAGTATTTTTATTTTTATTTATAGTATTTTATTAATTCAAAAATAATATATATAATATATAGAAAAAAGTTGTTCAAAATTATACCCATATTTCAAAGGCAAATGAAATTCTTTTTAATAAGGAGAAGCCTTTTATAAATAATTAGCAATATTATAATGTTAATATGTGCAGTGATTGATTTTATGAGAAAATAGCTTGTAATATTTTTATCTGTCTCATTCATTATATAATATATAATTTACTATTACATAAAATGGATTTAGCATATTTTTGTGCATCATATAATATATTAAAATATTCATGAGACATCTTTAGAGAATTAATGTTCAAAAACTAAAATAAACATAATATAATAATAATAAAATATAAAAATATCAATTGAGATTTATTTATTAATTTATAAATGAAGTGAGACAGAAATAGAGATTACTGTCTTTTTTACATTTTTGTACAGCAATTTTTATTATTTTATTTTGGTCTCTAGAATCAATTTTTTAAAAATATTTCATGAATATTTTTGCAAAAAAGGACCAGCATAAGGATATAACAATATAACTCCAGTTGCATGATATAAGTATATACATATATATATATATATATATATATATATATATATTAATTAACCAAAAAAAAACTAGCTTTACCTTGAATTTGCCAATATGTTGTTTCTTCTAATTAATCAAGAATTGCCATTTTAAAAATTTTTAATTGTTATTCATTATTCCTTAAAAAATTATTTGTTTTAATTTATGATAAATATAAAAAAACAATCTTATACTTAGAAAAAACAAGACTATCATCATAATACTATATATATATATACAACACATTCACAAATATAGAATATAAGAGATGAATATGAAATAATATAAACATTAGAAAAAAGTATTCAAATATAAATATAAAATAATAGTTTCGTATTCATTTATATATGATATAAAAAAATATTGCTTTACATATTGCTAGTATTTAGTCCAAATTAAATAAATAAAATTTAGTCCAATTTAATATTAATTTCATATGGAAGAACAAAAAGTCCAATCAAAAATAACTTTTTAAGGAATAATAAGGCAAATAAAATTCCTCTTAAATTTAAAATATGTTATTTTTAATAACATATATTAATATTAAAATTGATTTTTAATCAATTTTATCAATATTTTTTTTTAATTTATAATTAAATAAAATTATATATATATAATTAAATAAATATAATTATAATTAAATACATACATATTTAATTAAATTTATTAATATTTTTAAGTAATATTTCATTAAATTTAATTTTCATTACCTTCTTCTATGTTTTTATTAAAATTTGTTTTTTCATTATTCTCTTGTATAGGTCCTGGTAGAGGCGTTTCATTATTTTTTAAACAATTATGAATATATGCTGCTTTCCATTTAGCATATTTTCTATTTTGTACAGCTTCTTCACTCAATTCTCCAAAAACAGTTAATACATCATAAAGTAATCCAGCTGTAAAAAAACTATGTACTATATTCTTTCCAAAATTAGCTGCTCTATCATTTTTATCTGCATAGAGAAAAAGTTTTAATGCCCAATTTTCTAAATGTGCCTGAGCAGCTATATCATTTGTAATAGCTTCATTATCATATAATTCTTTTTTAGTTGTTTCTAACCAATCCATTAATTTCATTAAAAAGTTTGTTTCTTTTGGTGATTTGGTTGATAATTTTAATCCTGTTTGAAGAGCATATAATCGACCTATATTAAAAATTAATAATTTTAAAAAAATTTAACTGTAATAATTTTTTTTTCTATAATAACATAAAGCAAATTCATACACCAATAACTAATAACAGGATCTCGTTGATCATGCGTTGATGCTATTTTTAGATAATGTTGTAAACTTTTTAAAGATAATGGTATTTCTGGTAAATCTAGGTTAACCATGTTGAATAATAGATTTAATTAAATTGTTTTTTTACTTTTCTTGTTTTACTCTTTATTTTTTATTTCACAATCTCTCTTATAAGAATTTCATCTTTTCTGTAATATAAATTATAAAATATTTATAATTTATGACAAATTAAAATTAACTTTATTACCTCTTTTACAATTCAAGAAAAAAAATGTTAGTGAATCAATATAATGTTCATAATAATCATATGCAAGTTCATTTAATAATAAAATTTTTGCAAAATATATAAAAAATGAATTAATAATATAATAATAATAATTTTAAATTAATTTGAAATTAATTTATTCCATAATTCTATAAAAATACTAACTAACAAATAATAATTTTTCACAAATTATATTATAAAAATTTATTACATTTGGAAGTTCGAAAAATATTCTTAATCGTAATTGATACGAATTATAATAGCATGAAAGAATACAAATTGATATTCAATATATTTTTACCAATATATTAAGTTAATTGTCAACTTATCGTATTATCTCTATTAAAAGAAATTCTTTGAATAAATCAGAAGTTTTTCAACTAGTTGATTGCCAATGAAAAAAAAATAAATATATCATCAAAATAAGGACATATAATATAAATTACATACATAGTATAATATATGTAAATATATTTAGTATAATATAATTTATTTTATATATGTAAACTGTAATGTTGGTAATATCATTTTTGTTATAACTATGTGTAGGGAATTTCTATTTTACAATTTAGAGAGAGATGAATCAAATCATTTATTTCGCTAATTTTCATAAAAATTATTTTTATAATTTGACTATATTAATTTCTAAAATCAATTATACTATATAATATTCTTATAAATATTATTGAAAAATATAGGAATATGGTTTAATTGGAAATTATTGAAATAATTTTAAGCAATTTTTTTCTTTGCAAAAATTTTTAATAAAAAAAAAATAGAATAAAATTAAATTAATTTAAAATTAAAATTAAAATTTAAAATTAAATTGAAATTAAAAATTAAAAAATAAAAATTATTATTTGTAATTGCTTTATTTTTTGAAATTAAATGATGAGTAACAGAATTAAATTTACCTAGTATATATTGTATTAAATTATATTTATATTTTTAATACTTTTTTAATTTTTATTTCATTGTTTAATTATCAATTTTTTTATTATGATAATTAAAAGCGACGATTTTTTTTAATTCTATATAATAAAATAAATTTAATAACAGATAGACTAAAAATTCGAAAAATTTGCAACACAATAAGATTGATTGCCATTTTTAAAAAATAATATTTATTATTAATATTTTACATTTACATAATCTAGGATATGATATAATTTATTAATTAAACAATAAAATTTTTAATATTCAACTATTATCGTTTACATATTTCAATAGTAAATTCAGTATTATAAATCTGTGTTTCCAAGAGTTATGACATAATTTTTTTATTATTTTCATAAATTGATATATTTTTAATATTTATTTTCATACGTATACGATTCATTGAATATCATTAATATTTATTTAAAATTTTTTTGAAAAATTTTTTAATTAATTATAATTTAAATTTATAATTTTTTTTAAATTAACTATTATTTTTTATTAATTATTTATTTATTTATCAAACTTTTTATTTTATATTTATTTTTTTTTAAATAGTTTAACATGAAAAATTGGAACAAATTACTAATATTGCAGAGAATTTATTTTATTGAAAAATTTTAATATATTAATAATATAAAATATATAAAACAAAATTTACTAATTATATAATGTTATATCAAAAAAATTAACAAAAAAGTTTTAGAAATTTTTTTTAAATAAAATTTTGGACTTATTATTATTATGTTTATTCATCATAATGTGAATTATTGGTTAATGACTTAAGTTTATAATAATTATTTTAGATATATAATTTAATTTTAAATATTTAAAATTAATTAAAAAGTTTATGCACATAAATATTTAAAAAATGTTTACTATATTAGTTAGTTGATCATGATATTATCATTGCTGAGTATGCTATACACGATAAAACAGTTAAATGAAAAAATTTTTTCGGAATTATTAAAAAAAATATTATTTTTATTCAGTTATTTTAGTTATTTATTTTTCGATGGAACAATTGAATAGACGGAGGGATATATAAATCAAATTTGCAATAGTAATGACAAGCACTTTTAAGTAAATTAAACTATAATATAGTCATTATTAATTAATTTCTAAACTAAACTATTAATTAATTTAATTACAACATATATATCTTTTATTTTATTGATTATATTATATTTAATTCAAATATTCGACAATATTGATAAAACTTAATTTTTGTAAATATATTATCATTTTAATTCTCAATAATATTGTTAGATTATTAAAATTTAAAGTATTTTATTTTATATTTTATATTTTTCATAGTGACACTAATTGTAAATGACAAATATAATTATGAGAAAACAATTATATTAATTATGAACATAGACAAAATTCATGTATTTTAAGTTTTTTATTAATATATCAGAAAAAACTAATAAATATAAAACAAAAGTTTCAGATTTAAAATTTATTTTCACCTTTCTTTCTTTCTTTCTAAATTTCTTATAAATTAAAAGTTTCTCAGAAGTATATCTACTTGCAACAAATTATAAAAGTATTAATTAAATTTAAATCTTTGAATATATCATTGAAATTATTGACTTAAGATAGATTAATCTAAAATAAAAGCTCATAATTTTTGATTATGTTGGATCATAGGATAAGATTTTGAATTTTTTTTTATACATATAACTATCTTTTAATTTTCGAGATATTTACAAAAAAAGATTACTACTATTTCATAGAATTTCTTTTATAGATTTGTCACTGTGTAAATATATAAATATGTAAATATGTAATTGCCATTTATTTATTTTTAAACATGGATAATATATTAAATATATGATTAATATATAAATAAATACTAAATATAATATTAATATTTAACAGTCATTATTATTTCAGTTATTAGATCATTTTATATTTTTTGTATTTATGAATCAAAAGGATTACATGTCTAAGTTTGATTAGATTTGATTTAAGTTTATTATAATTCATAAGAAAATAAATTTTTTATTTACATTTTGATTAATTTATATTTTAATTATTTACTACCATTATATGTTTATATTAACAGAAGATAAGCGACGTAGATGTAGACATATACATATAAAAAAAATTCTATGAAATATAATAACCATTTTTTTTACAAATTTCTTAAAAACTAAACGGTTTTATTTAGTTATATTTATAGAAAAAAATTATTCAAAATCTTGTCTTCTATAAATCATCTAAAAAATCATCAAAATCAGTGAAAAAATTTCTTTTTTAAATAATTATTGTTATTTTATATTTTATTTTTGCATCCAAAAAATATATTTGTAGAATATCCAAGTTTTCTATGGATAAGTATTATATAGTATGATGATTTCTACGGAATATATATTTAAATTTGAAATTTATATTTAATGTGATATAGAATTGAGATATTTCAATGAAAAAGTAGCATTTTTATGTGCACTTGTTATAATTAATATTAATTTCTGTATTATTATATATATTTATATAATAAAAAAATGATTATATGCTTATGATTACACAGTATCACAGATATATCTATATATATATATATATATATATATATATATATATATATATATAGATGAAATTTTATATAGCAATCTTATCTAATCTCTTTTTTAAAAATAACTCTTTTTTAAAAAATATATTATGTATTTTTCCTTCTTCATTTAATTTTTTATTTTAATGAAAAGAAAATTAAAATATTTAAAAATAAATAATTTTGAAATTGAAAAAAGTTGTTAAACAATTAATTATCAAATTCAAATTTAATTTATATAATAATTTTAAAATATAAAACAAAGTTCTATAAAATAAAATCTATTTTCTATTTCCATATTTTTTTTACATAGGTCTATTAGTTAAGAATCTATTAGCTTAGAATTAATAAACTTGTGCAACTAAATTTAAAATATTGTGCTCAGTTTTGATTATCAAAACAAAATATGGATTGAGCAATGGAATAGAAAAAAAAAATACATACAATATAAGTATATTAAGTATATTCAAATATCACGGACAAATATATAGATGAAATTTTATATAGCAATCTTGTTTTTTAAAAATAACAAAAAATATATTATATATTTTTCCTTCCTTGTTTAATTTTTTATTTTAATAAAAAGAAAATGAAAGTATTTAAAAAGGAATAATTTTGAAAATCAAAGTCCCAATCTGGACAAGTCAAATGTATCATCAATATCCTCATTACATAACAATAATCAGAACATTCAAGGGAGTGAAATTTAATAAAATAATAATAAAAATAAAATAAAATTGAATCCAGATGTCCTAAGATATTAGGCATAACGGGCAATCATAGAACAAAAATTAAACCTATAACAAAAATGGCGACACAAAAATGAACAATAACAAAAAGACAAATATAAGACAATAAACTAGAAAAATTCTAAAAAAAAAAGGCAAATAAAGCAACAACTTGATTATCCAATATATTCAAACTCTTCTTCCATTTAATAGGAAAAAAAAAAATTCCATCCAATGCAAATCAGAATATTCCATTTTTATAATCAATATCTAAATCTTACCACTAATAAAATACTCATAACTAAAAAAATAAAAAGAATAACAAAGATCTCAGGAACAATTTATCAATTTCAAAATACAAAATAAAGTCGAGATATTCTCTAAAATTGATTTAAACATTGAATCAAGAATTAAGAAACAAGCCCCACAGAGACAGACAACCAATATAAACAATTCTAAACTACATAAATCTAAAATCATTTGGAACATACTGATAACATAGAAATAAGTTGCATTTCTATTAAAAAAAATTGATTAATCAGCCATTAATTCTATCAAAGAATTATACAATTATCAAGAAATCAAAAATATTCTAGATATAGAAATAATCATATACATTTCAAAAATATTCAAATCAAAAATACTTTTTCTTTGAATCAAAGAGAATCAAAGGAAGCTGATGAAAATGATATTGCAGAAAATATACAATAATTTAATCTATCAAATATACAAATAAGCTAAAATAAATACTATTTTAGTAAAGATTACCTTAATATGACTTCATAATAAGTGAAATCAAAAAAAAAAAAAAAAAGAAATTTTCAATAAAAACAATATATGTGAATGCATCAGTCATGCATCAAGCAGTCAATGCAAACAGCTTTTTATTTCAAATGCATCAAATGTACAAGAAATTAGTCCTAAGAATTCAAAATCACATAATCGAATGACAAAATATTGTAATCAAATGAGTTACTTAGCATCTTACAAAGAGTACATCAAAGGAAATCATAAGGAACTTAGAGAAAATCAACACAGAATAGAAATATTGAAATGATTACACATATAAAACAATTATATTAATCTCAATAAATCAATCAATATTGAAATCATTACAGATAACTTGGATATACAATAGTGCATATACCTTGTATTATACATAAGTATTATACAAGGATTATACTTATGTATAATACAAGGATAAATAACTATTGGACTATAAATAATATCATAATAAATAATATCATAATATCATAATAATATCATAATAAAATATAATAGTGCATATACCTTGTATTATACATAAGTATTATACAAGGATTATACTTATGTATAATACAAGGATAAATAACTATTGGACTATAAATAATATCATAATAAATAATATCATAATATCATAATAATATCATAATAAAATATCATAATAAAATATAATATCAATAATGTGAACTCTATAATATCAATTCAATATAAATATGAACTATTGCAATTCATGAACAATTTATCAATTAAAATAATCATTATCACCATATCCAAAAAACTCATTCAAATAAGATTTTAACTATACTATATAAAGATAAATAGAGAGCAAAAAAAAGAAGCAAAAAAAGACGCATAGCAATATTTATCGAAAATTTATTACAAAGATATTTAAAATTTGAAGTCTGTTTACATTCTACCTCACAACACAATGACATTTTAGAATATACTATGTCAACTATTTTCAATTATTGTCAAAATTCTATGTCAACAATCTATATCAATCTATATCAACAACAACATCTACATTATTAATGCTTATGCAAACAATCACAATAACTATAAATTCATTAAAGAACAAGATAATCTCTTCAAAAATTTAAGATAAAACAGATAATATACTAATTGACAATATTATTATATAAAAAAAATATAAAAATTGGGAAGGATCATATAATCAAAGAGGACTTTAATTGGACTTTAATTGAATAACAAATGGAAATGGATTAGGAATTAGCAATTTCATAGCAAATAGCATGTTACAATTCATAAATCTTCTTAAATAAATAAACTTTTAGAATATTGAATTATAATGATCACATGCAATAATAGAAATTTTAATATAAACATTCTAAACACATCTCAGTAACAAATTTGGCTTTACAAATTCAACTAAAAAAAATTAAATAATTAATTTCCATCCCACATGACAATAATCTCATAATTGAAGAAATCGATATATTATATAATCCTATATAAACACCCTAATCCAACAAATACAATTCTAATCAGAGAATCCACATATAATATAATGAAATTTAAATAAAAAAATTCTAAAATTATAAAATATAAACATAAAATATAAAATATAAATTATATAAACATAAATCTATTATTCTTGTAAAACTAAATAGAATAAAAAGAATCCTCAAAAAACAAATTTCCTCATGTCAATAATTTTAAAATATTGATCAAAGAAATTAATGGAAAATATAAATATGAAAAAACTTCAACGAAATGATAGAAAAATTTAATTGAATAAATTATATAGAACATTTTTTATCAACAAGATAAAAAGAAAAAAATCTATATTGATAATAGATCAAAACTTATTTTTACTTTACAGAACTAACTTAATTTTATTAGAATATTTCCATATTTCTAATAATAAAATTGAAATCAATGATATACAATTCAAGTTGAATATAGTATGAATATAGTATGTAAAATAATTAAATCACTTAAGTACAACAATACAAAAATAAGACTAAAATAATAGATGACAAAAGAAATCAACATAACACTGACAGAGTTAAAACTAGCAAAAATATTTTAATTACACCAAATATACCAAGAACAATACAACTAGCAAATTACAAAAGATTAGTATTTCAGTTTATTAACATCAACAAAACAGATATTCAAATTCTTCAAAACAAAATTAGGAATCGATAACATAATAACATTCAAACATTTTTCAGAAAACAAAAATTACTTTCAATAATGCACTAACTATTGTTATTTTTTCAAAGCATGAAAATGTACAAAAATCATTTTAAAAAAAATAAAAAATTCAATACAATTGACATAGCCAACTATTGTCCAATAAATCTTACTAACAATATTAATAAAATATATCAAATTATCAATAATGCACTAAATCACTACATGAAACATAAAATCATTCCAGATAATTAATTTAGTTTCAGAAGATATCAATATTTCACAATACAATACTTAAAATAACAATATCAATAAGCAATTATATTCTAACAAAATAGTAAGAAATTTTTCTTAACATTGAAAAAATTTTTGATTCAATATAGCTAAATGAGTTAATCTACAAATTAAAAAAAAAAGCATTCCAATTACATCTATCTTAACAATCTTAACAATTTGAGATATAATTTATAATAAGAAATTTATAAACACTAATAGAAATCTCAACTCCATACTTAAATTTGAAATAAAAGAAGGAGAAGAGGAATAGAATAAATTCATTAGTATTATTTAATAATCTTTGCAAGTGACCTAATAATCTATGCAGTTGAAGAAGATTTAAGCACACATCACACAATAGCATAGAAGTTCACAATATTATTCTAAATGGAATCTTAAAATAAATTAAGAAAAATATGAATCAATTCTATTTAGAATTTCTATTTAGAATCACTAATCACCTCTTTATAACAAAAAAATTATATAAAAAAAATATATAAAAAAATCTGAAGCTGCATCATTCCAAATAAGAATTCATAATCCTGAAACAAATAATCTGAAGTCTCATACAAACAAAATAAATAATATTTAAGAATCTATTTTGATTATTTAGATATTATTTAGATTACTTGATTACACCAGACTGACTTTTACATGGAAATTCAATTAAAAACTATCATAAAAATAAAACAATACTATCTTTTATCAAAATATCTATCCAAGATCATATACTATCATATGATTTATCAATAATTCTAATAATTGCATAATGAAACATAAATATAGAACAAATGAAAAAATTAAAAATTATGAATTTTTGAAAGACTTCAGGATCTCAAACTATACAATCTCAACATAGCAAAGAGAAAAATTAACTATTAATAATAGTTAATTCTTTTGTTGATTTATATAATATATAATAATATATAATGAAGCCTCAATTATATATAAATAACTTCATAATACAGGAATTACTCAGCAAATTAATATTAATTAATATTAGTATTAATTCCAGTCCAAACAAAGAAATAAAAAAGTAAGCAATAATAGATCAATTCTCAAGAAACTCTAGCACAGAGGTATTCATAAATTTAAACATTTATACTATTAAATAATCTTAATATAATATAATGAAAAGATAATTTCTTCTGTCTTCTTTTACAGATTAAGACTCTGAAAAAAGATATATATCAATATTAAACAAACAATTATCATAAATAAAAATAAACGAAACTTTTCCATTCAAGAATTACATCAATTACAGAAATTTAACAAAGCATTCTGTGATTCAATAAAACAATCCTTATTGGAATAAAATATAAAAATATAATATAAAAAAAAGTGAGAAGAAAAAAGAAATAAAAAAAGAAACATAATAATTATAAATAAACAAAAAAAATTCGTGTAAATAAACAAACATTTGAAAATAAACTATAAATCTTCAATTCTATAAAGTCTAACATTATACAACATTATACAAACAAAAAGAATAACAGAATAAATCATTAATATATTCTAGTAATAAATATTATTTTTTACTATTTCATTCATTATCACTAATCAAATTTATTACGCATTTCATAAATTCATTATCTTCAATTCATATTTCATCAACATATCAACAGAGAGTTTTTTTTTAGCTTTACTTTTTTTCTCTCAAAACATATCATTAGCAGTGTCGCCATATATACTCATTGTATACTATTTACATATATATATTTCACATACTAACGCCACTGAGATTAGAAGAAATCTTGACAAACTGAATTCACTATTTAGATAATTATAAGAGTTTTTTAGTAATTGTTTCTTTTATATATACATATATACATACAATTAATATAATACATATTTTTTTAAATAAATATATTACTAAAAAAAAAGAGCGTCCTGTTAATATGCAAAAATCGTGAATTCGATCCCTCATGAACTAAAATTTTTGTATCCATAATTGATAAAAAATTTGGAAATGATTAATTAAAGTAATTTTATACTGTAAGATTAAATTTTCATTTTTTTTATAAAAAAACAATCATTTTTATATAATAAATTAAACCATTAAATCAATAAAAAACAATAATAGATACTAATAATAAAAAAAAAATGATAAATTTATCACAGAGAAATAAAATACAATGTTAATATTTTTCAACAAAAAATAATTTTTATTATATTAAATATATTATAAAATGCATAAAAAAATATCGAAAATATGAAAAAAATTGCTAATTTAATTCTTTTATATTAAATCTGTTAAATATCTGAATGTTTTTATAAAAATTTACTCTTTTTTCATATTTTTTTTAATATATAAATAACGATTTATATTAAATCAAAACTTTTTATTTGACATTTGTATATACAATATATATGTGTTAAATATACATATTTTATGTAGATATATATATATATATTAGAATATATATTATATACAATATATATATTTCTTATTGTTTTATTTTGTTTTTATATATTATTTTCTTAAATATGATATAGAAGTCAAAGTTTAACTAATATCTAAATATTTTTAAGATTTATTATATTTATACTATTATCTATCTATATGATAATAATATACTTTGTGTGTTCACACGCGCGTATGTATGTGTTGTGTATAATCTTCTTATAAAGAAATCTTCTTAGAAACTATTGATATTGCATATAGAAACTGCTGGAAAATTTTAAAATCTTAAAATTATATAATATAAAATCTAAATTTCTAAAATCTATATTATTATATATTATTATTATATATTGCTATCGTTTTCACTATATATGAATCATGTATCTAGTGGAAAAAATGTCAATTTTACAGTAAGTAAATTATAAAAAAATTTCATATAAGATTAAATTTTATATTTGTTTGCATAAAATTAACTAATTATATATTGTTATTAATAGGTGCAGTAGAATAATTTCACATATAAATAATTTACATACTTCGAAGATTACAACTGGCAGATTCAACAAAGTAGAAACTAATATTTTAATTCATAATTTTGAAAACTAATTTAATTTGTAAAGTTCTCTGTCATATTATAGATTTTAATTGCAAATAGAGGAGAGATTGCATGTCGTGTAATAAAAACTGCTAAAAGATTAGGAATACAAACTGTAGCAGTATATAGTAATGTGGATAAAGATTCTTTACATGTTGAACAAGCAGATGAAGCATATTATATTGGTCCTGCTCCTCCAAGTCAAAGTTATTTAAGACAGGACAAAATTATATCTATAGCAAAGAAATCAAAATGCCAAGCAATACATCCTGGATATGGATTTCTTTCAGAAAACGCAGAATTTGCAGAATTTTGTCAAAAAGAAAATATTATATTTATTGGTCCTCCAGCAAATGCAATTAAAAATATGGGAATTAAAAGTACTTCAAAGAATATAATGACAAAAGCTGGAATTCCTGTTATAGCAGGTATAATTAATGTTAAGTATAAGCTTATATAATATACAATTTTATATATTATATTAAATAAAATATTATATTATTAATAAATTTAGGATATCATGGAAAAGACCAATCTAATGAAATCTTACTATTGAAAGCAAAAAAGATAGGTTTTCCTTTAATGATAAAGGCTATATGTGGTGGAGGAGGCAAAGGAATGAGAATAGTTTTGAAAGAATCGGAGTTTATTGAAGCTTTGGAATGTGCAAAGATTGAATGTGAAAACGCATTTAATGATTCAGCCATTTTACTTGAACAATACATCAATAATCCAAGACATATTGAAATACAAGTTTTTGCAGATAAACATGGAAATATTGTTCATTTGTTTGAAAGAGATTGTTCTATTCAAAGAAGATATCAAAAAATTATTGAAGAAGCACCTGCAGTATGTATTTAAATTTTTAATTTTAACAATATTAACTTAAAAATATATATTATAATGATTTAATTTAAGAACTATAAAAATAACTATAAAATTATATAAAAAATGTTATGATCTAGCCTGGAATTTCAGCAAATTTAAGATCAGATTTAGGCACAATAGCAATTAAAGTGGCAAAAACTGTGGGATATATTGGTGCCGGCACTGTCGAATTTATAATGGATTGTAATACAAATAATTTTTATTTTATGGAAATGAATACACGTCTTCA
Organism: Apis mellifera; assembly: GCF_003254395.2. Taxonomy (NCBI): domain Eukaryota; kingdom Metazoa; phylum Arthropoda; class Insecta; order Hymenoptera; family Apidae; genus Apis; species Apis mellifera. The sequence continues at coordinate 315,066 of NC_037640.1, read as the reverse complement.
AGTAGAACATCCTATTACAGAATTAATCACAGGACTGGATTTAGTTGAATGGCAGTTGCGAATAGCAGCAGGAGAAGAACTTCCATTAAAACAAGCACAAATTAATTTTAAGGGACATGCTTTTGAAGCAAGAATTTATGCTGAGGTAATCACATTATTTTTTTAAAATCACAAAATATTTACAAAACATTTTTTATATAAAATTTTTTATATAAAATTTATGTTTCTTATATTTCTTTAAAATAAAATAGTTTTAACTTTTTTTGTAATTAATTAATTCTGTAAATAATTTATTAAATTAAATCTTATTATTTTTAATTATTTTTTATAATTAATTATATATAAATATAATATACATATAATATATATATATTATAAATTACAGAATCCAAGAAAAAATTTTCTACCAGGAGCAGGAAAATTATCTTACATGAGAATTCCGGATATTAAAAATAAATCAATTAGAGTAGAAACTGGAGTTCGCGAGAAAGATCAAATATCTGTGCATTATGACCCATTAATTGCAAAATTGATTGTTTGGGGAAGAGATAGAGAAGAAGCTTTAAATATACTTAAATCAAAATTAAATAATTTTAATGTAAGTATAATTTCGATTAGATAACATGTGATTATATTTTATATATATATTTTCATTATTAAAAGATAAATATACATATATATATATATATATACATATATATACATATATATATATACATATATATACATATATATATGTATATATATATACATATATATATGTATATATATATACATATATATATGTATATATATATACATATATATATGTATATATATATACATATATATACGTATATATATATATATATATATATATATATATATATATACATATAATTCATTAGGCATATATATGCAATTAATTTAAAAATTTACAATATTTAATTTATTTACAATAATTTTTACATATATTTTTAGATAGCAGGAATCGACACTAATATAGAATTTATTAAAGACTTATGTTCTCATTCAAATTTTCGGCAAGGGGAAGTACATACAGGCTTCATAGAAGAACATTATCAAAAATTATTTCGAAAATTACAAATGCCAACTCATATTGCAGCTCAGGCTGCTCTTGCCTTGATATTTTACGAAAATAGATATTCTTTACAATCATCTTTTACAACTGTTGATCCTTTCAATCCTTTTGCAACTGAAATTGGTTTAAGATTAAATCATACTTTAATGCGAACTTTTTGTTTTAAAGTTTACGATGATGATATCAAAGTTGAAGTAAAGTACATCGAACCTGAGATTTATTCTATGAGAATCAATCAAATTGGTCCTTGGAGAAAAATAACTGGTTTATTAAAGGAAAAAGAAAATTCATTGGAATTATGTACAGAAATTGATGAAACAATTACTAAAGCAAGAATAATCAAAATTCATGACAAATTACATTTATTCACTAAAGCTAATATTTTTTCTTTCTAATATGTTTTTAATTAAATCGATTTAATTAAAAAATCGCTCAAAAAGTTATTTATTTCAACTTCAATTTTTATAGGATCATGAATGGCAATTTAACATATCTCCTACAAAATTTCTTCACAATATTACAAATAATCAGATTAAGTTAAATCCATACAGAGCTTTAAGTCCTATACCAGGTTTTATAGAAAAGTTATGTGTTGAAAAAGGAGATACTGTAAAAATTGGAGATGCTTTACTTGTGATTAATGCCATGAAGATGGAAGTATGTTTATACTAATTTCAATATCATTATAATTTTAGATATTTTTATTTAAAAGTTAATTTTATTTATAGCATATTGTCAGAGCATCCACAAATGGAACTGTTGAAAGTATACTATGTTCAATAGGTGATAATGTGCCGAAAGATAAACTTCTTATTAAATTAACTGAATCTATATCTTAAACTAATGTATATATTAATATTTGTATCTATTTTAATTAATTATAATTTCATTTTTTTTTCAAATTCATAGTCAATCAAATAGTTTTATTTTCAGAAATTAATAATATATAGCAAATTTATATTAAATAAATAACTTTTTGTAAAAAATAAAAATAAAAATCTTTCATAAAAAAAATTATCAAAAATTTATGCATTGATTTTTTTTTTTAATTAAATAATAGTATGAAATATTATACAGTTATTTCTAATCAAATATTTGCGCATTATTCAAAATTAAATTAAATTAGATGTTTTATTATTTTTAATTTTCATAACCTCTTATTTATAGATAAAATTATGTATTTGTACAAAATCTCATGTTACAAAAATATCGTATGAAATAAATTCGTTTTGAATACAAAATTTTATCAGAATCGTTTAATAAATATTGTTTAAAAAAAAAATTGTTCATGATAATATTAAGTGCATTTATAATATACAATTTTTCATATAAATTTTTTAATAAGCTAAATATATACCATATATATGATTTTAATATATTCATGAGACATATTCTAGAGGAAAATTCAAAAATATCAGCTAGAATTTATTTATTAAATTATAAGTAATGAAAGTTTGTATTAGATGAAGAAAATAGAATAAAGCGGCTAATATGATAAAAATAAAACTGTATCATTTTATTTTACTTCATTTAATATAATCTTTAATTATTTATAATTTAATAAATGAGCTTTAATCAAAATTTTTGTATAACTTTTGTGTTTGTTTGTTTTTTTTTTAGAATCGATCTTTCAAAAATATCTCATGAATATATTAATATTCTGTACATGTACATATAATTAATAATTTAATTGCTAAAATATTATATTAGTTGAAACTATGTATTTCATTCCATTTCATTATTATGAAAAGTGCGCCAAACATACTATTTGCTTATGAAAAGATATATGATTAAAAATGGCAAAACGATTTTGAGATAATTCTTTAAATAAATAAATTAATAAAGCAAAAAAAGAAAAAAGAAAAAAAAATAGTAAGAAAAATGAGTAATTTTCAATCTTCTATGCGATGTATTTCTCCTAATGCGAGGTAATATAATATATAAAATAAAAAAAAGAATTGAGGTTAGAAAATTAATTATTTTATGTTTCATATGTCATTTTATATAATTTAATTTATAGAATTCTGAGTGCCAAACCTCAAGTTGAACAAACGCTCAATATAAAACAAGCACAAAATAAAGCAAGAAACAGTATTACGTGGTTTTTTGTCAATAGTTCTTTACTTGGAATTCTCGTTTTCGATATGTAAACAATTAATATTTTTTTTATATTTCAATCATTTATTCTATCAATATAAAAATATATAAAACTAATATATTATTTTTTTAGATTATATGGAGGTGCAGCATATAAACCATTCTGTTGGGCTGAATGGTGTTTGGCCTCAATATTTGCATTAAATGCTCTATATCATATCACAAGATATGCATGGTCAAACTTTTCTCTACGACCAATTCTATTAAGTCCTAAACAAAGACGACTATTGGGTGTATCAGAAGATGATCCTTTTTTTAAAAATGAATTACCATTATCTCAAAAAATATCTGAACCAATAATTCCATTAAATTTATCATGTATAAGTCTTAACAGAAGAATGGTCCCACTTAGTTCTACAGGATTAAGTGAATCTAGTATGAAATATTTTTTTTTCCCATTCTAATATTATTTAGAGAATTTCTATGAAATATATATATATTTTATGTTCAAGAGGATTTTTCACCATCAAATCAATTTTTTAAATATGATAGTCCTACATCTCAAAGATCAGCTTCTAGTCCTAATGGATCTTTTAATAAGCCTTTCAATATTTCAACAAATGGGAATTTAACTAATGAGGATTTAATTCAAAATGAGAAGGAATTAAAAAATTATTTAGAAAAAGCACGTCAAAAAAAAAATGTTCTATCTACAGACATTGATCAGCCTTCTAATTTACTTAGTTCATTTTGGTCGCATCCAGCAATTAGAAATCCTGGAGAAGTTTCTCCATTGTTGAGAAGATGTGCATATCAAGTAGCACCAATTATAGGTAAGATTATGAATAATTTTTTTCTTTAAAATAAAAATTATATTATTTTTCTTTTTCATAGATAAATTAAAATCAGTTAGTCCTGGTGCTGAAGAAGGAAATTCATCTAGAGGTATATTCGGTGCATCAAATGTTTGGAGGAAATACAGAATTGATTCAATTAAAGTAAATGAATGGACAGCTAATCTTCGCATGGTAAATTAGATGCTGAATACATTTCAACATGATATTTATATTATAACAAAAAATATATAACAAAATATTTGTAATATATAAAAAATATAAATTTGACTGTTTCAGTGGATTAGCAAAACAGTCATTGAACGAGTAGCAACTGAAATTGATAATGTTTGTTTAGCATTAGTTCGTCATGGTTTAAGTGATTCTCAACCAGGTTATGTGGGATTACATAGATTAAGAAAACTTGCACAAGCACCATTCTTAGTATCTGCTATTCCTACTTTACCAACTTTGGTACCTTTTTTAGAATTGTCTAATAATCAAGAATATTTAATTAAGAGAATTAAAATTCTTGCTAAAGGAGGATCAATGAGTGAATTTAAATGGAATGGTGGAGGATCTCATAATGGCAAAGAATGGGATTCTAGTTTACCAACTGATTCTGTGGTAAAATAAATTCTTTTAAAGATTATAAAATAACACTCAGACAAGTAATTAAAATCAATACAATATTATTTTTATTATAAATATTTCATTATTTTTTTTAGATAATTATGCACTTAATTTCGACATACATGGATACGCAATTGGAAGCTCCTTTAGATCAACCTGATGCACGACCATTTACATCAAGATATATGGCTAGGTCAGGAATGGCTTTACCACGTAGTAAGGGACCTATCATAGTATGTCAATCTATAAATCCACCACATTATAATTTGGCACATTCCGGGGATTCATCACCTAGTGATTATGAAGAAATACAACGTGTAAATAAATTTTATTAAATTTATTATCATTATTTTCTTTTTAATACTTTAATACTATTTTCATTTTAATACTTGTAAATTGATATTAATTTTTTTCTTTCATTTTTAGGGTAGGAACAATTTATTTCATACATTTTTATTATTTTTATACATCGTTAAAACAAGAGATCATGGTATGCTAGGTCGTGTAAATTTAGGTACCTCAGGTATAAATGTTTTATGGGTAATCGATAATTGAATATTTGATGTTCTAACAAATAACAATATTATACAACAAATATTTGATGACATTTATTTTTTTTTCACTTGCATTTTTGTTATTAATGACTTGTTTCTTGATATGTATTCTTCATGTGTGAAATTATATTTAGCGTTTTTTGTAACTTTTTTTTTAATACTTATCTTATTTAAAATATACAAGATATTATTATATTCGTGAAACATCTTTAAGATTTGAAATATCAATTTTGCAAATCAAAACAAACACAAAAGTTATATATTAAAATATAAATTAAATATAATATTAAACAAAAAAAATGAAAAGCTGCTTCAAAAGTATTATTTGATATAAATGTTATTTATTATTAAACTATAAATAATTGAAATTTATTAGATGGAAATAAGTTAATTATATCTTCATCTTAATTCAATTAATGCAAACTTAAATTGCTTATAATTGTGTAAGTTAATAAAGAAGTTATTTTTGTATAACTTTTTATTTGTTTGATCTTTAGAATCAAGTCTCTAAAGAAGTTTCATGAATATATTAATATTTTGTAAATTAAAAAAAAATTTCATGTATATAGATTGTTTGTTATAAAACTAAATGAAAAATTTAAAGAATAATTTCTAAATATAAAATTGATATGCAAAAAGCTTATATTCTCTTCATCTTACTTTATTTAATACAAAATGAAATAATTTATAATTTAAAAAATAAACTTTAATGGATTTTCTTATATATCAATTTTTGTTTGAATCTCTTTAGAATTATTTTAGATTTTTTGTATTATTATGGATCAGTAAGATTTGCATTTAATCCAATCAAAATCTTAAATATTTATTGATTTTAGATATATCAATATTTTTGAGATTTTAAATTATGTCAAAAAAATAGACTGTGTCAAAATATTTACCTCAATAATTCTATTCTTATATCTAACCTTTATTTGATGATATAAATACGCATACAATATAATTTTGTTTTTTGATTATTATAATTCTTATCCGGTTATGTTTATATCAGGTTTAAAATTTCTTAAAAATAAACAATTTTTCATAAAATATTTTTTGTATTTTCATAATTTATTAATTAAAATAAATATACAGAATGTTAATATATTTTTGAAAAATTAAAAAAGATAAAAATAAATACAAAAAATGATGTACAAAAATGAAGTTTATTTCTTAAATTATAAACAATTTAAGTTTGCGTTAGTGAGATGAAAATTGAACGAAATAAAATTATTTCATTTTGTCATTTTGTTTTATTGCTCATTTAATTGTTTATTAGAAAATTTCGAAAAGTTCATTAACAAATAAAAGTTTTAACTAATATTTTTTTATATTAACTTTTAACTTTTGTATTTTTTTTAATATCTAAAATCAATTTTCTAAAATATTTCATGAATATATTAATACTTTATATATTTCTCGATAATATATTTTTTTGTTTAATATAAAATGAACAATGGAATTTGTCTAAATAACTTATTTCGAGTTATATCTATAGTCATAGTCATAGTTTTATTTGGATATTATTAGAACTAGGTTTTATTATAATTATATATATATGCACACATATTCTATATATAAAATATATATATAAAATATTCAATTTATAAATATAAATTATGTATAACATTATATAAAAAAATAGATTCAAACAGAAATTGAATAGTTTTAGTGAAATATAATTTTTCTATAATATTTTCTATTATATTTTCATCAAATGTAATCATAATTTTAATGCATTAATCAAAAATTTAATATATAATTATATAATTTAAATTTTGTAAAATTTATTATATAATAATAAACTTATTACTATATGAAAAATAAGGAATATATGAAACTGTTTATTTACATTTTTTTTATATTTTATACATTAAATCTCATAACAAAATTATTTCATCTGAAAAACTAGTTACATCATATTATATTCTCTTTGAAGCTATTTAAATTTTATTTGAACTAATACAATAATAATACAGAATATTTTACATAATTTGTATTGTAAATTAAAATCAGATATTATATCACACTTACCTTTGTTACTTGACAAAAATTTATCATAGAATTTATCATTAAAATAAAAATCTATTATAATCATTTTGATATTACGAATATATTTTATTCACAGTGTTTAAGTATATGTACAAATGAATCATAAATCACATATCCGTATCCATTGAAAGTAAAACATAATACACTGTAATAGCACATAATTTCTTTTTTGTAAGTTTTTAGTTTTATTTTACAAATTTTAATATAATGTATTATTCTGAATATATATATACTCACATAATAGGTAATATAACAAGTATCATAAAGTATCATAATGAATTTTTCGCAAAATTCTTAAAATTGAAAAATCTGGTTAAATAAATGCATTGTAGATCTAATTATAAAATTGATGGTCATTCTATCGATATCGTGCTACACAAGAAATGCAATTAGTTTTAACATTCACATAATTTGTATACAATTGTAATTTCTTTTTTCTTGTAATTAAAAATCCATATTTTGTAAAAAATTATGTTGAATTTTTCGTACAATGTATAATACATTCTTTGGATAACGGTTTCTTTATATTAAAGATCAATCGGTATATACACCATAATTATATGTTATAATAAAATGATAATAACGTGTTCAATATACAGATAAAAAGCAACAAATTTGTTTGTACATTAGTTTATAATTTTCAGTTTTGAAGTAGATATAATTTTTTAAGACTAAATGTTGTTTTAATAATTATTAAATTACGATAATTTTTTTCTTTTTTTTAATATTTATTATTATAACAATATAAAAATTATATATTTATAATAAAATCAAAAGTTTACTATTGATTATATTATATATGTTCGTATTGTTTGAAAGTATTAATTGTCATTAAATTGAATAGAACGTTCAATAATTATTTTAAATAAAATATAAATTTATAAATGAATTTCATAAAATATTTTCACACGATATTACTCAATATATCTGCGTGCATACATATGCGTGTATATTTATGCATATATGTATTTTTATGTTTATGAATCACAATAATAATTGCTTTCCAAACAGAAATAACCGAAAAAAGATACACACAGCATACAGGAAACAATTTAAATGAACTGATTTGAAATATATGACATAGAATAATTATTTTTTTAAAATAATTGCTTGGAATGAATAAAATAAATGATTGTTTAGAAACATATTTGAATCAGAAAGAAAACTTCAAATTATTTTCATCAAAAAAGTATTCATTTGATTATTTTTTTTTTTGTTTTCTTTCTTTTTCTTTCATTTTACATTTTTTATGTTCTAAACAATTTTATCCAATCCCAATAGTTTACAATAGCTACAGCTCATAAATATAAACAGAGATATATAACATATAATACAAAGTCAAAAATAGCATGTTCAATTTCTGCATTTTCAATTTGTTCTTTATATTTTTTTTTACGATTATGAAATATTTTTGTTTTTGTAATGGAAAAAAGAATTCAGTAAATACACAAAAGAATTATGTATTAATTTATGATGTAGTAAATATTTTGGTTCCTTCTGGTAAAATTACTTCTTCACCAACATCGGTAAGAGTGACTGTAAGAGGGAGAATTAAAGGCATTAATATCTCCTGATGTTGCATAACTGTTTGTTGAGCAGTAACTGGTTCAGGTTGCCTAGTAATAGTAATCGTTTTAATATTTTGAGTCTTTACTATTTGTCCTTGTCCAAGTGTGGTTTGTTGTAGCACTCTTTGTTGATTTTGAGCTGGTTGCACTTGTGTGATTAATGCTTGAGTACGATTTTGATTTTGAACAAAATTTTGTTTACATCTTTTACTATGAGCATAACGACTTCCATTGTTATTGAATCGTCGGTCACAGGTAGGACAAGCATAAGGTCTTTGACCAGTATGAATAAAAACGTGTTCTTTGAGCGATTTAAGACGGCGAAAATTCTTTGGACAGTATTTACAATGATATTTAGCTTCGCCTGTATGTGAAGTTAAATGATTAGCAAGAGTATCAGCTCTAGCAAATGCTCGTGAACAATATTGACAAATATATGGTCGTTCCTGGGTATGTGTCCTCATATGCATTTTTAAATAAGCGTTCGTTGTAAACGGTCGTGAACAAACCTCGCAAACATATGGTTTTATGCCATTATGGGCTCTAAGATGTGCAATTAATGTTGTCGATTGTGTGAAACTTTTGGAACAAATCTCGCAAAGAAATCTTTTTGAGCTATCAGTTTCTTTATTTTTTTTAAATGTTCGATCATGCTTTGATAAATGATTTGTTAATTGTTCTTCTTTAATGAAACGCTTTGTACAACGTGTACATTTATATGGTTTAATCATATTATGTTTTGCTACATGTATTTTTAAATGTTCCCTTCTATAAAATTTTTTTGGACATATATCACATAAATACTTTTTTCCTTCATGAACTTGAATATGTCGTAAAAGCCCTTTTCTTGATGTATATTGTTTGTTACATTCTGTACATTCCAAACCTACAATATCGGTTCTTCTCTTCCTTCCAATTTTTTCACCTGGTTTTTTCTCCTCAGGTCGCGGTTCAATATCTCTTAAATCTTCCTCTGTAAGAATACCCTCCGTAACATGTTTCGCTCTATGTTCTCGCAAAATCTCATTGTTTTCGAAAGTATCTCCACAAATATTACATTTTCTTACTTGATCGGGATTCTTCTCAGAACATTTATCATAATGAGCTTTTAATTTGTCTTTACGGTAGAATTTGACGTTACAAATATCGCATTCGAAATTTGGTTCTTCATGCAACAATTGGTGACGTAACAATGATTTTTTCGTGCTATATCGTTTTTTACATTTTGCGCATTCATGATTATCCATTGGCCAATCTAAACCACTTTCAAAATCTGAATCATAATCATCTCTGTTTTCACTATGATCTATTTCTTCATTAAAACAATCCTTTTGTCGTTCTTTTTTTTCTATTGATTGTTTTTGTTTTTCCAATTTTATACCTCGTTGTTGCTCATCTTTCACATGTTGTTCCATATGTTTTGTTAATGATTGCTTTGAATTACATTTTTTATTACAACTTGCACATTCTAATTCTTTTTTATAATTATGTCTCTTTTGCGAAAAAATTTCTCGCTTATTTCGGTTATTATCTATAGAATGAGCACGATTTATCCTATCGTTATTTTCTTCTTCATCATAATCTTCTAAGCCATCTTCAGTTTTAATTTTATCTATAATTTTTTGCGCAGCTTTCGCAGCAACTCTTTTAATACGTTTATTAGGATCATATTCTTGTCCATGAAGGAAAGTTTTATGATTTGTAGCTATAAGATGATTACGTAATGTAAGTTCATTACCAAATATTTTATTACATTGTGTACATTTGTAGGTTTTTATACGTTCATGTTGTTCCATATGCTTCTGCAATAGATCCTTTGTTGCAAATTGTTGATAACACATCTTGCAATTATAGTTGGTTCCAGAATGATGAATCTCCATGCTTCTAAATAACATGATACTTTATCAGAATAATATGAATTCATAAATGATTCTTTTGCAATAAAATCTTATTTCTTACCTACCTGTCGTTTTTTTTTGAAGTATTATTTTCAATTTCTGGCAAAAGTGATTCATTTTCTATTCCACAATTCTTTTCTTCACTTTCTTTATCCATTGTCTCATAATTATTTGCTTCATTATTGATCGAATTTTTTGTATCCATTTCAAGTTCTTGTTCAGTTAACACACCTTCAATAACATGTTTTGTTCGATGATTCCTTAATTTTTCTAGCGAATCAAATTCTTCTTCACATATACTGCACTTAAGAGCAGTATGCGACATTGTATGTTTTCGTAAACTACGTTTCGTATAAAATTTCTCTGTACATTTATCACATGTAAATGTTTTTACACGAATATTACGATTCTCTATCATTTGATTATCATAGTCATCATTATCATCATCATCATTGTCATTGTGATCATTATTTTTGTTATTGTTATTGTTATTGTTTCCACAATCGCTATTAATAATACTTTTAGTTTTATTCCTTTCATCTTCCTTTCTATGGACATTTTGATCCTGCTCTTCTTCTATTCCTTCTCTTCCTATTTCCCTAGCAATGTTTTCTTTTTTTTGTTTGGCCTTTTTTCGATATTCAATATCTGAATATCGTCGTGTATCTTCATAATCATCAAAATCTAAACTGTGTTCATCTTCATGGAATGATATTTCTAAAGGCATTGATTCATCTTTTCCTTCTTCTTTCTCTCTTTCATGTTTCTTTAAATGTTTACTAAACGAAATTATATATATATATTGTTTGCCACAATAGGGACACTTGTTCGATCTTTTACCTGATGGAGGCGATTTTGCAAGATTGTAAATATTCTTTTGTGGTGTATCTGGTAGTTTTTTCAAAGACAATGCTTTTCGAACTTCTTCATGAGAATGCATATGTTCTTTCAATATGTTCTTCGATAAGAACTCTTTGTCACACAAATAACACAGAAAAAAAATTTTTTCCGATTGATCTAAAGATTTTTTCAATCTTGAAGTTAAATTCAAATTTTCAAAATAATTTTCTTCGTCAGAATCTCGTTTTGTTTCGATGTTTCGTCGGACTAATTTACGTTTGCTTCTTCTAGTTTCATTTTGGTTCTGAGAATCTATTTCTGCTTTAATGTCCGTATTTGCAATATCAGATTTTTCTCCTTCATCATCTCTTTCTTGTTTTGTTGCATCTGCTGCTTTTACTAACAAATTTACATATTCTGTACAATCCTCACGTTGAAATGATTCTTCAGAATTAGTAAGTTGATGATGACATTGTTGTAGTTGTTCTTGTTGATTCGCATTAGATAATACACATTTTTGTTGTAATATATAATCATGTTCCACTGTTGAAATATTTTCAAGACAATCACTATCTCTGTTTTCATGTTTTAATATTTCTTCATTCTTGGGAGTATTTGTGATAATTTTAATATCTTCTTCATGATTTATGCAATCTTCTGTTGTCTGTTCGGTAGTAATTGTTTGATCAATTACTTCCTCTATAACCGTACTAGAATTCTGTTCTGAGAAACATAAAAGACTTGTTAATAATAGAAATTAAAATTTTGATCTTTTATTAGAGCTTTGTTTACCTGTTATAGATTGTTCTTCTTGTTCGCTTAATTTTTCTGTCTGTAACAAAGTTAATTGATTCTTCAAAAGCGATGATTTCTCTTCTCTAGATATTGATGTAAGTGTATCGGTGTTTTGATAATCATTTTCCACATGCATTTCTGCTATATTTTCATTTTGTTCTCCTGCCTCTAAATGTACTTCAACTTCATTAAAAAATAATTCTTCTTTCATATTCATAGTAACAAATTTTTCTCTGAGAACCGTATCCGCTTGCTCTACCTGTAATTTAAACTCGTACGCAGATTCAAGTCTATCCGCACACATCCAACATACACGCGTTGGTAAACCGTCTCCGGGTAACATCTAAAACATTTACGAATATACGAATTAAATTACACGAAAATAATTTTTATTAAAATAATTGATTATACACAAGATTCTTTATTACGATAAAAAAATGTGAATAATAACATAGCATATATATATATGTATATATGTATATGTATGTGTGTGTGTATATATATATATATAAATGTTAAATATATTAGAAATATGACAGAAAATTAAAAAACAAAATGGACAACTATAAATAGTAAATGATCCTTTAATTTTCATATTTCTTTTATTTATTTTTTTTTTTTAAAGTAAAAGGATGAATTATGCATTTAAAGTCGAGCGTATTACATACTTTATCTTACGATTTATACTATATCATATAACCTCTACATTACATATCTAACCTTAACATTAGCGAAACTCATTGCTTTTGCTGATAGGGATGCAACCTCACTTTCCAAAAACAAGTCTCGCATTACCACATTGCCAAGAAGACAAACGCGACATATTTCCACCGTCGACACAGTGCCCTCTTCGTTTTGTGACGGATCGGAGGTATTTATTTCTACGGCGTCCATGTTTTGTTTAGTGGACTGACTGGCCTGTGCTGCTTCCCGCAGTCCACAGCCTACAGTCCACAATTTCCTGATCTCTCGCTTCCTCCAGACTATTACCAATCGTTATCTTTGTTTAGTTTTATTTTCAATTATGCAGCTCCTTCAAAATCACTAACTATATATAAAATATCTGATATATCTTCTGATATGTATTATTGTGATAATTCATCAAGTTTCCTTTTATATTTTTTATCATATTATAATTTATATTAATTTATTATTATAATATATATTTTATATCATATATATATATATATATATATATATATATATATATATATATATATATATATATATATATAGTTTTCTAAAAATTCAAATTATATCTTAAATCATTTTTTAGATATTTCGATCAATGAAATATTTATTAATCTTGATAGTTAACCATAGAATCATAAATATATATTAATTATGAGAAAGAACTTTATTATTTTGATTACAATATTTCTAATCATATAAGTGATTATTATCAGGAATATGATTATATAATGGAATATTTGGATGTTTTAATGGATGTCTTATTTATTTTCGTATTTTTTATTAATAGTAAAATAAAAAAAAATAACTTAGATTACAAGATTTACATTAATTTAGATTAATAGCTTTAAAAATAAAAATATTGTTTTATTACTACATTTTTAGTGTTAAACACAAATTTAAATCAATCAAAAATTAAAATAAAAAATTAAATATTAAATGAAAATAAAATAAATTGAATTTTAATTTGGAACATTAATTTTTGAAAATTTATAAATTTTGATAGAATTCAAAAATTATTTTTGAGATTTTTTATGATGCCATGTTAAATTTTAACTCAATCTGATTGAGCGATAAAAGCATAAAAAATTGTGTGCCAAGTTCAAATTTTTAATTAAAAAATTTTCTGACATTGATTTTCTTATAGAATTTATTTGGATACTAAAATATTATCATATATTAAATTTAAATTAAAATTAAAAAGAAATTCAAATGAATTATATTTTTAATCAAATTCAAATAGAATTATGTATTTACATGAGGGATCACTTTACAATGGTCAGAAGTCAAAATTTAATTCAATATAATATCTAATAATATAATATATTATATAATATATAATATATAAAGCTTAAATTTAAGAAAAAAAATAATATCATAACGATAATTAAATATAAGAAAAATGTTATTATATCAATGTATTTATTATAAATATAAACGAATATTAATAAAAATATATTTTTTATTAAATAAGTATTTATATATTATAATTTTAATTGAAAAATTATATGAAATTTTTTAATTGAAAATTTATTTAAATCTGGCGCGTACTGATACTTCTATTTTTCTATTGGTTTGGATAAAAATTCACAACATTTCTATATAAATATGAGACTTTGCAAATAAAATCGGTCATTTTAATCCATTGAATTTTGATAATTAAGAGATAATTATTATATTATTTTTAGATATCAAAATTTATAAAAAAACATTTAAAAAAATACAAAAATTTTAAAATCTTTTCTAAAATTCAGTTAACTAAATTTAATTTTTTTTTTTATTTACTTACAAATTTTAATCATAAAAAATGGTCATAAATTATTTTCTAATACAATTTTTTTAAATTTCCTTATTTTAAAATATCAATTTAATTGATTTATTTTGAACTAAGTAAATATTATAATTTGATTTTTTTGGTAACTTTGGTATATTAAACTAGGGAGAGTATTATAAAATGAATCATCATAAGATGCGCGCGCATATAGATTCGTCGTTTTCTACGCGTTGCAGACTCAACTTAGATTTTAGATCTTTTGAAAGACATAAATGTTGACAGACGTTTCGAAACAACAACAAAAAGAACTAGTTTGTATCATTTAATCAATATTGCAAAGTGAATATTTTTATATTTTTTTGAATGCACGACATATTGAATCATTTAAGAAGAATCGCAAATTTCTTTCATATATTTTTGGTGAGTTCTCTATAAATAGAAAAGTTTTCCAGAAAAGGTAGTGATATAATTAAATTGATATTAATGTGTATATAATAACTGTTATACATATATATATATATATATATATATATATATATATATATATATACATACATACATACATATATGAGCATTTCAATTTTTTGGCAAAATTGCAGAAATCTAATTAAAAACAAAATAAGAAAAAAATGTTATTAAAATTTGTTTTTAAATATTTCATTACAAACAAATATTGAATGTGACCTGAATATACATATTTAGCAAATTCGGTATTAGAGAATAAGATTGATCATGTTTACTTACATAATACTTTTTAATTTGTAAAAAACCTGTAAAATATTTAAATTATTATTTAATGATTATCATTTGATGTCGACAATATAGAATATATTATATTCCAAGATTCTTAAAAATTTTATTACATCTCAATTGCGTTATTAATATGTTGAATTAATTTTTGATGTATATTTATTTCTATACTATATACTTTTTATTTTAAAACTTCTTTAAATAAAAATTAAATTAAATTAAAATTAAAAAAATGATCTGAGAGGCCAAATAATTAATTAATTTGGGGTTTGGAGGATTTCAATATTTGCTTATAATTTTATAATAAAGCATTTATAACAAACTTCATATATAATATTCATATATAACATTTTTTTTTATTTTTGGATTATTGTTTTTAAAAATATTAGGAATTAATTGAATTTAAATGAATTTTATAAATGTCATGGAAATAGTGAAAATATAATATTAATATTTCCACTATTTCCATCAACATTAATATTTTTTTTATAATTTATGCATTCGAAAAATATAGATTTTAATTATTATATAAATACAATACAGTATATTATACTATAACCTTACTAGTCTTACTGTCTCGTAATCGAAATAGCATTTCATCTTATTCAAGCTCAACACTTACGAAACATCTAGATATTTTATGCAAAATAATATTTTTATTTTTTATTTTTTAACATTTTTGTTAGTCATTGAAATTTGTTTAATTATTTTCTTACATTATTTATATGTCATAACATTTTATTTTTTATTGAATAATATAACATCTATTATATACGATTTATTTTCAAAATGCTTAAATAAGATTTCATATTATTATAAAATTGGATTTCTTTAGATTTCTTAGATTCTATTACTATAAAATTTATTTTTAATATCTCTATTAAATCCAATTTTATTTTAATTGAGATATTATTACTAATCAGAAATACATTTTTAATTTTATTTCTAAATAAAATTCTTGCAATTTTATCGAAACACAAAATATGTACACATATACACGCGCGCGCATGACACGTATATAAATATCTTCTACATTTATGTATTTTTTTTTACAAATATTTTTTTAAAATAGTATTGTATTTATGTTATGAAAATATTATTGAAATTTGAAATATCAAATAATCTTATATATATTACATTATTATTTTCTATTAGATAATAAATAAAAAAAGAGAAAGAATAGTACACTATTTAATTGTATATGTATCGTATTGAATGATATATTTTATATCTCGCGAGTTAATTCGAAATAAAGATTGAAATTACTAAAAATAAAAGATATGAAAAATATATATTTAGAAATATGTTTAAAATAGAAACTAAAAAAATCCTATTTAAATAACTTTCAAGCAAGAAAGATACTAATTTTATTTATTATAATAGATTATAGTACTTTCCAGGATTCTATGAAATATTTTGTTAATTCTTTTAAAATATAATCTATATTCTTAGCAAAACTATGGAGAATGAACAACGACATTATGAATTAAGAAGTGGAAGTAGATCTCGTTCTAGAACTCCTTTGATACAAACCAGCACTTTAATTGAACCAGAGACTTTAGAACATCATTATGAATTAAGAAGTCAAAGTCGGGAGAAATCTTATACTTCTGGAGAAATTGCAAATAATAAAAAATCTGGTTTTAAAATTTCGTATGTTATATATATATATAATATTAAAAATATTAATTATTATAATGAAAGAATATATAAATTTAAATATATTTTATATGTTGTTCAAATTATCATTTTAATTTTGCAATAGATCCACTAATTGCAGTAAAACAAATGATCAAGAAATTACAATAGAAAAAAAAAAAGAAGTTACAATTGAAACATTAGAACATGAATCTAAGCAATTAGAAAATTCTTCTATTAATATAAAAAAAGGAGAATGTCAATCTAAACAACAAAAAGCAAAAGAACAAGGATTTGTAAATGGTCAAACCGACAATAAAGAAGTTTCATTTGGATATAAAAAAAAAAAAGCTCATAAATCTATTTTTCTTCATAGAACTTTCACTAGTGATTATTCTTCAGAGGAAACAGAACAAGAAGAATCAGATAAATCATATTCTGCACATGAAATTTATAAAAAAGCTGGTGATTGGTGGAAGTATGTATTATAAAATGATTAAAATTTAATTAACTTATTAATTTTTTAAATATAAAAATAATTATATTTTTTTCATCAATTTTACAATATTTATTTCATTCTATATTAAAATCATTAATTCTATAAAACTAGTAAATAATGAACATTTTGAAAAATAATTTTTTTTCTTTTATTTCAAGCTTTATATATATATATATATATTATAATTTTATATATATACTTATAATCATTAGCAAAGATTTAATTTTTCTTGATTATATTTCATTGTAGAGTTGCTTCTTAATTAAGAAAAATGTTTTTAATATGATTCTGTGATGTTACAGCGATGATTGAATCATATTATATCATATTTATGTAAATATTTAATATAATGATTGGATTCAAATCATGTTTGGTATCTTATACAATTTTACAATATTTTTGTGATTGTGGAAACAGTTTAGATCTTTCTAACATTTATGGCTGATTTTTATGTGTCCTTTTTATAAATCTTATAATTATTTTTTTTTTTCATATTAATTATAAATATTAGTTAGATTTTGGTAAATTTTTTCTTATATTATTAGTTTTTTTATAATTCATAATCTGTTCAATTTTTTTTTTACTATTATAAATTATATCTATATATTGTTGCAATTTGTGAATTATATATTATTATTGATAAAGTCGGTATAGATGAAGTTTGTATTACTTGTATGTTTTTTTTTATATATTATTTTTTTTATATATTTTATTATATATGATGTTTATAAAACTCATAAAACCTATATAAATAGAACATTGGAGATTAATTTTATGTAGTAGAAGGCTTTAACAATAATATTTTAGCAATAAATAAGGTTGGCAAAAATTATTGTTTTCTATTGCTGTTGGTGATAATAAAAAATCTTGGCTAGTTTTTAATGCATCAATATAATTTTATTGTAATTTATACATTTATAGTTCACGAATTTATAAATTCGGTTTTACATTCTATGGTGGTTTTTTTCGTTTTTCAGATATTTTGCCAAATGAGTCTTTTTGGGGTTTTTATAGTTCAAGGTATTATATTTCCGTGATTTCTTTCAATGATATATTTGGTATTGATATTTTTGTTCAAAAAGATTTTGTTATAGTACTGACTTTGATTATTTAATATACTTATATATATATATGTATATGTATATATAAGTATATATATTTATTTGAGAATATTATTGTATGTAGATTTGTCTGTGATGAAGATTTGATTGTGATAAATGATTGAAGAGTTTTTTTTTTTTTAAATTGTTTCTTTAATTCATATTGGGATTTATATTCTGTAAATAATCTCAATGCCGTATTTTGAATGGATTTAATTATTTTAAATATATAGATTTTGTTTATTGAATTATAAATTATAATAATTTAATTTATTTCTTATCAATTTAAGTTAGTTTAGATAGATTTTTGATTCATTTTTGATTAGGATTTTTTGATTCGTTCTCCTTGATAATATATTAAAGTCTTATAGTTTATTTTTTAAAGGCATTTTTTTTTAAATTTTAAATATAAGTTTTTTAGAGATTAAGTTAACTTTTTTTATTTCAATATTTTCATAGAATTTTAATGGATTTGGCTACTGTTTATTTTTTATTTTTTAATATAGTATATAAATTTACATACATAGATTAGAACATTATAATACATAGATTTTTCAACAGAAATAAAATTTAAATCCTGATTTCTTTTATTATATCAAAAATTTATTTAGATTTGATTATAAATTAAATTTTTGTGTGATTAAATTTTTTTTCTATGAGCAAATTATCTATGAACAAGTTTCTTTGGATTAGAAAAATTATATTTTTTATATTATATTTTTAATTCTTAATAGAATTAACTAATTTTTGTAGTCCAGTAACTTTATTTTCAATAAAAACCAGAGTTTCATTTATTTTGATTTGCATATATCTATTTGTGAAAAATTTTTTTTATAAAATTAAGCATATGTTCATTTATTATTATAATAAGTAATCGAAAATCTTTGATCTTTTAATTAAATTATATATTTATTCTATATTTTAATAAGCTATTTGATTCTTACGAAAGCATTTTTTGAATATTAATAAAAATGTGATTAAGCGATATCATCGAAATTCGTATTAATTGAATGTTAAAATATTGTTAAATTCTAAAAGTCATTTTAGTAGGTTTTTAATAATTTTTTCTAAAAATTTGTATATGCAATTGATTAAAATAATCAATTTTCAGGTTTTTATGTTTATTTTTATTCAAATTTAGTATTGATACAACTTTTTTCTATTTATCTAGAATCATAATGTAAACTGTTTGAATTTTAAAAGGTATTTTATTCTGAAAATTGTTTGTATAAAAATATATTTAGTATGTTATCTGCTTTTGGAAAAGTAAAAATTCTTGTTTGTTTGCAGGATAGATATTAATTTTTCTAAGATTATATCTAAAATTATATCTGCTTTTAAAATAGAATCTATTATTAAATTAATTTAATATTTTTTAGTATATTGTTTATTTTAATTTAATGACTTTGTATTGTTTATAGAAAAAAATAAATCATGATTTGAATTCTTTGAAAGATTATAAAGATCTTTTGAATTTATTATATATTTGTATTTTTTATTGCTTAAGTCAAAAAATTGAATTTTTATGTTCAATGGTTTTTCATTTATGCTTTTAATTTCTATAACATATATATATTGGAACTTATATAATGAATATGAATACTTTCTATATATCGTTATTAATATTAATGTTAGATTCAAAAATCAAAATTCAAATTAAGATCTTATAATTTATTAAAATTTAATTTTGATAATGTGTAAATCATTTTGGGAACTTATTTGATATTTATTATAATTAGATTAATTTCTCATTGTATGTAATATCGAATATGTCATTATAATAATTCTTTATTTATTATTATCTCTATTTGTAAAAAACGCATTTAATTTAATTGTGTATTATTTTTGTATATTTTATTATTGTATTGATTTATTATATTGAATTTTAAAAATTTTTTTACCAGTGTATTTCCGAAAACGGATTATACCTATTCCGAAACTTCTAAGTGTCGTTATGAAATAGCGCCAGGTATATTAGCAATGCCTAATATGTCACGACGCTCTATTCATTCAAATATGAAAGATTCTAATCAATTTTTATATGATCCTTCTGGTATATGTGAAGCAAGAAATGTCGAAGAAAAGGAAGGAACAAAAGTAGAAAATTATACAGTAAGTATAATATGATATAATTCCAACAATATTTACATGTTTTAACAATATTAATAATATTAACATAATATTAATATTAATCTATTATTTTATTCTTATTTTTTATAGCCCATTAATGAAATGAATGAATTTTATGGAGCACATATGCCAAGTTTAGATTCAAAATCTAAAATTCAATATACAAAAATGCATGTAAAACAATATTGTAGTCATCGACAAATAATTTATGCAAAATCTGATAATTTGAAAAATTGGGAATCAAGGTTTGTGATTTGTTTTTTGCATATATATTAAATATGATTAATAACATAAATTATTTTTGTTGGGATATAAAATCAAAAATATTTTATCATTTTTATTACAAATATTTTTTTATAGGCAATTATTATATTCTGATCTACCATCAAAACATATAAATTTTCGGAAATATGATATTACATCTTCCCTTGATTCTGATGCTGAATTAGAAGAATCAGTTCCAAAGTATTATAGCCACAGAAATAAAATAACGCAACAATTCATGAGTTTTATATTAATTATGGTTCTATGGTTCAATAAATTTCTTGAGTTTTTAAAACTTAAAACAGTTAAAAGAAGAGAATATTATGCCACTTATGAATATCAAAGATATGGTATAGTTCACTAACATATGTATTATATAAAAATTATATCAAAACAATAGTTTTATTATAGCTATATAATTAATAGCTATATTTATATTACAAAATAAATAATTTATTAATAATTTATTTTAAAATAATTAATAATTTTATTCAATTGCAGAATCTAAAGTTTGGAAATATATTGATCGTTCTTTGCAGTATGTTTATTTTTTTATGGTCAAAATGCTTTTATTTGATTCATGGTTACTAAGTCGCATATTCAGTATCAGAAATTGGATTCATCAAAAAAGCCTAAAAGTTTTTTGGATTACCTTATTGCTATTGCTTCTGCTTACTGGTAAATTTTTATAATTGTTAAATCATTGTAAGAGATTCGCCAATTAAGAAATCCGTGTCTTCATATCGATATTTATTTATCTTTTTTTTCTTTTTTTTAAATACTTTATTTATGAATTATTTCATATCAAATCGATTACTTTTTGATTTTAATATCGATTTTTTTCTAAATGAAATATAATGTAAATGATAAATCAGAAGCCAAAAAAAGAAATCATTTTTTTGAATTTAAATTTGTTTAAAAAACATGAAACTTTGAATTCTATGATTTTTATCAATTCTTATTAAATGAATTTGTATTTCTGAATTGTTATCTCTGTAACTATTTATCAAGTTTTCTTTTTTCTTTTAATTTTAAAGATTTAATATCTAAATATAATTTTTTTTTTATTTTGAAATTAATCTTTTAATATTAAAAATTATAAATAAATTTTTATTTTGCAAATTTTATAAATTGGAAAAAATTGAAGATAAAAAAAATTAAAAAAAAACATATATATATATATATATATATATACTTCTTGAAATTTTAATTACAATATGAATTTTTATGGAATTTTTAAAACGTTGTTATCTTAAAATGCATTTATTATTATAATAAAATGCATTTTATTATTATACTCAATCATTTAAATATATACAATATATACTCAATATATATACTATATATACAAATATATACTCAATCATTTAAATATACAAATTTTATTAATCATTCTTTGCTTATGATAGTTTCTGTGATAATTGATATATATTATTGATATGTATTAGCTTCCTTGTTTGTTTATTATTTATGAAAGATGAGATAAACTATTAAATAATAATCTTCCTTCATCAGAAAAAAATAGAAATTAATGATAAATAAAAAGAATGAATAGAATCTCTGTTTTTGTATGAAAGAAAATATTTGAAATTATTTATATATTGCGTTAAAACAACTATTTTTATCGCATGAAAAAGTTATGGAAAACTTTATTATAATATTATATGTAACTTTATATATAATATTTAATGTAATTATGTTATTATTATAAAGTATCATTATTAAAAAATAAATAATAAAATTGTTTGATGTATCTAAATGACAATTAAGTGCAAGTAATAACGTGCGACTTATTTATCGATATTGTAATAATTTAATAGTCGACGATTAATTTTAAAAATTTCATTATAAATTAAAACTCATTCTGCAATTGAAATTTCAAGAAATATAATATATTTTTTTTTTAATCTTTAATCTTTTCAATAAAATTTGCAAAATAAAAATTTGTTTATAATTTTCAATATTAAAAGAAATATTTTTAAATATAATTTTTCGAAATAAAAAAATAATTCGATCTGATAAATAATTAGAGAAAATTCAGAAATGCAAATCAAATTGACAAAAATTGTAAGATTTAAAGCTTTGTATTTTTTAAATAAATTCGAAACAAAGCAAAATTTCTTTTTCCGTCTCTCTGATTTGTTTCATATTTCAGTTAAAAAAAATCGATATAGAGAATAAAAAAATATATAATCGATTTAGTATGGAATGATTTCTATTATATTCATCCACAAAATCGAATTTTTGCCTTGGCATCTTCGGGAAGACCGGTGAAACCTATCCTGGCGTTTCTTTTTCTTTTTGTTTCAGGAACTTACATCATGCAAAATCAGTCCTTTATCTGTCTGGATTCTCTGCACAATATTCCCTATGATGTCACTGAGACGAGCTATCACATCTTTAATATTATCAGTTTAACATCTTTTCGAAGCGATTTATTTATTGAATATATAAAAGTGTTTAAAAATTTATCAATATATTTTATGCGCGGTATGAACGTGTCTTTACCCGAGATGCCTTAGCATTGGTTAGAATTTAATCTAATAATTAGGTATACTTTTTATTTCTGAAAAACTTTTTCATTTGCTGGCTCTTATTTATTTTATATGTAGCTTATAGCAACATGGAATTTAATTGAATTTCTCACATACCGCGCGCACACACACACACACACACACACACACACACACACACACACACACACACACACACAGAGAGAGAGAGAGAGAGAGAGAGAGAGAGAGAGAGAGAGAGAGAGAGAGAGAGAGAGAGAGAGAGAGAGAGAGAGACGGACGGACGGACGGACGGAGGAGGGAGGGGGAGAGAGAGAGAGAGAGAGAGAGAGAGAGAGAGAGAGAGAGAGAGAGAGAGAGAGAGAGAGAGAGAGAGAGAGAGAGAGAGAGAGAGAGAGAGAGAGAGAGAGAGAGAGAGAGAGAGAGAGAGAGAGAGAGAGAGAGAGAGAGAGAGAGAGAGAATATTAATATATTTAGATATTCTAATAAAGAGAGGGGATATATAAATTTTAGAAGTCAAAATACAAAAATTGATATACAAGACTGAGGTTTATTTATTAAGTTATAAAAGTGAGATAACTCTATCTTTATCTCATTTTATTTAACAAAAACTTAAATTTCTTATAATGTATTAATTTAATAAATAAATCTTGAGAAATATTTTTATTTATCAACTTTTGTTTATTTTGAATTCTAAAATTGAGTTTTCAGAAGTTACGAAAATGTATTATGTTTGTACTATTTAATATTTATTTTATATTGTATTTGTAGGAATCAATTACTAATTTTTTTTTTAAATTTGTTTAATTATTAATGTAAAATTTATATATTATGTATGCATATATATATTTAAAATATAAGTGATAGATATTATATTAATGTTGAAAAATACTATCATGTTATATCAAATATATTTTATATAAATTTCAATAATAGTTAGTAGATATTCTTTAACGTAAATACAAATGAAATAAATAATAATAATGATATCGAAATATTATTTTTACATTATGATCGGTGCTGTGGTATCTATAAGATTACGTTCAACTGATATATAACGCGTTCAGAAATTACGTGGACATTTATATGCACATTATTGTACGTCGCGTTTTCTTAACTGAAATAAGAATTATACTGAAATAAGAATTTTAATATATCGATGTAACATGTTCTGACATAATTATAATATTATAATATTATAATATTTTTGCAAAATCGTTTATTACATGTCGCATATAATAAGCGAAACATACTAGCAATATGATATAATGTTTACAATATTATATATTTGTTTTTATATATAAAAACAATTAAAAATGTTTGATACAAAAAAATTTAAACAGCATATAAAATGTTCATCCAATCAAGATCCTAGATTGATAGAGAAAACGCGACATACAACATGATAAAATACTTATATAATTCTAATTAAATATAATAATTAAATATTTGTAATATTATAATTTTTTATATATAAAACAAATTAATGAATGAAATCAATATTTAAATTTAATGGGAGAAGGATAGAGAGAGTAAAATTATTTTATTGGTAATTGAAAAATTGAAATATTCATATTTTTCAAGGAATATCGATTTAATCTTTATATCTTGATATCATCAAAATGGTGAGTCTCTTTGTCTATCCTTCTCTCAATAGTTATACCAAATTACAAAATTAAAGAACATAATATTTTTATATTTCAGGTAGCTGGTATTTAGTACATCTCTTAAGATTATTTCCTGTAACCAAAGTTATTACACAATACTTTGGATCAGAATTAATTGTAAGTGATAAACAATTGTTTCTAAAGGAGGAAATGTTTGAAAAAAATAATTTTCAATCAATCATTGAAAAATTATATAATAAAATTAACAATTTAGAAGATCAAACTACGGAAAAATCTGTAAGAATTTCTTCATTTTTATTTTCAATAAGAAAGACTTTTTTTAATTGTTGTTATTGATTAATCATTTTTATATAGGATCAACTTTCTGATATAGCACAAACGCTTCAATGGTTAAAAACATATGCTTGGTCACAATATGATGTAAGTTTATATGAATTAATATTGTAATATATATAATATCAATTAGTATATATTATATATAGTATATATAATATATTATATAGTATATATAGTATATATAATATATTATATAGTATATAGTATATATAATATATAATATATATATTATATAGTATATATAGTATATATAATTTATATAGTATATGTTATATATTATATTTTTTTTTTTTCAGAATGAAATATTATTTTTGGAAAAGAAATTAAAAGAATATAAATTAGCTGATATATATGCTCAAATTGATATTATTAAATCGCAATTGGAAAAGTTAAATAAATTTTATTCAGAATTAAAATATTGTAATATATACATGAATCATATTATTAATAAAGAATTGGAAAAACATATTGAAATGGTCTTAATTGATCATGCTGATATTTTAATATCGAAAATAGAAAAAGTTAAAGGTATTTGATTTTTTAGTTATCAAAGTAATAAGTAAAAATATTTATTCTTCTTAATATATAAAATGTAGCAAAAAAAGATAGAAGGAATAATTAATTTTTATAGATCAAGACAAATCATGGATTGCTAATAATCTTATAACGGATGACCGTGTGCGTGAAATAGTTAAAGAAGCTATAAAGATATATGATGCGGATAAAACTGGTCGAGTTGACTATGCTTTAGAATCTGCTGGTAAATTTATATCAATTTATTGAATAATTATTCGAACTATAATATGTATTTTTATTAATAGGCGGTCAAATTATTAGTACACGTTGTACACAAAAATATGATATAAAAACTAGGGCATTCAAAGTATTGGCTTTTTTTACACTTTATCATGAAAATAATAA
The DNA here is from genome assembly GCF_003254395.2 of Apis mellifera. Taxonomy (NCBI): domain Eukaryota; kingdom Metazoa; phylum Arthropoda; class Insecta; order Hymenoptera; family Apidae; genus Apis; species Apis mellifera. Next base: position 288,475 of record NC_037640.1, on the reverse strand, counting down.
TCCTCGTACCGTAATACAAGGAAATCCAATACAACCAGGTACTTGCTGGGCATTTCAAGGCTTTCCAGGATATTTATTAATTAAATTACGTAGTTCTATTTACGTTACTGGATTTACGATCGAACATGCACCAAAATCGATATTGCCCAATAGTGAAATGAGAAGTGCTCCTAGAAAATTTAATGTCTGGGTAAGTATATTAATATTTTTATGTATAAATATATACAATTTAAATTAATATTTTTATTACAGGGTTTTCTTGATGAAAATGATTCTGAACCTGTATTATTCGGTGATTACGAATTTGTAAGTTCAGATAATAATTTACAATATTTTCCAGTTAAAGTGAGTTACATTCTTAATATATGAATTTTATAGTCATATAGATCATTCTGAAAATTGCATTAAAATTACATTTTAAATCTTTCATTTTAAATCATAAAATAATATTTTAATTTTATACAATTATAATTATATGTATTTATGTATATTTATAAATAGTTTTCATATTATTTAAAAAAAGAATAAAAGTTAATATTTTAGAATAAAACAAGATCATATCATAAGAAGTTACGAATAATATGAAATAAAAATTTAAAATCATTTAGAAATCATAAAATATTAGTAAAAAAGATTAATTTAACATTTTTTATTAATAATTAAATTAAATTTCTTTAGAAATCTTTATATATTATAAACATTGTTATAAATTTATTATAGTATATAATTATTTAAACATATAAATATATAACATATTTTTACTTATTGTATTTAAGTTACGTTTGAAAAAATCAAAAATTTAATAAATAATGAAAAATATGATTAGTGAAATTTAAATGGAATATCAAAATAGTTATTTTAAATAATTTTCAAAATAATTGAAAAGTTATATGGCGAATTTCAGGATGATCGAGTACAATTTTTTTATTTCAACAATTTTTTTTAAGATACATTTTAATACAAGTAATATTTTTAAATGTAGAATACAGCAATTAAAACGCCATATGAATATGTGGAACTAAGGGTACATAGTAATCATGGCCAACTTGAATACACATGTTTATACAGATTTCGTGTTCATGGAAAATCTGTCTAAGTTGTTTTTTACTAAAAGTTTAAATAAAAACTTTTAGAAATTTTATATAAGAAGTACAAAGAGTAGTACAAGAATATGTGAGATTAATTAAGAAGAGATTAGAAAGGAAAAAAAAGAAAGTTATATTGCATGTTGATACGTGCCTTCAATTATTCTTTGATATAATAATAACCATTATAATAGAAAAAAATTTATTTTGTAACTCACATAACTCAAAATTATATATAAAAAGAATAGACTTCCATACATATAAAGATTTTATCGAAAATTTGATCTGTTAGAATAAACTTACAATAAAAATTTTCTATATCATTATATCGTATATAAATTTGTCATAAATATATACTATTAACACAAAGTTAAATTCAATTTGATATATGATAAATTAAATCTACGATAAAATCTCTATATATATGGCATGTCATTTAATAAGATGAATGTAAGTTACCATTATATATTAGCATATATTATATTACCATATACAGATTATTTTTGGAGGTTAAAATCGATTTTAGAAATTAAAACGATTTATAGAAATATTGATTGTGGCTTATTTATTATGTTAAAAATTACAAGTTATAAATTATAAGTCAAAATTTTCAATAGACGAATCAAGAATAAAATACTAAAAAATCATAAAAAATAAAATTTCATTTATATGATTCTGTGAAGATATAAGTATGTTCATAAAATTAAGTTCATATTTTTCATTCATATATTAGAAGTCAATTTAGTTATTTTTTTTTTTTTTTATTTAGTTTTTCAATTAATTTTTCATTCAATTAATAAGAGTCCATATTCATATAAAAGAAAACATTTTTCAAACAATTTCTTTAAAATATATTATAAATTTAGAAACAATTTTGAAAACTTAATAACTTTTTTAATGAATGTGTTTAATGAATTAATTTTTTATTTATTTAGTATCATACATTCAATATACATTTCTAATCATATTATAATATAAAGACATTCATATAAATAAAATAATACTTGACAGTAATTTAAATAATAGGAATTGAAATTTTTGAAAATTTGAATATAAAATTTCATTCATATGAACAGAATTTTACTATAAAATACAAAAATTTTTTGTTATATCATTGATTTATTATATTTTCACTTTACTTTATTTAACTATATAAACTTTAATTTCTTATAACTTAATAAATAAGTCTCAACTGACATTTTTGTATATAACTTTGAATTTGTTTTAGTCTTTACAATTAATTCTTCAAAGCTCATTAATATTTTGTACATATAAATTACTATAGATAGACAATACAGTGCCTAAAAATTCATGTAAAAATTCAATTACTTAATCATATTCCTTCTTTATATTTACATATTTATTGCAGTTTTATCATTAAGCACAAATATATAATAATTTTTTGATGAAATATAGATAGGAATAAAAAAAAAAATGTCACTTTGCTCAGCAATTCAAATATTATCCAAAGTTCAATACTATTACATTTGTAATATTATTCAATTATTCAATTATTCAATTATAAATTTACGTGACAGTACAAATCGTAAACGAGAAAAATTGTAGATATTAACTTAAGATACTTTTGCAATGTTTGTATAATAACTTTAATTGTATATTAATGTTTTATAGAAATTAAATATAACATATATTTAATTAGCACACATATATGATATATCATATAAAGCATTGGAAATATCTATAATGATTTCAGTTAAAATTGAAACCATTATAGATATCAATTAAGTTAAGTTCTTTTTTTTTCTTAATTATATAAATCAAAAAATTTAACTATTTAAAGAATATAAAATTTAGAAAAAGGAAGAAGATATCTTAAATGCAACAGAAATCGATTTTCATTTTTTTTTAATAAAATTGCATTAATTTTTAGTTATTTATAAATAGTTTATTACTTAAAATAATATTTATTTCAAACATTTTTTTAATTGTATATAGTTTAGAAATTATATAATAAATTTTTTTCTAAAAACATTGAAATATTATGAAAATAAAAATAGTTTTAGAAATCATTTTATTAAATCTTTTATAATAATCTAAAAGTTAGATAATACATAAAAATTTAAATAATCTAATTTATTCAATATGAATAATATTTATGTTATCTTAAAATTCTCTTAATTTCTATTATTTATTTCTTTAGATTTCTTTAATTATAGTTATAGTTATTATAAATATAAAAAACATTTTTTTTATTATTAAATTTTTAATAAAAATACAAAAGTAAAGAAAATAAAATAATTTTTTAATTTTCTATTTTTAAAATGATTTATCCAAATTAATTTAATAGATATAAGTGCAATACAAGTTAATCTATAAAATTTTGACAAAATTTGCTTATAAATTTTTATGTGATATATTATTATGTGTATATTTATATATATATATATATATATATATATATATATATATATGCACATATATTGTATATGCATAAAATAACAAAAACTACTTTAATATATATTACCTATTTTCATTTTTTTTCTTCAAAAGTTTTTTAAATATAATAAAATATATATTTTTAATAAGATTTATTATTTTTTTTATTATTTTTTTACTTGCTTTAATTATATATAGTTATTATACATTATGTTTCTTTATTTTAAGAAGGTAAGTACATATGAAACGTTTACAATATATTTCACAAAATGATTTTAAATATTTTTAAAATATATTGATTCTATAACATTAATATGTATTATAAATTTAATCTCAGCTGATATTAATTATTTGAATTATATATTGACATTATATTTGATTTTTTTGATACAAAATTTTTCAACAAAAGTAACATTTGATTAATGACCAATAAAATAATAGAAAGAAAAATCAGATAGTGATATATAAATTTTATAGATATAAATATATAGTTATGTATAATGTGTAATATATTAAATTTATATATTATATTATTTAATTATAAAAAAAAAATAAAAATATAATTGATGAATATATATTTTTAACAATTTTTTTATTATTATAAATATAATTTTAATTTTAAGATTTCGTTGTATGAAACGAACTATTATGAATTACTTTTATACGCATTGTGCGGATAAAATAAAATGAGATATATGATTTACAAAGAGAATGTTATATTGTGGGACATCATTGAAGAATATCTTTAATTCAAAAAATCAAAATAAATATAAAAATTGATATACAAATATGAATTGAAATTTTTATATATATATATATATATATATTATAAATACATTATTGAAGGTTAGAGAATGCAGATAATATGTTATTATTTTTATCATTAAATGTGCTCCAGCGAATTTTCATAAAAGAAAAATATTACATTATTCCTATATGTTGCTATTACTAAATTAGATTGAGATCGCATGACACAATGCTATGCTTAGTTCTGACGAGCTTAATCATGTGATATATACTTAAGATAAATATTTCTGCCCAATCTAGTAATAAGTGGAGATAATATGCAATGTATTTTTTTTTTACGGAAATTCGCCAGAAAGGAATTAAGCTACATCTAATGATAGAAAAGATAATATATTGTCTACGTTCAATATAAATCTGATCAAATAATTTAAATTTCTGTTAAATGAAATGAAAAAGAATGAAATCATTCTGTTTTGCTTGCACTTTCTCATTTCCACTTTGTTTGATTTAACGAAATTTTTTTTTTATTGAATATCAGTTTGTTGCTCATTCAAATAACTTCATAATTAAAAAAAATTTATAGAATTAAGAACTTTAAAAATTCTATTAACAATTCTATTAACAACTTTAAAAATCTCTTTTACAATTAAAAAAATTTAATAAAAATAAAAAATAATATAGTTAAAATGAATTATAGTTTTGATTTTGAAAACTTTGATTTAGTTTTTCTATTTTGAAAATTTGTTTTCAAAATAAAATTTTGAAACAAAATTTTCTTCACTTGAATTTTAATTTTTTTAATTAAATCGAGAATTGCATAAATTATATATAAATTATAATATAAATTATACATAATATAATTGATATCAAAGAAATTAAAAGAAAAGAAATTATTAAAAAAATTTTTTTTTTTAGACAGATTTGATAACATAATTATAATAGAGAAAGAGAAGGTAGAGAAAGAACTTATAAATACATTCATTTTTGAATCATTTTTATTCGCGCCAAATAAAAATAGATTTAAATATTCATTAATCGTTTGCATATATGCACACGTTATATATGTATAGACACACACATCACTTAGATACATAAAGCATGTGTTGCGGTTTTTTTATGCATGTATGTATTTTTATATTTATATGTATATTATATGCATATGAATGTGAAGTGCGTGTATAATGTACATATATATGTACATGTATATATACATGTACTATATACATTATACATTATATATTATATATATTATATAAAATGTAATATATATATCGCCTATTCGTTACAATAGTGATATAATACAAAATTTATAGTTTTTATGATATTAAAGTATAAAAAAACTTTTTATCGCTTATAATCTTTATTCGTAAATTTTAATTTTTATAATAAATTTTCAAGTTTGAAATTTACAATTAACTTTTTAATATGATAATCTTACACATTATTATAAAAATTAAAAATTTTTAAAAATTCATTTATATTATAAATTTTTAAAAATTGTGATAATTTTTGAATTATTATTGATTATATGTAACAAATAAGCGATATAAGAAAGTTGAAGGAGAAAATAAAGGAGAGAAAGAGAGAGAGAGAGCAAGGATTTAATGAAATCGAATAATATATGCATCTTAACCAATTTTTCGTTTCTACCTACGCATTTGGTCAAAAAGAGTAACTTTAATAGATATATACGAAATATATATTGTAAAATAAACAAATGCCATACACACACACACACACGTTCAC